>NC_058083.1:487351056-487688748 GCF_014858855.1 Bufo gargarizans
TGGTGCTGGGCCTAAATATATGACAATGGACTGTTACAGTGGTGGCTGACTGAGGCCAGGGATTCTCGCTATGACATGCAGACTGATTCTCTGCTGACATGAAGCCAGATTCTCTGTTACGGGACCTCTCTCCTCTGGCTGGGTGCCTGGGCCTGAATATATGACAATGGACTGTTACAGTGGTGGCTGACGTGAAGCCTGATTCTCTGCTATGACATGCAGACTGATTCTCTGCTGACATGAAGCCAGATTCTCTGTTACGGGACCTCTCTCCTCTGCCTGGGTGCCTGGGCCTAATATATGACAATGGACTGTTACAGTGGTGGTTGACGTGAAGCCTGATTCTCTGCTATGACATGCAGACTGATTCTCTGCTGACATGAAGCCAGATTCTCTGTTACGGGACCTCTCTCCTCTGCCTGGGTGCTGGGCCTAAATATATGACAATGGACTGTTACAGTGGTGGCTGACGTGAAGCCTGATTCTCTGCTATGACATGCAGACTGATTCTCTGCTGACATGAAGCCAGATTCTCTGTTACGGGACCTCTCTCCTCTGGCTGGGTGCCTGGGCCTAAATATATGACAATGGACTGTTACAGTGGTGGCTGACGTGAAGCCTGATTCTCTGCTATGACATGCAGACTGATTCTCTGCTGACATGAAGCCAGATTCTCTGTTACGGGACCTCTCTCCTCTGCCTGGGTGCCTGGGCCTAAATATATGACAATGGACTGTTACAGTGGTGGCTGACGTGAAGCCTGATTCTCTGCTATGACATGCAGACTGATTCTCTGCTGACATGAAGCCAGATTCTCTGTTACGGGACCTCTCTCCTCTGGCTGGGTGCCTGGGCCTAAATATATGACAATGGACTGTTACAGTGGTGGCTGACGTGAAGCCTGATTCTCTGCTATGACATGCAGACTGATTCTCTGCTGACATGAAGCCAGATTCTCTGTTACGGGACCTCTCTCCTCTGCCTGGGTGCCTGGGCCTAAATATATGACAATGGACTGTTACAGTGGTGGCTGACGTGAAGCCTGATTCTCTGCTATGACATGCAGACTGATTCTCTGCTGACATGAAGCCAGATTCTCTGTTACGGGACCTCTCTCCTCTGCCTGGGTGCTGGGCCTAAATATATGACAATGGACTGTTACAGTGGTGGCTGACGTGAAGCCTGATTCTCTGCTATGACATGCAGACTGATTCTCTGCTGACATGAAGCCAGATTCTCTGTTACGGGACCTCTCTCCTCTGCCTGGGTGCCTGGGCCTAAATATATGACAATGGACTGTTACAGTGGTGGCTGACGTGAAGCCTGATTCTCTGCTATGACATGCAGACTGATTCTCTGCTGACATGAAGCCAGATTCTCTGTTACGGGACCTCTCTCCTCTGCCTGGGTGCCTGGGCCTAAATATATGACAATGGACTGTTACAGTGGTGGCTGACGTGAAGCCTGATTCTCTGCTATGACATGCAGACTGATTCTCTGCTGACATGAAGCCAGATTCTCTGTTACGGGACCTCTCTCCTCTGCCTGGGTGCCTGGGCCTAAATATATGACAATGGACTGTTGCAGTGGTGGCTGACGTGAAGCCTGATTCTCTGCTATGACATGCAGACTGATTCTCTGCTGACATGAAGCCAGATTCTCTGTTACGGGACCTCTCTCCTCTGCCTGGGTGCCTGGGCCTAAATATATGACAATGGACTGTTACAGTGGTGGCTGACGTGAAGCCTGATTCTCTGCTATGACATGCAGACTGATTCTCTGCTGACATGAAGCCAGATTCTCTGTTACGGGACCTCTCTCCTCTGGCTGGGTGCCTGGGCCTAAATATATGACAATGGACTGTTGCAGTGGTGGCTGACGTGAAGCCTGATTCTCTGCTATGACATGCAGACTGATTCTCTGCTGACATGAAGCCAGATTCTCTGTTACGGGACCTCTCTCCTCTGCCTGGGTGCCTGGGCCTAAATATATGACAATGGACTGTTACAGTGGTGGCTGACGTGAAGCCTGATTCTCTGCTATGACATGCAGACTGATTCTCTGCTGACATGAAGCCAGATTCTCTGTTACGGGACCTCTCTCCTCTGGCTGGGTGCCTGGGCCTAAATATATGACAATGGACTGTTACAGTGGTGGCTGACGTGAAGCCTGATTCTCTGCTATGACATGCAGACTGATTCTCTGCTGACATGAAGCCAGATTCTCTGTTACGGGACCTCTCTCCTCTGCCTGGGTGCCTGGGCCTAAATATATGACAATGGACTGTTGCAGTGGTGGCTGACGTGAAGCCTGATTCTCTGCTATGACATGCAGACTGATTCTCTGCTGACATGAAGCCAGATTCTCTGTTACGGGACCTCTCTCCTCTGGCTGGGTGCCTGGGCCTAAATATATGACAATGGACTGTTACAGTGGTGGCTGACGTGAAGCCTGATTCTCTGCTATGACATGCAGACTGATTCTCTGCTGACATGAAGCCAGATTCTCTGTTACGGGACCTCTCTCCTCTGCCTGGGTGCTGGGCCTAAATATATGACAATGGACTGTTACAGTGGTGGCTGACGTGAAGCCTGATTCTCTGCTATGACATGCAGACTGATTCTCTGCTGACATGAAGCCAGATTCTCTGTTACGGGACCTCTCTCCTCTGCCTGGGTGCCTGGGCCTAAATATATGACAATGGACTGTTACAGTGGTGGCTGACGTGAAGCCTGATTCTCTGCTATGACATGCAGACTGATTCTCTGCTGACATGAAGCCAGATTCTCTGTTACGGGACCTCTCTCCTCTGCCTGGGTGCCTGGGCCTAAATATATGACAATGGACTGTTGCAGTGGTGGCTGACGTGAAGCCTGATTCTCTGCTATGACATGCAGACTGATTCTCTGCTGACATGAAGCCAGATTCTCTGTTACGGGACCTCTCTCCTCTGGCTGGGTGCCTGGGCCTAAATATATGACAATGGACTGTTACAGTGGTGGCTGACGTGAAGCCTGATTCTCTGCTATGACATGCAGACTGATTCTCTGCTGACATGAAGCCAGATTCTCTGTTACGGGACCTCTCTCCTCTGCCTGGGTGCCTGGGCCTAAATATATGACAATGGACTGTTACAGTGGTGGCTGACGTGAAGCCTGATTCTCTGCTATGACATGCAGACTGATTCTCTGCTGACATGAAGCCAGATTCTCTGTTACGGGACCTCTCTCCTCTGCCTGGGTGCCTGGGCCTAAATATATGACAATGGACTGTTACAGTGGTGGCTGACGTGAAGCCTGATTCTCTGCTATGACATGCAGACTGATTCTCTGCTGACATGAAGCCAGATTCTCTGTTACGGGACCTCTCTCCTCTGCCTGGGTGCCTGGGCCTAAATATATGACAATGGACTGTTACAGTGGTGGCTGACGTGAAGCCTGATTCTCTGCTATGACATGCAGACTGATTCTCTGCTGACATGAAGCCAGATTCTCTGTTACGGGACCTCTCTCCTCTGCCTGGGTGCCTGGGCCTAAATATATGACAATGGACTGTTCAAGTGGTGGCTGACGTGAAGCCTGATTCTCTGCTATGACATGCAGACTGATTCTCTGCTGACATGAAGCCAGATTCTCTGTTACGGGACCTCTCTCCTCTGCCTGGGTGCCTGGGCCTAAATATATGACAATGGACTGTTACAGTGGTGGCTGACGTGAAGCCTGATTCTCTGCTATGACATGCAGACTGATTCTCTGCTGACATGAAGCCAGATTCTCTGTTACGGGACCTCTCTCCTCTGCCTGGGTGCCTGGGCCTAAATATATGACAATGGACTGTTGCAGTGGTGGCTGACGTGAAGCCTGATTCTCTGCTATGACATGCAGACTGATTCTCTGCTGACATGAAGCCAGATTCTCTGTTACGGGACCTCTCTCCTCTGGCTGGGTGCCTGGGCCTAAATATATGACAATGGACTGTTACAGTGGTGGCTGACGTGAAGCCTGATTCTCTGCTATGACATGCAGACTGATTCTCTGCTGACATGAAGCCAGATTCTCTGTTACGGGACCTCTCTCCTCTGCTGGGTGCCTGGGCCTAAATATATGACAATGGACTGTTACAGTGGTGGCTGACGTGAAGCCTGATTCTCTGCTATGACATGCAGACTGATTCTCTGCTGACATGAAGCCAGATTCTCTGTTACGGGACCTCTCTCCTCTGCCTGGGTGCCTGGGCCTAAATATATGCCAATGGACTGTTGCAGTGGTGGCTGACGTGAAGCCTGATTCTCTGCTATGACATGCAGACTGATTCTCTGCTGACATGAAGCCAGATTCTCTGTTACGGGACCTCTCTCCTCTGGCTGGGTGCCTGGGCCTAAATATATGACAATGGACTGTTACAGTGGTGGCTGACGTGAAGCCTGATTCTCTGCTATGACATGCAGACTGATTCTCTGCTGACATGAAGCCAGATTCTCTGTTACGGGACCTCTCTCCTCTGCCTGGGTGCCTGGGCCTAAATATATGACAATGGACTGTTCCAGTGGTGGCTGACGTGAAGCCTGATTCTCTGCTATGACATGCAGACTGATTCTCTGCTGACATGAAGCCAGATTCTCTGTTACGGGACCTCTCTCCTCTGCCTGGGTGCCTGGGCCTAAATATATGACAATGGACTGTTACAGTGGTGGCTGACGTGAAGCCTGATTCTCTGCTATGACATGCAGACTGATTCTCTGCTGACATGAAGCCAGATTCTCTGTTACGGGACCTCTCTCCTCTGCCTGGGTGCCTGGGCCTAAATATATGACAATGGACTGTTGCAGTGGTGGCTGACGTGAAGCCTGATTCTCTGCTATGACATGCAGACTGATTCTCTGCTGACATGAAGCCAGATTCTCTGTTACGGGACCTCTCTCCTCTGCTGGGTGCCTGGGCCTAAATATATGACAATGGACTGTTCAAGTGGTGGCTGACGTGAAGCCTGATTCTCTGCTATGACATGCAGACTGATTCTCTGCTGACATGAAGCCAGATTCTCTGTTACGGGACCTCTCTCCTCTGCCTGGGTGCCTGGGCCTAAATATATGACAATGGACTGTTACAGTGGTGGCTGACGTGAAGCCTGATTCTCTGCTATGACATGCAGACTGATTCTCTGCTGACATGAAGCCAGATTCTCTGTTACGGGACCTCTCTCCTCTGCCTGGGTGCCTGGGCCTAAATATATGACAATGGACTGTTACAGTGGTGGCTGACGTGAAGCCTGATTCTCTGCTATGACATGCAGACTGATTCTCTGCTGACATGAAGCCAGATTCTCTGTTACGGGACCTCTCTCCTCTGCCTGGGTGCCTGGGCCTAAATATATGACAATGGACTGTTACAGTGGTGGCTGACGTGAAGCCTGATTCTCTGCTATGACATGCAGACTGATTCTCTGCTGACATGAAGCCAGATTCTCTGTTACGGGACCTCTCTCCTCTGCCTGGGTGCCTGGGCCTAAATATATGACAATGGACTGTTACAGTGGTGGCTGACGTGAAGCCTGATTCTCTGCTATGACATGCAGACTGATTCTCTGCTGACATGAAGCCAGATTCTCTGTTACGGGACCTCTCTCCTCTGCTGGGTGCCTGGGCCTAAATATATGACAATGGACTGTTACAGTGGTGGCTGACGTGAAGCCTGATTCTCTGCTATGACATGCAGACTGATTCTCTGCTGACATGAAGCCAGATTCTCTGTTACGGGACCTCTCTCCTCTGCCTGGGTGCCTGGGCCTAAATATATGACAATGGACTGTTGCAGTGGTGGCTGACGTGAAGCCTGATTCTCTGCTATGACATGCAGACTGATTCTCTGCTGACATGAAGCCAGATTCTCTGTTACGGGACCTCTCTCCTCTGGCTGGGTGCCTGGGCCTAAATATATGACAATGGACTGTTACAGTGGTGGCTGACGTGAAGCCTGATTCTCTGCTATGACATGCAGACTGATTCTCTGCTGACATGAAGCCAGATTCTCTGTTACGGGACCTCTCTCCTCTGCCTGGGTGCCTGGGCCTAAATATATGACAATGGACTGTTACAGTGGTGGCTGACGTGAAGCCTGATTCTCTGCTATGACATGCAGACTGATTCTCTGCTGACATGAAGCCAGATTCTCTGTTACGGGACCTCTCTCCTCTGCTGGGTGCCTGGGCCTAAATATATGACAATGGACTGTTACAGTGGTGGCTGACGTGAAGCCTGATTCTCTGCTATGACATGCAGACTGATTCTCTGCTGACATGAAGCCAGATTCTCTGTTACGGGACCTCTCTCCTCTGCCTGGGTGCCTGGGCCTAAATATATGACAATGGACTGTTGCAGTGGTGGCTGACGTGAAGCCTGATTCTCTGCTATGACATGCAGACTGATTCTCTGCTGACATGAAGCCAGATTCTCTGTTACGGGACCTCTCTCCTCTGGCTGGGTGCCTGGGCCTAAATATATGACAATGGACTGTTACAGTGGTGGCTGACGTGAAGCCTGATTCTCTGCTATGACATGCAGACTGATTCTCTGCTGACATGAAGCCAGATTCTCTGTTACGGGACCTCTCTCCTCTGCCTGGGTGCCTGGGCCTAAATATATGACAATGGACTGTTACAGTGGTGGCTGACGTGAAGCCTGATTCTCTGCTATGACATGCAGACTGATTCTCTGCTGACATGAAGCCAGATTCTCTGTTACGGGACCTCTCTCCTCTGCTGGGTGCCTGGGCCTAAATATATGACAATGGACTGTTGCAGTGGTGGCTGACGTGAAGCCTGATTCTCTGCTATGACATGCAGACTGATTCTCTGCTGACATGAAGCCAGATTCTCTGTTACGGGACCTCTCTCCTCTGCCTGGGTGCCTGGGCCTAAATATATGACAATGGACTGTTACAGTGGTGGCTGACGTGAAGCCTGATTCTCTGCTATGACATGCAGACTGATTCTCTGCTGACATGAAGCCAGATTCTCTGTTACGGGACCTCTCTCCTCTGCCTGGGTGCCTGGGCCTAAATATATGACAATGGACTGTTACAGTGGTGGCTGACGTGAAGCCTGATTCTCTGCTATGACATGCAGACTGATTCTCTGCTGACATGAAGCCAGATTCTCTGTTACGGGACCTCTCTCCTCTGGCTGGGTGCCTGGGCCTAAATATATGACAATGGACTGTTACAGTGGTGGCTGACGTGAAGCCTGATTCTCTGCTATGACATGCAGACTGATTCTCTGCTGACATGAAGCCAGATTCTCTGTTACGGGACCTCTCTCCTCTGCCTGGGTGCCTGGGCCTAAATATATGACAATGGACTGTTGCAGTGGTGGCTGACGTGAAGCCTGATTCTCTGCTATGACATGCAGACTGATTCTCTGCTGACATGAAGCCAGATTCTCTGTTACGGGACCTCTCTCCTCTGCCTGGGTGCCTGGGCCTAAATATATGACAATGGACTGTTGCAGTGGTGGCTGACGTGAAGCCTGATTCTCTTCTATGACATGCAGACTGATTCTCTGCTGACATGAAGCCAGATTCTCTGTTACGGGACCTCTCTCCTCTGGCTGGGTGCCTGGGCCTAAATATATGACAATGGACTGTTACAGTGGTGGCTGACGTGAAGCCTGATTCTCTGCTATGACATGCAGACTGATTCTCTGCTGACATGAAGCCAGATTCTCTGTTACGGGACCTCTCTCCTCTGGCTGGGTGCCTGGGCCTAAATATATGACAATGGACTGTTACAGTGGTGGCTGACGTGAAGCCTGATTCTCTGCTATGACATGCAGACTGATTCTCTGCTGACATGAAGCCAGATTCTCTGTTACGGGACCTCTCTCCTCTGGCTGGGTGCCTGGGCCTAAATATATGACAATGGACTGTTACAGTGGTGGCTGACGTGAAGCCTGATTCTCTGCTATGACATGCAGACTGATTCTCTGCTGACATGAAGCCAGATTCTCTGTTACGGGACCTCTCTCCTCTGGCTGGGTGCCTGGGCCTAAATATATGACAATGGACTGTTACAGTGGTGGCTGACGTGAAGCCTGATTCTCTGCTATGACATGCAGACTGATTCTCTGCTGACATGAAGCCAGATTCTCTGTTACGGGACCTCTCTCCTCTGCCTGGGTGCCTGGGCCTAAATATATGCCAATGGACTGTTCAGTGGTGGCTGACGTGAAGCCTGATTCTCTGCTATGACATGCAGACTGATTCTCTGCTGACATGAAGCCAGATTCTCTGTTACGGGACCTCTCTCCTCTGCCTGGGTGCCTGGGCCTAAATATATGCCAATGGACTGTTCCAAGTGGTGGCTGACGTGAAGCCTGATTCTCTGCTATGACATGCAGACTGATTCTCTGCTGACATGAAGCCAGATTCTCTGTTACGGGACCTCTCTCCTCTGCCTGGGTGCCTGGGCCTAAATATATGACAATGGACTGTTGCAGTGGTGGCTGACGTGAAGCCTGATTCTCTGCTATGACATGCAGACTGATTCTCTGCTGACATGAAGCCAGATTCTCTGTTACGGGACCTCTCTCCTCTGCCTGGGTGCCTGGGCCTAAATATATGACAATGGACTGTTGCAGTGGTGGCTGACGTGAAGCCTGATTCTCTGCTATGACATGCAGACTGATTCTCTGCTGACATGAAGCCAGATTCTCTGTTACGGGACCTCTCTCCTCTGCCTGGGTGCCTGGGCCTAAATATATGCCAATGGACTGTTCCAGTGGTGGGTGACGTGAAGCCTGATTCTCTGCTATGACATGCAGACTGATTCTCTGCTGACATGAAGCCAGATTCTCTGTTACGGGACCTCTCTCCTCTGCCTGGGTGCCTGGGCCTAAATATATGACAATGGACTGTTCAGTGGTGGCTGACGTGAAGCCTGATTCTCTGCTATGACATGCAGACTGATTCTCTGCTGACATGAAGCCAGATTCTCTGTTACGGGACCTCTCTCCTCTGGCTGGGTGCCTGGGCCTAAATATATGCCAATGGACTTTTCCAATGTTGGGTGACGTTAAGCCTGATTCTCTGCTATGACATGCAGACTGATTATCTGCTGACATGAAGCCAGATTCTCTGTTACGGGACCTCTCTCCTTTGCCGGGGTGCTGGGCCTAAATATATGACAATGGACTGTTGCAGTGGTGGCTGACGTGAAGCCTGATTCTCTGCTATCACATGCAGACTGATTCTCTGCTGACATGAAGCCAGATTCTCTGTTACGGGACCTCTCTCCTCTGCCTGGGTGCTTGGGCCTAAATCTATGCCAATGGACTATTGCAGTGGTGGCTGACGTGAAGCCTGATTCTCTTCTATGACATGCAGACTGATTCTCTGCTGACATGAAGCCAGATTCTCTGTTACGGGACCTCTCTCCTCTGGCTGGGTGCCTGGGCCTAAATATATGACAATGGACTGTTACAGTGGTGGCTGACGTGAAGCCTGATTCTCTGCTATGACATGCAGACTGATTCTCTGCTGACATGAAGCCAGATTCTCTGTTACGGGAACTCTCTCCTCTGGCTGGGTGCCTGGGCCTAAATATATGACAATGGACTGTTACAGTGGTGGCTGACGTGAAGCCTGATTCTCTGCTATGACATGCAGACTGATTCTCTGCTGACATGAAGCCAGATTCTCTGTTACGGGACCTCTCTCCTCTGGCTGGGTGCCTGGGCCTAAATATATGACAATGGACTGTTACAGTGGTGGCTGACGTGAAGCCTGATTCTCTGCTATGACATGCAGACTGATTCTCTGCTGACATGAAGCCAGAATTCTCTGTTACGGGACCTCTCTCCTCTGCCTGGGTGCCTGGGCCTAAATATATGACAATGGACTGTTGCAGTGGTGGCTGACGTGAAGCCTGATTCTCTGCTATGACATGCAGACTGATTCTCTGCTGACATGAAGCCAGATTCTCTGTTACGGGACCTCTCTCCTCTGCCTGGGTGCTGGGCCTAAATATATGACAATGGACTGTTGCAGTGGTGGCTGACGTGAAGCCTGATTCTCTGCTATGACATGCAGACTGATTCTCTGCTGACATGAAGCCAGATTCTCTGTTACGGGACCTCTCTCCTCTGGCTGGGTGCCTGGGCCTAAATATATGCCAATGGACTGTTCCAATGTTGGGTGACGTGAAGCCTGATTCTCTGCTATGACATGCAGACTGATTCTCTGCTGACATGAAGCCAGATTCTCTGTTACGGGACCTCTCTCCTCTGCCTGGGTGCTGGGCCTAAATATATGACAATGGACTGTTGCAGTGGTGGCTGACGTGAAGCCTGATTCTCTGCTATGACATGCAGACTGATTCTCTGCTGACATGAAGCCAGATTCTCTGTTACGGGACCTCTCTCCTCTGCCTGGGTGCTGGGCCTAAATATATGCCAATGGACTATTGCAGTGGTGGCTGACGTGAAGCCTGATTCTCTTCTATGACATGCAGACTGATTCTCTGCTGACATGAAGCCAGATTCTCTGTTACGGGACCTCTCTCCTCTGGCTGGGTGCCTGGGCCTAAATATATGACAATGGACTGTTACAGTGGTGGCTGACGTGAAGCCTGATTCTCTGCTATGACATGCAGACTGATTCTCTGCTGACATGAAGCCAGATTCTCTGTTACGGGACCTCTCTCCTCTGGCTGGGTGCCTGGGCCTAAATATATGACAATGGACTGTTACAGTGGTGGCTGACGTGAAGCCTGATTCTCTGCTATGACATGCAGACTGATTCTCTGCTGACATGAAGCCAGATTCTCTGTTACGGGACCTCTCTCCTCTGGCTGGGTGCCTGGGCCTAAATATATGACAATGGACTGTTACAGTGGTGGCTGACGTGAAGCCTGATTCTCTGCTATGACATGCAGACTGATTCTCTGCTGACATGAAGCCAGATTCTCTGTTACGGGACCTCTCTCCTCTGCCTGGGTGCCTGGGCCTAAATATATGCCAATGGACTGTTCCAAGTGTGGGCTGACATGAAGCCTGATTCTCTGCTATGACATGCAGACTGATTCTCTGCTGACATGAAGCCAGATTCTCTGTTACGGGACCTCTCTCCTCTGCCTGGGTGCCTGGGCCTAAATATATGCAATGGACTGTTGCAGTGGTGGCTGACGTGAAGCCTGATTCTCTTCTATGACATGCAGACTGATTCTCTGCTGACATGAAGCCAGATTCTCTGTTACGGGACCTCTCTCCTCTGCCTGGGTGCCTGGGCCTAAATATATGCCAATGGACTGTTCCAATGTTGGGTGACGTGAAGCCTGATTCTCTGCTATGACATGCAGACTGATTCTCTGCTGACATGAAGCCAGATTCTCTGTTACGGGACCTCTCTCCTCTGCCTGGGTGCCTGGGCCTAAATATATGACAATGGACTGTTACAGTGGTGGCTGACATGAAGCCTGATTCTCTGCTATGACATGCAGACTGATTCTCTGCTGACATGAAGCCAGATTCTCTGTTACGGGACCTCTCTCCTCTGGCTGGGTGCCTGGGCCTAAATATATGCCAATGGACTGTTCCAATGTTGGGTGACGTTAAGCCTGATTCTCTGCTATGACATGCAGACTGATTCTCTGCTGACATGAAGCCAGATTCTCTGTTACGGGACCTCTCTCCTCTGCCTGGGTGCTGGGCCTAAATATATGACAATGGACTGTTGCAGTGGTGGCTGACGTGAAGCCTGATTCTCTGCTATGACATGCAGACTGATTCTCTGCTGACATGAAGCCAGATTCTCTGTTACGGGACCTCTCTCCTCTGCCTGGGTGCCTGGGCCTAAATATATGACAATGGACTGTTGCAGTGGTGGCTGACGTGAAGCCTGATTCTCTGCTATGACATGCAGACTGATTCTCTGCTGACATGAAGCCAGATTCTCTGTTACGGGACCTCTCTCCTCTGGCTGGGTGCCTGGGCCTAAATATATGACAATGGACTGTTACAGTGGTGGCTGACGTGAAGCCTGATTCTCTGCTATGACATGCAGACTGATTCTCTGCTGACATGAAGCCAGATTCTCTGTTACGGGACCTCTCTCCTCTGGCTGGGTGCCTGGGCCTAAATATATGACAATGGACTATTACAGTGGTGGCTGACGTGAAGCCTGATTCTCTGCTATGACATGCAGACTGATTCTCTGCTGACATGAAGCCAGATTCTCTGTTACGGGACCTCTCTCCTCTGGCTGGGTGCCTGGGCCTAAATATATGACAATGGACTGTTACAGTGGTGGCTGACGTGAAGCCTGATTCTCTGCTATGACATGCAGACTGATTCTCTGCTGACATGAAGCCAGATTCTCTGTTACGGGAACTCTCTCCTCTGGTTGGGTGCCTGGGCCTAAATATATGACAATGGACTATTACAGTGGTGGCTGACGTGAAGCCTGATTCTCTGCTATAACATGCAGACTGATTCTCTGCTGACATGAAGCCAGATTCTCTGTTACGGGACCTCTCTCTCCTCTGGCTGGGTGCCTGGGCCTAAATATATGACAATGGACTGTTACAGTGGTGGCTGACATGAAGCCTGATTCTCTGCTATAACATGCAGACTGATTCTCTGCTGACATGAAGCCAGATTCTCTGTTACGGGACCTCTCTCCTCTGCCTGGGTGCCTGGGCCTAAATATATGCCAATGGACTGTTCCAATGTTGGGTGACATGAAGCCTGATTCTCTGCTATGACATGCAGACTGATTCTCTGCTGACATGAAGCCAGATTCTCTGTTATGGGACCTCTCTCCTCTGCCTGGGTGCCTGGGCCTAAATATATGCCAATGGACTGTTCCAATGTTGGGTGACGTTAAGCCTATTTCTCTGCAATGACATGCAGACTGATTCTCTGCTGACATGAAGCCAGATTCTCTGTTACGGGACCTCTCTCCTCTGCCTGGGTGCCTGGGCCTAAATATATGACAATAGACTGTTGCAGTGGTGGCTGACGTGAAGCCTGATTCTCTGCTATGACATGCAGACTGATTCTCTGCTGACATGAAGCCAGATTCTCTGTTACGGGACCTCTCTCCTCTGGCTGGGTGCCTGGGCCTAAATATATGCCAATGGACTGTTGCAGTGGTGGCGGACGTGAAGCCTGATTCTCTTCTATGACATGCAGACTGATTCTCTGCTGACATGAAGCTAAATTCTCTGTTCCGGACCTCTCTCCTCTGGCTGGGAGCCTGGGCCTAAATATATGACAATGGACTGTTACAGTGGTGGGTGACGTGAAGCCTGATTCTCTGCTATGACATGCAGACTGATTCTCTGCTGACATGAAGCCAGATTCTCTGTTACGGGACCTCTCTCCTCTGGCTGTGTGCCTGGGCCTAAATATCTGACAATGGACTGTTACAGTGGTGGCTGACGTGAAGCCTGATTCTCTTCTATGACATGCAGACTGATTCTCTGCTGACATGAAGCCAGATTCTTTGTTACGGGACCTCTCTCCTCTGGCTGGGTACCTGGGCCTAAATATATGCCAATGGACTGTTGCAGTGGTGGCTGACGTGAAGCCTGATTCTCTGCTATGACATGCAGACTGATTCTCTGCTGACATGAAGCCAGATTCTCTGTTACGGGACCTCTCTCCTCTGCCTAGGTGCCGGGCCTAAATATATGCCAATGGACTGTTCCAAACATCCAGGTGTCCGCTCAACTCTAATTTTGGCCACTTCTGCTGAGTACCACAGTGATCTCTTCCTTTTTTTGCTTTTACTGACAAGCCTAATGCAATTATCTGTTGTCTTCAATAGTGCCAATTTTAACCCCTTCCCGACCTATGACGTGTATACTCGTCATGGAGCACTGCTAGTTAGTGCTCCATGACGAGTATAAACGTCATGGCATTAAACTGTCACCACCCCTGTATGGTATTATGTGGGCGGGTGGTGCAGGGGGAGGGTTGCGGGCGGTGCGGGAGGCGAGTGGTGCGGCATGCGGGATCGCGATCCCCCGCCCGCCTCCCCTTTAATAATCGTTGGTTTCTAGTTGGTATACCAGGGTGCCAGCACACTGCTGGCACCCTGGTATAAACGGCTTACATCGTTGATGCGATGTCAGCCGTTTAACCCTTTCCATTCAGAGGTCCGTATGGACCGCTGTATGGAAAAGGTTAACAGCGCAGGGAGCTCCCTCCCTCTCCGATCGGGGGCTGCTGTGCCTTTGCAGCCCCCCGATGGGAGAGAGCTCCCAGACAGCCCCCCGCCAGCCCCGTCGTTGTGACAGACGGGGAAGATTCCCATGGCAACAGGATGCCTTCTCAGGCATCCTGCTGTCCATGGTACTGAACAGATCTATGCTGAAAGCATAGATCTGTTCAGGCAAACTGTAAGTAAAATACAGTACAGTACTGTATAGTATATTGTACTGTACTGTATTATACAGACATCAGACCCACTGGATCTTCAAGAACCAAGTGGGTCTGGGTCAAAGAAATGTAAAAAAAAAGTGAAAAAAATTAAAAGATAAAAAAAACATTTATCACTGAATAAAAATAAAAAAGATAAAAAACGCTACACATATTAGGTATCGCCGCGTCCGTAACGACCTGATCTATAAGACAATCATGTTACTTTCCCCGCACGGTGAACGCCATAAAAATAAAAAAATAAAAACTATGAGGAAATAGAAATTTTGGCCACCTTACATCCCAAAAAAGATAATAAAAGTGATCAAAAAAGTCGCATGTACGCCAAAATAGTGCCAATCAAACCGTCATCTCATCCCGCAAAAAATGCGCCCCTACATTAGACAATCACCTAAAAACTGAAAAAACTATGGCTCTCAGACTATGGAGACACTAAAACATGATTTTTTTTGTTTCAAAAATTATATTATTGTGTAAAACCTAGATAAATTAAAAAAAAGGTAGACATATTAGGTATTGCCACGTTCGTAAGAACCTGCTCTATAAAAATACCACATGACCTAACCCCTCAGGTGAACACTGTAAAAAAAATTAAATAAAAACGGTGTCAAAAAAGCAATTTTTTTGTTACCTTACATCACAAAAAGTGTAATAGCAAGCGATCAAAAAGTCATATGCACCCCAAAATAGTACCAATCTAACCGTCATCTCATCCCGCAAAAATGATACCCAACCTGAGACAATCGCCTAAAAACTGAAAAAACTATGGCTTTCAGACTATATAGACACTAAAACATGATTTTTTTTTGTTTCAAAAATGATATTATTGTGTAAAACCTAGATAAATAAAAAAAATTAGATAAATTAGGTATTGCCACGTCCGTAGGAACCTGCTCTATAACATTAGCACATAATCGTACCTGTCAGATGAACGTTGCAAATAATAAAAAATAAAAACAATGCCAAAACACCTATTTTTGGGGAAATTTTCCATTTTAATCCATTTTTTCCCGTAACAAAGCAAGGGTTAACAGCCAAATAAAACTCAATATTTATTGGCCTGATTCTGTAGTTTATATAAATGCCTCATATTTGGTCGTAAACTGCTGTATGGCCACACGGCAGGGCACAGAAGGAAAGGAATGCCATATGGTTTTTGGAAGGCAGTTTTTGCTGGACTGGTATTTTTGACACCATGTCCCATTTGAAGCCCCCCTGATGCACCCCTAGAGTAGAAACTCCAAAAAGTGGCCCCATTTTGGAAACTACACCCCTCAAGGTATTCAAAACTGATTTTACAAATTGTGTTAACCCTTTACGTGTTCCACAAGAGTTAGTGGCAAATGGAGATGAAATTTCTGAATTTCTATTTTTTGTTACTTTGCCTCACAAAAAGTGTAATATAGAGCAACCAAAAATCATATATACCCTAAAATAGTACCAACAAATCTGCCACCTTATCCCATAGTTTCCAAAATGGGGTCACTCTTTTGGAGTTTCTAACCTAGGGGTGTATCAGGGGGGCTTCAAATGGGACATAGTGCCCAAAAAAACTGTCTAGCAAAATCTGCCTTCCAAAAACCGTATGGCATCCCTTTCCTTCTGTGCCCTGCCGTGTGCCCATACAGCGGTTTGCGACCACATATGGGGTGTTTCTGTAAACTACAGAATCAGGGCCATAAATAATGAGTTTTGTTTGGCTGTTAAACTTTGCTTTGTAACTGGAAAAAAAAATTGTAAAATGGAAATTTTGCCCAAAAATTTAAATTCTGAAATTTCATCTCTATTTGCCAATAACTCTTGTGGAACACCTAAAGTGTTAACAATGTTTGTAAAATCAGTTTTGAATACCTTGAGGGGTGTAGTTTCTTAGATAGGGTCACTTTTATAGAGTTTCTACTCTAGGGGTGCATCAGGGGGCTTCAAATAGAACATGGTGTCTAAAAAGAAGTCCAGCAAAATCTGCCTTCCAGAAACCATATGGCGCACCTTTTCTTTCTGCGCCCTGCCGTGTGCTCGTACATCAGTTTACAAACACATATGGGGCGTTTCTGTAAACGGCAGAGTCAGGGCAATAAAGATACAGTCTTGTTTGGCTGTTAACCCTTGCTTTGTTAGTGGAAAAAATGGGTTAAAATGGAAAATTAGGCAAAAAAATGAAATTCTCAAATTTCATCCCCATTTGCCAATAACTCTTGTGCAACACCTAAAGGGTTAACGAAGTTTGTAAAATCAGTTTTGAATACCTTAAGGGGTGTAGTTTATAGAATGGGGTCATTTTGGGGTGGTTTCAATTATGCAAGCCTCACAAAGTGACTTCAGAGCTGTAGTGGTCCCTTAAAAATTGGGTTTTGGAAATTTTCTGAAAAATGCTTCTAAACTTCTAAGCCTTGTAACGCCCCCAAAAAATAAAATGTAATTCGCAAAATGATCCAAACATGAAGTAGACATATGGGGAATGTAAAGTCATCACAATTTTTAGGGGTATTACTATGTATTACAGGAGTCGAGAAACTGAAACTTTGAAATTTGCTAATTTTTCCAAATTTTGGGTAAATTAGGTATTTTTTTTGTGCAAAAAAAAATTTTTTTTTACTTCATTTTACCAGTGTCATGAAGTACAATATGGGACGAAAAAACTATCTCAGAACGGCCTGGATAAGTAAGTGTTTTAAAGTTATTCACACATAAACTGACACTGGTCAGATTTGCAAAAAATAGCCTGGTCCTTAAGGTAAAAAATGGCTTGGTCCTGAAAGGGTTAAGTAGTCCCATCTCTCATGGACTCCATTGAAACTGTTTCAATCTGCTAGGGAATCGTATACCTCTAATCTAATTTTAGAAAAGTCAGTTTTTCTAAAATCAAAAACTTTTGTTTTTGTGTGTTGTGACTCAGTCACTGTACTTTTAGTAAACCACACTGACTGGTGATCACTAGATTCCAAGCTTTCCCCTACAATAATATCACATACCAAATTCCCATTTGTGAATACTAAATACTAAAATGGCCTCCTTCCGGGTTGGCTCCTCAACTACTTGCTGTAGAAATAATCCCAGTAGGGAATTTAGAATATCTGTACTCTTGGCAGAACTAGCTATTTTTGTTTTCAAGTTTACATCAGGAAGATTAAAGTCTCTCATAATGATAACTTCCCCTTTCAATGTCATTTTAGCTATTTCCTCAACTAGTAGATCATCTAATTATTTGACTTGGCTAGGTGGTCTATATATCACACTCTACACGAGTTACCTTATGATTATCAAGCTGCAACATAACCCAAACTGACTCTAAATTGGTCTTGCTAACTTGTATTAAATTAGATTTTATGCTATCTTTCACATACAGGTTTACCCCTCCCCCTTTCTTGCCTTCTCTATCTTTCATATATAGAGAGAACCCTGGTATTGTTATATCCCAGTATTTACTCCCATTGAACCTATGTCTCAGTAACAGCCACTAAATCAATATTCTCAGATGCCATTATAGACTCAAGTTCATTGTTCTTTTTCCCTAAACTGCAAGCATTTGTAGAGAAGACACTGAGCTTGTCATTTCTTAACTTATATGCTAATGGCATCTTCTGGCATTGTTCCGGGGGGTGGCGGACATACTGCTGGCTTATCACTCTATTGCCCCCCTTTCCTAGTTTAAATGCTACTTTGAACTGTTCACTGAGGATAATTGTTACCTTGAGAGAAAGATGCAAACCATCTTTCTTGTACAGTTTTTGTACATTCCAACAAGAGCTAACATGAGACACAAAGCCAAACCCTTGGTTCAGACACCATTCGCCAAGCCATACATTGAATTCCTTAACCACTTCAGCCCCGCTAGCTAAAACCCCCTTAATGACCAGAGCACTTTTTACACTTCTGCACTACACTACTTTCACCGTTTATCGCTCGGTCATGCAACTTAACACCCAAATGAATTTTACCTCCTTTTCTTCTCACTAATAGAGCTTTCATTTGGTGGTATTTCATTGCTGCTGACATTTTTACTTTTTTTGTTATTAATCGAAATTTAACGATTTATTTGCAAAAAAATGACATTTTTCACTTTCAGCTGTAAAATTTTGCTAAACAAACGACATCCATATATAAATTTTTCGCTAAATTTATAGTTCTACATGTCTTTGATAAAAAAAAAATGATTGGGCAAAAAAAAAAAATGGTTTGGGTAAAAGTTATAGCGTTTACAAACTATGGTACAAAAATGTGAATTTCCGCTTTTTGAAGCAGCTCTAACTTTCTGAGCATCTGTCATGATTCCTGAGGTTCTACAATGCCCAAACAGTAGAAAAACCCCACAAATGACCCCATTTCGGAAAGTAGACACCCTAAGGTATTCGCTGATGGGCATAGTGAGTTCATAGAACTTTTTCTTTTTTGTCACAAGTTAGCGGAAAATGATGATTATTTTTTTTATTTTATTTTTTCTTACAAAGTCTCATATTCCACTAACTTGCGACAAAAAATGAAAAATTCTAGGAACTCGCCATGCCCCTTACAGAATACCTTGGGGTGTCTTCTTTCCAATGACCGGTGAAATCCGAAAGGTGCACTTTGGAATGTGTGCCCCTTTGCCCACCTAGGCTGCAAAAAAGTGTGACACATCTGGTATCGTCGTACTCAGGAGAAGTTGGGGAATGTGTTTTGGGGTGTCATTTTACATATACCCATGCTGGGTGAGATAAATATCTTGGCAAAAGACAACTTTTCCCATTTTTTTATACAAAGTTGGCATTTGACCAAGATATTTCTCTCACCCAGCATGGGTATATGTAAAATGACACCCCAAAACACATTGCCCAACTTCTCCTGAGTACGGCGATACCAGATGTGTCACACTTTTTTGCAGCCTAGATGCGCAAAGGTGCCCAAATTCCTTTTAGGAGGGCATTTTTAGACATTTGGGTCCCAGACTTCTTCTCACGCTTTAGGGCCCCTAAAAAGCCAGGGCAGTATAAATACCCCACATGTGACCCCACTTTGGAAAGAAGACACCCCAAGGTATTCAATGAGGGGCCTGGCGAGTTTATAGAAAAAAAAATTTTTGGGCATAAGTTAGCGGAAATTGATTTTTTTTTCTCACAAAGTCTCAATTTCCGCTAACTTAGGACAAAAATGTAAATCTTTCATGGACTCAATATGCCCCTCAGCAAATACCTTGGGGTGTCTTCTTTCCAAAATGGGGTTAGTTGTGGGGTGTTTGTACTGCCCTGGCATTTGAGGGTCTCCGCAATCATTACATGTATGGCCAGCATTAGGAGTTTCTGCTATTCTCCTTATATCGAGCGTACAGGTAATGAGATTTTTTTCTTCCGTTCAGCCTCTGGGCTGAAAGAAAAAAATGAACGGCACAGATTTCTTCATTTGCATCGATCAATGTGGATGAAAAAGAAGGGGAAAGGCGTCTGCCAGGACATAGGAGCTCCGCCCAACATCCATACCCACTTAGCTCGTATGCCCTGGCAAACCAGATTTCTTCATTCACATCAATCGATGTGGATGAATAAATCATTGGCGGGATTTTTTTTTTTTTTACATACAAAGTGTTTGCCAAAGCATAGGAACGCCGCCTCCTCCTCAGCCTCGGCAAACGTATCTGTTACTGCAGAGTAGAAATCTCGTCTTGCAGCGCCGCATACACTGACTTGCGTGTAATCTGACAGCAGCGCAATGCTTCTGTCAGAATGCACATCAGTGCTGCAGCTAGTCGATCGGTTGGTCCACCTGGAAGGTAAAAAAAAAAAAAAAAAAGAAAAAACCAAAATTTTTTATTAACTTTGGAACAGAATATATAAACTTTAACTTTTTTCACTGAACATTAACCTTTTTGCTTACTGGTGCTTTTTTTTTTTTTTTTTACCTTTATAGAACAAACCTCTCCTTCCCCATGGGTCAATATGCAAAGCGCAAATCACCCAAAGATGTGGCGAAGTGCGTTATGCACTTTGTCCCAGGTGAAAGGAGAGGTTTGCAGCAGCTGTGTGAGTGAATGGGCCCTAATAGCCCTGTGTGCCTGTCCTGTGAGATGATCCCTATGCTAATAGTGTACCTGTGAGTGGTACTTCCGGAAACACTCTCCAAAGCGTAGGGCAGGGTGGTTAGGACAGTCAGGACAGAAATAGCGGGTGTCACGCCTTATTCCACTCCTGCTACAGACACGACATCTTTTTCGGGGTGACGGTTGGGTTGAGGTACCAGGAACGACATTGGGGAAATGTCGCTCGTGTAGACGGCTAACTACACTGGTGGCTGAGCGGCCATGCCACACATTACCTGTAGTAATACTGAACAACCCCTTTAAGGACACTATTTGTATTGTCGTGTCTGCGTGAATGGAGGAGAGCATGTAAACGTCACGCTTGTCTCTCCATTTCACCGCGAGCAGTTCTTCGTTACACAGTGCGGCCCTCTGCCCCCTTGCAAGACGTGTGCTAACGAGCCGTTGGGGGAAGCCCGTGTGACTAGTTCGCGCGGTACCACAGGCGCCAATCCGTTCTAGAAACAAATGCCTAAAGAGGGCCACACTATTGTAAAAATTGTCCACATAAAGATGGTACCCCTTGCCGAATAAGGGTGACACCAAGTCCCAAACTGTCTTCCCACTGCTCCCCAGGTAGTCAGGGCAACCGACCGGCTCCAGGGTCTGATCTTTTCCCTCATAGATCCGAAATTTGTGGGTATAGCCTGTGGCCCTTTCACAGAGCTTATGCAATTTGACCCCATACCGGGCGCGCTTGCTTGGGATGTATTGTTTGAAGCCAAGGCGCCCGGTAAAATGTATCAGGGACTCGTCTACGCAGATGTTTTGCTCTGGGGTATACACATCTGCAAATTTCAGGTTGAAATGGTCTATGAGGGGCCGAATTTTGTGGAGCCGGTCAAAAGCAGGGTGGCCTCTGGGACGGGAGGTGCTGTTATCACTAAAGTGCAGGAAACGCAGGATGGCCTCAAAACGTGCCCTGGACATAGCAGCAGAGAACATGGGCATGTGATGAATTGGGTTCGTGGACCAATATGACCGCAATTCATGCTTTTTAGTTAGACCCATGTTGAGGAGGAGGCCCAGAAAAGTTTTAATTTCGAAAACTTGGACTGGTTTCCACCGGAAAGGCTGGGCATAATAGCTTCCCGGGTTGGCGGTTATAAATTGTGTGGCATATCTGTTTGTTTCAGCCACAACTATGTCTAAGAGCTCCGCAGTCAAGAACAGCTCAAAAAATCCCAGGGCCGAACCGATCTGAGCTGTCTCAACCCGAACTCCAGACTGGGCGGTGAAAGGGAAAACTACAGGTGCGGCTGAAGTTGGGGACTGCCAATCAGGGTTTGCCAGCACCTCTGGGATTCTAGGGGCTCTACGGGCACGTCTTTGCGGTGGCTGCGACGGGGTCACTACTGCTCGTGCCACCGTACCAGCTTCAACTGCCCTTCTGGTGCTCGCTACTTCACCATGTTCTACGGCAGTGCTGGTACTAGGTCCAGGGAGGGCTGGGCTGCTGGTGTATGCCTCACCACGTAATCCGACAGCACCAGCCCCACTCTGCTGCCCTTGAAGCGGATCCTGCGCAACCTGTGGTCTAGCGACACTGGGCCGGGTACGCCTGGTGCTATCAGGGACCTCAGCCTCCTCGTCCGAACTTTGGGTCAGAGAGCCACTGCTTTCTACAGGTTCGTATTCTGACCCGCTAGATTCATCAGATGAGGGTTCCCATTCCTCATCCGACTGGGTCAGAAGCCTGTAGGCCTCTTCAGAAGAATACCCCCTGTTTGACATGTGGGCAACTAAATTTAGGGGTATTCCCTGAGACTACCCAAGAAAAAAAAGCAAGCCTGTCTTACAAAGGGGAGGCTAGCGAAGTACCGGAGGCCACTGCGGTTGATAAAAAATATCAAAACTGATTTTTTTATCACCGCAGTGCGTGTAAAGTGAATGTGCAGCGGGCGTGGGCGAACGCACGTGTGGGCGACCGATCAGGCCTGATCGGGCAAACACTGCGTTTTGGGTGGAGGGAGAACTAAAGTGACACTAATACAATTATAGATCTGACCGTGATCAGTTCTGATCACTTCCAGATACTATAAAAGTACAAATGCTGATTAGCGATACGCTAATCAGCGAATAACGGACTGCGGTGGGCTGGGCGCTAACTGATCCCTAAACTACCTAACCAAGGGGCCTAAACTATACCTAAAACCTAACGATCAATACCAGTGGAAAAAAAAGTGACAGTTTGCACTGATCACTTTTTTCCTTTCACTAGTGATTGACAGGGGCGATCAAAGGGGTGATCAAAGGGTTAATTGGGGTTCAGGGGGGTGATCTGGGGCTAAGTGTGTAGTGTTGGTGTACTCACTGTGTAGCCTGCTCCTCTGCTGGATCCAACCGACGAAAAGAACCAGCAGAGGAGCAGGCAGCCATATAACAGATCATATTTACTAATATGATCTGCTATCTGGCGCTCTGATTGGATTTTTTTAAAATCATCAGCTTGCCAGCCGCGATCATTGGCTGGCAAGCTGATGACGAATTACTCCTTGACGAAATGCCGGCCCGAACTGCGCATGCGCGGGCCGGCATAGCGTGTCATCTCTCGTCTCGCGAGATGACGCGTATATGCGTCAGTCTGCGCAGTGATGCCGCCTCTGGACCGCACATCTGCGTTAGGCGGTCCGGAGGCGGTTAATGTGCGTCTTCTTGTCATGCTGAAGGTTATGCACAGGCAAAACTGCAGAGAATGAAACAGTCGATGCAACCTCCTGTATATCATTACCAAGTGTGTGAAAAGCTTTCTTCACCTCTGAAACCTCATTACAAGCCAGATCATTTGTCCCAAGATGGACAATAACATCCACCTCCCTTTCCTGCTTTGCTTGCCTAACAATATTAAGGATGCGTCGTCTGTCCCTGCTAGCAGTAGCACCAGGGAGACATCTCACAAAACAATTTTCCTCAAATTTCACACTTCTTATGATAGAATTGCCCACCAACAGCTGCTTACTAACAGTCCTCACCTTATCCTTTTTGTCTTCGGCTGCAGTCTTGCATACTTTAGGCATAGGAGATTATTGTTCATCACCCACTGTGCCTGAGCCATCCTCCATGTTGCTCTTTCGCTCTGAAAGTGATGCAAACAAATAATGGAGAGCCACAGACTGTGGGACATGTCTTCTATCAACAACTCTAAGTCTTCCAGAACCTGCAGTAACCCATCTTCCATTTCTATGGGGCCTCTGTGGCAGTGGCATTGCAACGTTCCCAGCCTGAGTTTGTTTAACAGTTAATTTACAAATTTCAGATTTCAAATATTTCCTGATGCATTATGGAGAGCTGTCTACAGATCAGACAGCATCCAAACCTCCGAAGAGTGGAACCTGAAATAAAAGCACAACAATTCCTACACAGAACCAGGTCTGCCATGTTAAAGAGGGGAAAGATTTTAAACAAACAAATCCTCCTTTTTTAGATTCTATCCACCTCCAGATTACCTCCTGATTATCTCCTGAATATCTCTAATGCACTTAGTAATGCTGCACTTGAGAATGCAGCAAGCTATAATTATGCAAGCTAATACTATGTTGATATATATACACAAAAGCTCCTTCTCCGACAACAAATTTAACACCTTTATCACCCTATGCTCATTTGCATTCAGACAATAGGAAAAATCTGTCTAACAAATTCCTTACCTGTTTTGAAGCACGGTGTCTGAGTAGCCACCAAAATATAGCTGAAGTTCTGCTGTTTTGAAACACAGTGTCTGCGTAGACACTAAAAACACAGCTCAAGTTCTGCTACAGTGGAAAAGCTCTAAGTTAGTCTCCTGAATATCTCAGATGCACTTAGTAATGCTGCACTTGAGAATGCTGCAAGCTATGACACTAAGTCACTGGCCCACTCTGTGGCCTCCTTATGCTGCTGCTGCCACCTCCACACTATGTCACCTTGCCAGTATGTGGTCTCCTCATGCTACTGCTAACTCAACACCATGTCACTGGGCCATTCTGTGGCTTACTCATGCTGCTGCCACCTCAACACTATGTAAATGGTTTACTCTGTGGTCTCCTCATGATGCTGTTGCTGCCACCTCCCCAATATGTCACTGGGCCACTCTGTGGTCTCCTCATGCTGCTGTCAACTCACAACTCTGTCTCTGGGCCACTCTGTGGCCTATTCATGTTGCTGCTGCCACCTCCACACTATGTCATCTTGTCAGTTTGTGGCCTCCTCATGTTGCTGCTGCCACATACACACTTTGTCACCTTGACAGTCTGTGGTCTCCTCATGCTGCTGCTGCCACCTCTAAACTATGTCACCTTGCCACTCTGTGGTCTTCTCATGCTGCTGCTGCTGCCACCTCCACACTATGTCACCTTGCCACTCTGTGGTCTTCTCATGCTGCTGCTAACTCAACACTATGTCACTGGGCCATTCTGTGGCTTCCTCATTCTGCTGCTAACTAAACACTATGTCACTGGGCCACTCTGTAGCCTCCTTATGCTGCTGCTGCTTCCACCTCCACACTATGTCACCTTGCTACTCTGTGGTTGTCTCATACTGCTGATAACTCAACTGAAATGTAAATGTATAAATTAGAAGTTTTTTCTGAATCTTTTTTTCCGCAAAAATATATATCCACCTCCTAAGCCTCCCATGCTCTATAACATGCTGCCTGCAGATTGCAGTGGATTTCATACTGACGGGTCCTCTTTAAAGGGAATGTCTCATCAGAAAAGGACCTCTTGTTTGAAACCAATTTTTATGTTAAACATAATTTTTTTTGTTTTTAGTGGATATCATAAAGATAAAACATGCAGTCATGTGCCCGAGGCCATAGTTTGTTAATATGTGATTTTATTTTTAATTAATGTTGATGTCCCTTTAAATGGCTTAATGGATAACAATTGGCTTTCTTGACAACTTCTCTACACAGCACCTCCCAGGACCATGCATTTCATGTCCAGCTTTTCGACACAAAGCAGTGCAACCCATTTCTTCTAGAAACTCCTATTTGTGTGATGGCATACATATGAGCTGAAGCCAAGAAACACCTATAAAGTCAGTTAAATGTGTTGAAAATATAATGAAAATACACAGAGAAATATATTTACAGAGAGTATGTTTCAAATTATTCTTGTTTTATACATTGCTTTATCAAAACTAGCCTTGTAGAGATTTTCTATTGGAATTCCAAATGTTTTAGATATTGGAACAAACTATTAATGCTGAAATGTGATTAAAAATTGATGACTATGCCTTACCTTTGTATAAAAAAAAGGATTTGGGCGTATAAATTTCACTGACATTCGCTATAAGTGTTAGGGTTGCTTTTTTGATCTAATCGGGCTAAATAATGGATGAATCTAGAGAGACAGATGTTATATTTCATTTCAAGATTTTCCCAGTAAGGTAACTTACGGTACTAAAGAGCCATCCAAAGCATTAAATCTTCACAGCCAAACCCCTGTGCACCATACAATCCATTATATTGCTCAAAAACATATAGAGACAATTATTTTTAAAGGTTGCAGGTTTAATAAAATATCAGAAAATGGATGGTGAGATCCTAAATGTAATGTTAATTAAAAACATCTGTAGTATGGTTAATAATGGAAATTAGAATGTGAAATTTACATTTTCAAGTGTAAGTATTGAATATCCGATTGGATGATATTTATATTGGTATTCAGGCTAAATAAGGCACATTGGCTATACTGTACCTTGCAAAGAGGATATCTAATACACAGGATTTGGAATGGAACATTAGGTAGAATGCATTTTAAAACATATTAAAATGTGGTGTTAATTTCTGTAGAGTTTATTTTTGGAGTATTTTTGTCACAACTACTAGGTGGCATTTACAATACTGATATTCTTTTAGGCCCCCTAGATACCAGGGTACAGGTGCAACTACTCCCTCTGACCCCAAGTAGCTATGGACAAAATTGAAAATCACTATAGTGTCTCTCATTTTTTTTTTTTTTTACATTTTCCTTTTCAAATACAGATATGTCCACTCTAACCTTATCTTGAATTTGGTAGAGGACTCCAATTTCACATGAAACAAATTCAATACAATATTGCAACATGCTAACAAAACCCTTGACAGACCTCAACTCACATCAGAACTGTTGGGTGGCCGCAATAGACACATATAGCATAGACATCTTGTGACTATGATAAACTGAACCAAGAGGACAAATCAAGCATATAGATCTTCATGTCCATACAGTAGTTATTAATTAGCCACCTAATAGATTAGCCGTGGTGTTCTCAAATTTCCCATAGCTCCTTTCACCCTCAAAAGACTACAGACAATGTTTATTAACAGTGTATTTCTTGGAAAATATATATAGGTTATAAAGGAATATACTTTAGGCCAGACTTTTTTTTATTATTATTTCATTAACTTTATCTCAATTTCTTCATTTGAATTAAAGATAATAAAAAAAAGCCAGATTTACAGACTTTGCAAGTATTACAATTTTTATGTTAAAGGGATTCTGTCTTTGGTTTCATGCTGCTCTAACCACACACTGCATGAAAAGATGGCAGGCTCCCTCTTTACAATGTACATTTAGCGCTTCTGAGAAAACATCATTTTGAAAAGTGCCAGGTACTACTCCTCTGGTCTCCCTTTGTTTGAACTAGGCTTAATTGACATGTCTCTTCCTATATACATATTTGGAACCATGAGGCCGATAAGGAAGATGCCAGAGGGGAGACACCCAGAAAACACTTCTTCCTGGGCCCAACTGTTTTTAAAAGTAGGAAAATTATTATTTTCTTTGCACAATTTTTTTGTGCAAGCATGATTTGTGCAAAAAATATCTGACTTTTTGGTTCTATGCCGTTCATGGCACTTTTTAAAAATAAGGTGGTGCTTCATGGAGGAGACGTTACTTTCATCGGCCCAACATATATACTATAAGTCGCTTCAGAAAACTGGCTTAAATTATAGAGCACATCTCTAGTAGCTCATAGCTGGTGAAGGTTTGCTTACAAAATATACTAGAAAAATTCAAGTTGTATCTCTTACTGTGAGCACTGCTAGTCCTTCTTGAAGAAGGTTCAATTCACATTAGGCAAGTAAAACAAAGTTAGGGGACGGCGCTGCTTTCCTGGAATCCACAAATGGGGAGTATAACTCGGCTGCCAGATCCTTCCTCCAATTCTCCTTCGTTATGCTGCCAAACTCTGCTACTATATCCCGGTGTGGCACTGCTCTAGAGTTTTTCCACGTCCTATCAACCTATAATATTAGGATTCAGGGAGCAAAATAATGAAGCATGATAGACACTTTCAGGCTAAAAGATGAATTTATTCTACTAACATTAGTTGATTAAAACAAGTCATATCAGATATAAAGTTTCAGATTCCCAGAGTCCGCCTTAGGTGTAGGTTTGCTTGTTTGCCCTTCCTAAATGAGTGGTGCAAGGGATTTATATTGATGACCTATCCTCAGGATAGGTCATCAACTGGATTGTTGGGGGTTTAACAGTCGATCGGCTGTTTTGAAGAGGAGATGGTGCTTGTATCAGTTCTGCTTCCTCTTCAACATTACAGTGCTCATCATCTCACTTGCAGTGGCAGCGTAGAGTAATTAAAAGTGATGGTCATATTAACTTGAATGGGTCAAGCAGTTGTAATTACACGGACTTCACCGTTGCTGAAAGAGTCAGTCCTCGCTCATCTAATATTGATGACCTATCCTGAGGATAGCGTTCATAAAACGGTAACGGCAGCATTTCCAGATATTTCTTTATTGGACGTGCTTCAACAAATGCGTACACAAAGAGCATTTTAATCAAGCCTTTATCAAGCATTCATTGAAGCACGTCCAATAAAAAAAATTCTGGAGATGCTGCCATTACCGTTTTTTGAACACTGATCTGTGGACTGCTGAGGATCTGCAGTCATGGTTTGGCTGGTGCATTCCAGCAAGGTCGAGAAGGACCGTGGGTGCTGCTCTACAGTTGTGGCCAAAAGTTTTGAGAATTACATAAATATTGGAAATTGGAAAAGTTGCTGCTTAAGTTTTTATAATAGCAATTTGCATATACTCCAGAATGTTATGAAGAGTGATCAGATGAATTGCATAGTCCTTCTTTGCTCAGAAAATTAACTTAATCCCAAAAAAAACTTTCCACTGCATTTCATTGCTGTCATTAAATGACCTGCTGAGATCATTTCAGTAATCGTCTTGTTAACTCAGGTGAGAATGTTGACGAGAACAAGGCTGGAGATCATTATGTCAGGCTGATTGGGTTAAAATGGCAGACTTGATCTGTTAAAAGGAGGGTGATGCTTGAAATTATTGTTCTTCCATTGTTAACCATGGTGACCTGCAAAGAAACACGTGCAGCCATCATTGCGTTGCATAAAAATAGCTTCACAGGCAAGGATATTGTGGCTACTAAGATTGCACCTCAATCAACAATTTATAGGATCATCAAAAACTTCAAGGAAAGAGGTTCAATTCTTCAGCTGCGGGATCGGAGTGCCACCAGTGCAGAGCTTGCTTAGGAATGGCAGCAGGCAGGTGTGAGCGCATCTGCATGCACAGTGAGGCGAAAACTTTTGGAAGATGGCCTGGTATCAAGAAGGGCAGCAAAGAAGCCACTTCTCTCCAAAAAAACATCAGGGACAGATTGATCTTCTGCAGAAAATATGGTGAATGGACTGCTGAGGAATGGGGCAAAGTCATATTCTCGGATGAAACCTCTTTCCAAATGTTTGGGGCATCAGGAAAAAGGCTTGTCTGGAGAAGAAAAGGTGAGCGCTACCATCAGTCCTGTGTCATGCCAACAGTAAAGCATCCTGAGAACATTCATGTGTGGGGTTGCTTCTCATCCAAGGGAGTGGGCTCACTCACAATTTTGCCCAAAAACACAGCCATGAATAAATAAAGGTACCAAAAAACTCTTGAACAGCAACTTTTTCCAACAATCCAACAACAGTTTGGTGAAGAACAATGCATTTTCCAGCACGATGGAGCACCGTGCCATAAGGCAAAAGTGATAACTAAGTGGCTCGGGGACCAAAACGTTGACATTAATCCCATTGAGAACTTGTTGTCAATCCTCAAGAGGCAGGTGGACCAACAAAAACCCACTAATTCTGACAAACTCCAAGAAGTGATTATGAAAGAATGGGTTGATATCAGTCAGGAATTGGCCCATAAGTTGATTGAGAGCATGCCCAGTCGAATTGCAGAGGTCCTGAAAAAGAAGGGCCAACACTGCAAATACTGACTCTTTGCATAAATGTCATGTAATTGTCGATAAAAGCCTTTGAAATGTATGAAGTGCGTGTAATTATATTTCACTACATCACAGAAACAACTGAAACAAAGATCTAAAAGCAGTTTAGCAGCAAACTTTGTGAAAACTAATATTTGTGTCATTCTTTTCTTCACTATCCTAAGGATAGGTCACCAATATAAACTCCATGCACAACTCCCTATATTTGACACATCTTACTCCAGCACATTCTTTATTAAGACTCCCATAATGCTTTCTGTAAAGCACTGTAGAGAATAAAAGATAGTTCTTTGTAAATGAAGAGCCTCTTGCTTTTTCATGCTGATTGTGACTAGAGCAGATTGAAATTGATGACAGGTACCCTTTAAGACCTCAAGATCAGGAGTACTCCACCACTTTTCTTTGCTTTTCTACTAACCAAAGCTCGCAATGAAATATACATGAACAATAGTGTTGATCAAGCACCCGAGCACAATAGAAGTCAATGGGAGAACCCAAGCATTAAACCACACACTACCTGCTCTAAAGAGGGGAGGGTGTCTGGTTGACATGAAAAGGTCAGAAATTGATGGAAACACCACTGAAATGGTTCGGGAACAGCATGGGGAGGATGTCTGCATGCAACTTGGACTCCCAGGTCGCTGCTATGAGCAATGTTGTCCGAGTAGTATGCCAATTTTACAGACTGACAATAATACGCACAAAACCAAAGATAAAATCTATTTTAGAGGAAAAATTGTTAGGAAAGATTCTTTCCTGCATATTTAGTTGTATATAAAGTGAAAGTGCTGCCAAAAATTAGAAGGAAGAGGCACTCCGAAACAACCTGTATAGCACATAAAGGAGAGCCTCATTCACATTGTGGTACAATTGTTCAGTTAGTGGGACTATATTCATAAAGATTATGCACTAAGTGAAAGGGCTGCCAAAAATGACAAGGAACCAGCGCTCCAATACACCCGTTATTACACATAAAGCAGGGCATCATACACACCCTTGAAAAATTATGATTAATGGCCTTCTGGTGACCCTCAAAAACATTAGGAGCAAGGGCCTGCTGGTGACCCTTTAACACATTAGGGGCGAGGGTCTGCTGCTGATCTGACCATCTAAAACATTATGGGCAAGGGCCTGCTGCTGAGCCAACCATCTAAAACATTAGGGGCGAGGGCCTGCTGCTGAGCTGACCATCTAAAACATTATGGGCGAGGGCCTGCTGCTGAGCTGACCATATAAAACATTATGGGTCAGGGCCTGCTGCCAAGCTGACCATCTAAAACATTATGGTTGAGGGCCTGCTGCTGAGCTGACCATCTAAAACATTATGGGTGAGGGCCTGCTGCCGAGCTGACCATCTAAAACATTATGGGTGAGGGCCTGCTGCTGAGCTGACCATCTAAAAAATCAGAAAAAAATAAAAAAATAATGGCTGCACACACATACAAGCAAAGTAAAGCTGAGAAATGGGGATAATTCTAAATTCAAGTGGTACTATCCTACTATTTGGATCAATGAAAGCTCTTAGCGTACATTTTGATCAAACTTGTGTCAAGCCCATCCACCAGGCGTCAAGGTGGCTTCCTCGGATGGATCCCTATCACTAATATACCGCCTCTCTTGGACTTATCTAAGTCCACATAATCAGGGCAGTACAGGAACCAGCTACATTTGTACTTTGCTCAGAAGTCCCAGGCAGATGGGCGTGTGCTCAGTCTAAAAGAGGCTCCACCCTCAGATAAATATTACAAGAAAATTTAGACTGGCATATTCTTATTCATAATCATAGTCATGGGTGCACATCCATAAGGCAAACATAATAAATAAATAAATAATGGCTGCACACACAAATAAGCAGTAAAGCTGAGAAATGGGGATCATTCTAAATTCAAGGGGTACTATACCTACTATTTGGATCAGTGGAAGCTCTTAGCGCACATTTTGATCAAACTTGTGTCGGGCCCATCTACCAGGCGTCAAGGTTTGATCAAAATGTGTGCTAAGAGCTTCCATTGATCCAAATAGTAGTTATAGTACCACTTGAATTTAGAATGATCCTCATTTCTCAGCTTTACTGCTTATATGTGTGTGCAGCCATTATTTTTTTTATTTATTATGTTTGCCTCATGGATGTACACCCATGACTATGATTATGAATAAGAATATGCCAGTCTAAATTTTCTTGTAACATCTAAAAAATCAGAGGTGAGGGTCTGCTGCTGAGATGACCATCTAAAACATTAGGGGTGAGGATCTGCTGCTGAGCTCACTCTCCTAAACATTAGGGGCGAGTGCCTGCTGCTGGTCTGACCATGGAAAAAATTATCAGCGAGGGCCTGCTGCTGAGCTGACCATCAAAAAAGTTATGGTTAAGGGCCTTCTGCTCAACTGACCCTCTAAAACATTAGGATCGAGGGCAGCCTAATAGGCATGTTGATATGATGGAGGAGGAGGAGGATTAGAAAAGGAAGATTGAACCATGTACCTTTTTTGTGGTGGGAGGGGTGCATTGGAATACAGTGTTTTCAATACACCATAAAAGCCACATTTAAAGTACCTTTTTGTTCAGCTGCTTTCCTCATGTGGAGTAGAGAAGTCAGGGGAAATCTAGACCTTGTTCATTTTTATAAGAGTCAGCATTTTCAGTTGACAGGCGTATGCGCTTATCAGTTATTGTGCCCCCAGCAGCACTAAATACCCACTCTGACAAAACGCTGGCAGCAGGGCAGGCCAGCACCTCCAAGGCGTAGAGCGTTAGTTTGTGCCACATGTCTAGCTTGGACACCCAATAGTTGTAAGGTACAGAGGGATCAATGAGGACACATACACGGTCTGTTACGTACTCCTTCACCTTTGTTCTACATGAGGCTTAATGTACCAAGTGGCTGCTGATTAAGTGGAGTTTAAATCAATTTTTTTTAATCTGCTGTCACGGCCATGGCCATGGTCGTAACTCCTGAAACACTTGCTGTTGCCTGCGGTTTGGTTGCTTGTTCAATCACAGGTAAGGGCCGCTAGTTTGTTGCCTCACTTGTGGTTGCCGCTGGCAACATTAGGTATGTGGCAGTAGAGAAGCTGGAGCTGGTTGCTAGGCTGCTCGCTGTCATAGCTGGCGGTTGTCTCTGGCAACTTGTGTGATAGGTGTGCACTTTCCATGTCTGGTGTGCACTGGGTTTATTGTGTGTGTTTATTCCCATTTAAGTGGCGTTCTTCCCTTCCCTGGTGTTGGAAGGGTTAACAACTTCCTGGAGTGTGTACATGCTGGATGCTACAACTGATCCTTCTACAGATAAGTCTGTTAATTGATTTGTGTTTTCCTGTTTGCTTGATCCTAGGTGACCCTGACTCCCTCCGTATTAAGTGTAGGGAGCCAGTGGTCGTGTCCCCTCACTATTATAGGGTGTTCAGGTGTCATACAGTCAAGGCACGAGGGCATGCAATTTTCTATCATAGAGATCTTTGCATTGGCTGAGAAGACAGGGAGAGTTTCAGGGCTTAAATAGGGGTCACCCTTTTGTTCCTTAGTTTCGGATCAAGCCAGTCGGATCCTTATTTGTAACTTCTTGTTTTCTGTTACACCATCCGTGACATCTGCTTGGTTAAGGGGAGTGGCTTGTGTTTTCAGGTGCTATAAATTAAACTACTGAACTCTCCCAGAGCTTTCTCTACATGAGTTTAACCCCTTAAGGACTCAGCCCTATTTCACCTTAAGGACTTGGCCATTTTTTGCAAATCTGACCAGTGTCACTTTAAGTGCTGATAACTTTAAAACACTTTGACACACACAGGCCGTTCTGAGATTGTTTTTTTCGTCACATATTGTACTTCATGACACTGCAAAAAATTGGGTCAAAAAAGTTAATTTTTTGCATAAAAAAATACCATATTTACCAAATATTTTGAAAAATTTTCAAATTTCAAAGTTTGTTTCTCTACTTCTGTAATACATAGTAATACCCCCAAAAATTGTGATGACTTTACATTCCCCATATGTATACTTCATGTTTGTAGCATTTTGGGAATGATATTTTATTTTTTGGGGATGTTACAAGGCTTAGAAGTTTAGAAGCAAATCTTGAAATTTTTCAGAAATTTACAAAAACCCAATTTTTAGGGACCACTACAGGTCTGAAGTCACTTTGCGAGGCTTACATAATAGAAACCGCCCAAAAATGACCCCATTCTATAAACTACACCCCTTAAGGTATTCAAAACGGATTTTACAAACTTTGTTAACCCTTTAGGTGTTGCACAAGAGTTATTGGCAAATAGGGATAATATTTGAGAATTTCATTTTTTTGCCTAATTTTCCATTTTAACCCATTTTTTTCACCAAAAAAGCATGGGTTAACAGCCAAACAAGACTGTATCTTTATTGCCCTGACTCTGCCGTTTACAGAAAAACCCCATATGTCGCCGTAAACTACTGTACGGGCACACAGCGGGGCGTAGAGTGAAAGGTGCGCCGTATGGTTTTTGGAAGCCAGATTTTGCTGGACTGTTTTTTTGACACCATGTCCCATTTGAAGCCCCCTGATGCACCCCTACAGTAGAAACTCCATAAAAGTGACCCCATCTAAGAAACTACACCCCTCAAGGTATTCAAAACTGATTTTACAAACTTTGTTAACCCTTTAGGTGTTGCACAAGATTTAATGGAAAATAGAGATACAATTTCAAAATTTCACTTTTTTGGCAGATTTTCCATTTTAATATTTTTTTTCCAGTTACAAAGCAAGGGTTAACAGCCAAACAAAACTCATTATTTATTGCCCTGATTCTGTAGTTTACAGAAACACCCCATATGTGGCAGTAAACTGCTGTACGGGCACACGGCAGGGCGTAGAGTGAAAGGTGCGCGTATAGTTTTTGGAACCCAGATTTTGCTGGACTGGTTTTTTGACACCATGTCCCATTTGAAGCCCCCCTGATGCACCCCTAGAGTAGAAACTCCATAAAAGTGACCCCATCTAAGAAACTACACCCCTAAAGGTATTCAAAACTGATTTTACAAACTTTATTAACCCTTTAGGTGTTGCACAAGATTTAATGGAAAAGAGAGATACAATTTCAAAATTTCACTTTTTTGGAAGATTTTCCATTTTAATATTTTTTTTTCCAATTACAAAGCAAGGGTTAACAGCCAAACAAAACTCATTATTTATTGCCCTGATTCTGTAGTTTACAGAAACACCCCATATGTGGTTGTAAACCACTGTACAGGCACACGGCAGGGCGCAGAAGGAAAGGAATGCCATGCGGTTTTTGTAAGGCAGATTTTGCTGGACTGTTTTTTTTGACACCATGTCCCATTTGAAGCCCCCCGATGCACCCCCACAGTATAAACTCCCAAAAAGTGACCCCATTTTAGAAACTACTGGATAGGGTGGTAGTTTTGTTGGTACTAGTTTAGGGTACATATGATTTTTGGTTGCTCTATATTACACTTTTTTGTGCGGCAAGGAAACAAGAAATAGATTTTTTGGCACGTTTTTTTTTTGTTATTTACAACATTCATCTGACAGGTTAGATCATGTGGTAATTTTATAGAGCAGGTTGTCACGGACGCCGCGATACCTAATATATATACAATTTTTTTATCTATGTAAGTTTTAAACCCAAAAAATGTTTTAGTGTCTCCATAGTCTAAGAGCCATAGTTTTTTTTTCAGTTTTTGGGCGATTATCTTAAGTAGGGTCTCATTTTTGTGGGATGATTGGCACTATTTTGGGGGTGCACATGACTTTTTGATCGCTTGCTATTACACTTTATTGTGACGTAAGATGACAAAAAAATAGCTTTTTTTACACCGTTTTTATTTTTTTACGGTGGTCACCTGAGGGGTTAGGTCATGTGATATTTTTATAGAGCCGGTCGATACAGATGGGCGATACCTAATATGTATACTTTTTTTTACACAACAAAAAAAATCATGTTTTAGTGTTTCCATAGTCTGAGAGCCATAGTTTTTTCAGTTTTTGGGCGATTATCTTGGGTAGGGTATGATTTTTGCGGGATGAGATGACGGTTTGATTGGTACTATTTTGGCGTACATGCGACTTTTTTGATCACTTTTATTACCTTTTTTGGGAAGTAAGGTGGGCAAAATTTCAATTTCCTAATAGTTATTTTTTTTTTATGGCGTTCACCGTGCGGGGAAAGTAACATGACCATTTTATAGATCAGGTCGTTACAGACGCGGCGATACCAAACATGTGTAGGGAATTTTATTTTTTTCATTTTTATTCAGTGATAAATGTGTTATTTGATTTTTACTTTTTTTTTTTTACTTTTTTCACTTTTTTTTGACCCGGACCCACTTGGTTCTTGAAGATCCAGTGGGTCTGATGTCTGTATAATACAGTACAGTACAATATATATTGTACAGTACTGTATTTTACTTACACTTTGTCTGAACAGATCTCTGCCTTCAGCACTGATCTGTTCAGCACCATGGACAGCAGGATTCCTGAGACGGCGTCCTGTTGCCATGGGAACCTTCCCCGTCTGCTCAGTACTGGTCAGAACTTTGCAGACGGGGAAGGGTAAGGAGGGGGGCTCTCTGGGGGCTGTCTAGGGGCTTTCTCCCTCTCCATCGGGGGGCTGCAAAGGCACTGCAGCCCCCCGATGGAAGAGGGAGGGAGCTCCCTGTTACTGTTAACTTTTTCCATACAGCGGTCCGTACGGACCACTGTATGGAAAGGGTTAAACGGCTGACATCGCATCACCGATGTCAGCCGTTTATACCAGGGTGTCAGCAATGTGCTGACACCCTGGTATACCCACTGTCCACCAACGAATTTTCAAGGGGAGGCGGGCAGGGGATCGCGATCCCGCCTGCCGCACCGCCCGCCTCCCGCACCGCCCCCACCGCCCACAACTCCCCCCCATGCACCATCCGCCAGCAAAAAATCATGCAGGGGTGCAGGGGGGGTGTAAAATCTATGTTTGAGGGACACTAAAGTTTCTGATCCCCGCGGTCAGCGACCGCGGGGATCAGAAACTGCAAAAAGCGCAGCAAACCGCAGGTCTGACTTGACCTGCGGTTTGCGGCGATCGCCGATAGGGGGGGTCACATGACCCCGGCTGGCGTTGTCACAGGATGCCGGCTGAATGATTTCAGCCGGCATCCCGTTCCCATTAACCCCCGCGGCGCCGGAATCTGCATTTAAAGTTAGGACGTACCGGTACGCCCTGAGTCCTTAAGGACTCAGGAAATAGGGCGTACCTGTACGCCCTGCGTCCTTAAGGGGTTAAAGGGGTTCTGCACTTTCAATTAACTGATGATCTATCCTCTGGATAGAATGTACTGGTCCCTTGCTGGGGATCAAAGGGAATAAAACTTAACGTTTAATAAAAATAACTACAATAAAATAAATGGCACAAAAAAAGGATACAAAAAATAGACAAGCCCGGATGGGCCAAAGACAATTGCACGAATATGCACCAGTGTAAGTTATAATCGTTATACTTCATGTCACATGTATCTCCTGGCCTCATCGCCGGCCCCCTGTCACAGCAACTGGGCTCAGTTGCTCATGATTATCCTCCCTAAGAAGCTCTGATGTAATTAGCATAAACTGTTTTTGCTTCATAAAATGAGACCGCTGACACGCTGGCCTCTTATTTTAGCAACTTGTTCGCCGTATGTCTCAATGCGGCGTCTAGTTGCTAGGCACCCTGCCCGCTCCCAGGCTCTAACTTATTCGCCCCTCCTACTCTCCTGCGTGCCATCCCGGCGTCGGCATATGACGCTTGCGCTCCACCTGTCTCCGCCCTCGGCGCTAGCGCACGGTTCCATCTGTGCGGCCCCTATGGTGGCCTGTGGAACGCACGCGCCGTCCGACGCTGCGTTCCATGGCACGCAGGACACTTGTTAACAGGACGCAGCCTTACCGGTCTCCACGTGACAGGTTCGGGGGGGCGTGCCTTGGTAATGAGCGCGCGGCGCTCGCCTACATTTAAACGGCACATCGGAGGTAAACAGTGCTGATAGCCCCTGACTTCACACCCTCTGATTTGGGCCTCACAGTGACCGCATCACGCGCTTTTTTAGCGTTTTTTGTCCATGTGCTTTGACAGCCCACTGGCTAGCTAGCACTCACGGTCCTGTTGATAGGATTTTCTGTTGTCTGGTCCCACTGGCCTGGCCATCGTACCTGGAGTTTGAATAGGCCCCACTGGACCGTTCTATAGCGTCCACTAGCCATCACCCTGGCTCACTGATTCAGCTCCAATACTTGTAGCTAGCCCCTTTAGCTAGTCTAGCTGCCAATATTGCTCTTTTTTCAGGCACTACTCTGCCTGTTACCCTTTACTTTTTTACGTCCCCTGATGAGTTTTTCTTAACGGAAACGTGACACGTCGGGACATCTTTAGGGCTCAATAGGGACACCGGCCCGTACCAGGGTTAGGTATCCGGACGGGGTCGCTCCTTGCGGAGGAAGCACTCCGTATAGGTAGGCAGGGTCTACTAGCCCCCTTTCCCCTCACTAGGGATACACTAGGGACTAGTACTCTCGACCTCACCTACCGTCCAGCACATCTTGGTACCATCCTTAATGCACGTGCTCCAGTGACCAGCACCCTTCAAGAATCGGACTTCTCCCCTGTGGCAGCACCAACCAGGTTCCATCCACACAGACCTGTCCGTCCATCAAACCATCCGGGTGAGAACTTTCCATACTTACACTGGTGCATATTCGTGCAATTGTCTTTGGCCCATCCGGGCTTGTCTATTTTTTGTATCCTTTTTTTGTGCCATTTATTTTATTGTAGTTATTTTTATTAAACGTTAAGTTTTATTCCCTTTGATCCCCAGCAAGGGACCAGTACATTCATTTCACATAATTTGGGAATATTTGGTCAAGGCTCAAAGCTAGACCTGTGCACTTTTTTGTATATCCTCTGGATAGATCATCAGCTTCTGATCGGCGGGGGTCCGACACCCGGGACCCCCGCCGATCAGCTGTTTGAGAAGGCAGCGGCGCTCCAGCAGCGCCGCGGCCTTCTCACTGTTTACCGCCGGGCCGCCCGCCCACTGACGTCACGACTTGTATCAACTACAGTGGGCGCGGCTAAGCTCTGTTCACTTGAATGGAGCTTAGCCGCGCCCACTGTAGTTGATACAAGTCGTGACGTCAGTGGGCGGGCGGCCTGGCGGTAAACAGTGAGAAGGCCGCGGCGCTGCTGGAGCGCCGCTGCCTTCTCAAACAGCTGATCGGCGGGGGTCCCGGGTGTCATCAGTTAATTGAAAGTGCAGAACCCCTTTAAAGAACCAGATTTTAAGACAAAGAGCAAGAAACTAAGGTTTAATAGAATTTCCTTGTGTGTTGTTGGCTCAATTCTTGCTAGTCCTCCAACTACAGCAGACAGGTTCTAATTCTAACTCATATTTACTGTTTTCCTACTTTACTGTTCATCCCCATTTAAACATGTGCTCCATGGACAATGCCACTAATTGTGTGTCCTGTGCAATGTATGCATGCCTTGAAGAGCCTTTCGAGGGTGAATACAATTGCACTAGATACAATCATGTTGCATATTTGGAAGCCCAGATCTTAGATCTCAATAAGCAGCTTGAAATACTTAGGGGCATTGCAGATGCAGTGGCCAGGTACGGGTGGATAATATTCTGTATTTTTTCATGACGCCAATAAAAGCGTGCACAGGGTACTATCCCAGGGACCTTCCAAGATGTTATAACGCACTTCCCAGATTAGGAAGGCCAGAGTGGTATAATGGCTTATAATGTCTCTATAGTTTTGTGGCAGTTGTGACACGGTGTCCCCTACCTGGGTACGGCCGGACTCCTGGCTCACTTGCAATAAATTTGAGTGTAGTGATAGTAGGCGTAATAGAGGAACTTTGCTGAAGAAATTATGTCCAGACCTTTAGATGAAGTTCAAACGTTTCTTTACTTGAAATAACTTGCATCCAAACAGCATACAGCTTTAGTCTGCCCTGGAGGCTGGTTTTAAAGTCAGTATAAAACTGAGTCTGCTTATATAGCACCATTTGGCTCCAGGAGAAGTATATAGTGGGCTCAGCATGCATGTTGGTACTTCCCTGGATCCGATGAAAGCTGTAATGGCACCGGACGGGGTTAAAAGCAGAGTGTGCTTGGCGTGCATGCTGTGCCTGCGCTCCCTGGACTTTGTGTGGCTGTCATGGCCCATAACAGGTAGGAACTAGTGTTAGGGACCACTCATGGAGGCGACCTTGATGTGGTGAGTGGCTTATTACGCTTTGGCCAAAATGTAAACCAATGCCTTATTCAACATCCAGCATAGAGGAAGGGCAGAGTGCTGGTTGCAGAGTGCGATTGCATTTGTGTTTTTACGTTTGTATCTGTATTTCGCCATAGCAATGTGCACCTGCATACAGGGTTGTGCTGATTGAACCCCACAGTTTTTTTCTTTGTAGTATACAGCTTTGGTCTCTTGGTCCCAGCAGGTTTTGACAATCATTGGCAGGAATGAGTAATTCTGCTTTAAATGTGGAAATTGCAGGATAAAACGTCTCTTTGGTAGCTCTGTAACTGTGGCAGGATTAGCTTCTGCACTTATTTGGTACCTTCTGCAGTGTGGGGATAGATTAGCTGAGAAATAGCCTTCTCCTAGTCACTGGACTTATCTCACAGATGGATTCTCAGGGGATGCTTTTCTTCCTGGGACTCTGGAGTTTGCGAAAATAAGGAGATGAATCCAGCATCGGAGTTAACAACGTTGTGAGTTCCTTTATTCAAAATTGCACAGATCCATACAGTCACAGCATCACCTCAGTGTTCCCAAGAATCGTCTACGCGTTTCAAACAAAAGTGTTCTTAATCATGACTGGCCAAAAGATTCTCAAATGGCAATACTTGTAGAGGTGAGCCTCCTCCCATCTCCAGGTGGTGATTGAAGTTAGTAAATTGTGGAAAACCCCAATCAAAAAAGCCACTGGGAAAATCTGAATCAAACATTGGTATATATATTGGCAAACAATAAAAAGTGTATAAAACCTAATTTGTGCACTTAAAATACATAATGTTCAGGGCTTTAGGTCTAAATCAGGGATAACAATACAAAGGAGGCAATCACCCGCAGTAGAAACGGAAAAAAATATCCCGTGAAAAACCACATGGTCTAAACAGTAATTCCCAATGTTAAAAACAAAGCAAAACAAAACAAAAATATGGCTATAAATTGTAAGGCTATCTTCAGAATTGTTCTTCTAAGGAGAATAAACACATATTCAGACCAGGAATGGACCCAATCCTAATATAAATACAGTTCTTTCTTCAAATTGAGGCCATCTGGATATCTCATTTTTAATCGAAGTATCCAGAAGGCTTCTCTTTGTATTAAGCGCTTTTGGAAATTGCCACCTCGAATGGAGGGCAGAACTCTCTCAATTCCAATGCAGAAAAGGCTTGCAAGCTCCTATCATGTACTGAAATAAAGTGCCTGGCTGCATTCAAGATATTGACATATGAGGCATCTACAGATGTAGCAGGGTTAGCTCTAAACTAAAATTTCTTAACTCATCACGTTATCTTAAGACAAAAGCCTTTGAAAAGCAATTGAAGGTGTTTGCTTAGATTAGATCACACAACTCAGAAATCTCAGAAAACAGGAGTGTTAAGTCTACTCTATCATAGGTCCTTGCTGTCTTCCCTAAGAAGGGGTTCTCCTGAACACTATCACACAGCCTTACCCTAGCAGGGGGGAGGCTACACTCTCTCTAACTTCCTTCTCCACCCATGCTGCAGGATGTGGGACCAGCCCACCTCTCCACAGAGGGGGAACTAAGCTGAAATAATCCATTCCAGCTCAGATACACTAAACTGTAACTTGTACCTGCCAATGGGTTGGCCTACTGGCAACCATGCTAATTACATGAACAATTGCATTTAACATGGTTTTGTATGCACATTTCTGGAGGACATAATGTAAATTATATTAGATGACAGTATAAAGGCTCTTAGAAGATAGAAGCTGGGTAGAGGCATGTGGTAACACAACTCTGGGGTGTTACACAGACCTGGAGAGAGGCTTAGACTTCAATGTGCAGGCACTGACTGGGGTCAGTGAAATGGAGGTGTGAGGAGGAGGGCAAGATCAGGAATATCAGGTCAGCAGTTGGGTTAATGTAAGAAGAAGGGATAGAGGGAAAAGTGCCAGGGAGGCTAGTCCTGAGCTGGCACGCCCTAGTAAATATGCCTGTTTGGCTGATATTAGGGATGAAAGCCCAGAGCCAGCAGCAGGGCGTTTCTCCTAGCAAAGATGACTGCTGCAGGAAGGATGGGAAAAGAAGTGCAGCAAAGGTCAGGCAGATGCTGGTGGTAGGGGACTCTATTATGAGGGACAGACAGAGTTGCCGAGACCGTGAATGCTGAACAGTGTGTTGTCTGCCGGGTGCTCGGGTTCGGCATATTGAGGATAGGATTGACAGATTGCTGGGTGGAGCTGGGGAAGACCCGGCGGTCATGGTACACTTTGGGAGTCAGTGGGAGATGGAAGGTCCTTAAAAACTGATTTTAGGGAACTAGGTAAGAAGTGCAGGTCCAGGACCTCCAAGGTAGTGTTTTAAGAAATACAACCAGTGCCACGAGTGTCACCAAATAGACAACAGGATCTTAGGGAGTTAAAAACGTTGCTTAGAAGCTGGTGCAGGAAGAAAGGGTTTGGGTTTATGGAGAGCTGGGCCGACTTCTCGGTCAGTTACAGGCTCTACAGTAGGGACAGGCTGCACCTTAATGAGGAGGGTGCAACTGCCCTGGAGGAAAAAATGGTTAGACGAATGGAGGCGCTTTAAATTAGGATCTGGGATGGGGTGGGAGGTCATACTAATAAGGGGGTAGATAGTGTAGATAGAGAGTGGCTTATAGAAAGGGACAGTGGGTATTTAGTGGGGGCTGGGGTTAGCGAGGAATATAGGGAGAAGACTGGGCATAACTATACATTTATGAAAAATAGAACTGCTGGTAACAAGAACCTGTTACATACAAAAATCAACCATGGTAACCGAAAAATCCTGGATATTCACTTTACAGATAATAGTAGTTTTTAAAATGTATTTTCACAAATGCCAGAAGTCTAGCTACAGACATAGGGGAGCTGGAGGCTATGGTACTAGAAGAACACATAGATGTAGTTGATGTGGCTGAGAAATACTGTAGTTGGACTCTTTGCATGACTGGGCTGTTAATATCGAGGATTTTACACTATTCAGGAAAGGCCGGTTCAATAGACAAGATGGTGGTGTGTGCCTATATGTGAGGAGTGATCTGAAGACAAGTGTGAAGTAGGCAATTGTGGGTGCAGGTGGTGAGGATGTGGAAACCTTATAGGTAGAAGTTCAAAGGGATATAAACACTGAAAAAATAATACTTAATGTAATTTATAGACCCCCTAACATCATAGAAGAGATAGAAACTCAACTGTATGACCAAATTGAGAGGGCGGCACAGGCTGGTACAGTGCTCTTAATGGGAGATTTTAACTTCCCAGATATTGACTGGGGTCATAATTCTGCCTCAACCGCAAAGGGGAGAAAATTCCTTAACTTGCTGCAGGACCACTTTATGGTCCAATTTGTAGAAACTCCCACTAGGGGTGATGCTCTGTCTGGCAATTTCTAATGATGCAGAGCTTGTTGGTAATGTTACTGTTCAAGAAACACTAGGTAATAGTGACCACAATATAACTATATTCCTCCTAAACTATAAAAAGCAAACTGTCAGGCAGCGCAAAGACACTGAATTTCAAAAAGGCTAATTTCCCTGGGTTGAGGGCAGCATTTCAGGGCATAGACTGAGAGCAGCTATTGTCACAAAATAATACTGAGGATAAATGGGAGAGCTTTAAATCCACATTGAGTAATTGCACTAAAAAATGTATCCCTTTAGGTAACAAGTATAAACGGCTAAACCACCCCCATGGCTTACAGCTACTGTAAAAAGGGCAATAAATGACAAAAAGAGAGCATTTAAAAAATACAAATCTGAGGGGTTAGCACAGTGGTGTAACTACCGGGGAAGCAGCTGCTTCAGGGCCCGGGCTGCCAAGGGGGCCCGACGCCCCGGCAGCGTGTGTGACAGTTTATTTTCAAGTTAGTTAAATATCGTGTTCAGGGCCCCTTCACAGCAGCCGCTAGTGTGATCTAATTTTACTGTCTGCTAAAGTCTCCTGGTCTGGGATTCGAACCCACAACCTCCAATCTAGCAGTGTATCAGCAAAGAATTTACCCTCCCAGCCATAAAGGCTGCATTACATCTCATTGAAAAAAATATGAGACTTCTACTGTTATAGCTGGCTAATTGTACATCTATACACATGACAGCTGCCCAAACACACCTAGCACTGCTATATCTCTATATGACAGCTGTCCCTGCACACTCAGCTCTGCTATATCTCTATATATGACAGCTGCCCCAGCAAACCCAGCTCTACTACATCTATACACATGACAGCTACCGAAACACAGCCAGCTCTGCTACATCTATACACATGACAGCTGCCCCCAACACACTCAGCTCTGCTATATCTCTATATATGACAGCTGCCCCAGCAAACCCAGCTCTACTACATCTATACACATGACAGCTGCCGAAACACAGCCAGCTCTGCTACATCTATACACATGACAGCTGCCCCCAACACACCCAGCACTGCTATATCTCTATATGACAGCTGTCCCAGCACAATCAGCTCTGCTATATCTCTATATATGACCGCTGCCCCAGCAAACCCAGCTCTACTACATCTATACACATGACAGATGCCCAAACACACCCAGCTCTGCTACATCTATACACATGACAGCTGCATCAGCACACTCAGCTCTGCTATATCTCTATATATGACAGCTGCCCCAGCAAACCCAGCTCTACTACATCTATACACATGACAGCTGCCCAAACACACCTAGCACTACTATATCTCTATATGACAGCTGTCCCTGCACACTCAGCTCTGCTATATCTCTATATATGACAGCTGCCCCAGCAAACCCAGCTCTACTACATCTATACACATGACAGCTACCGAAACACAGCCAGCTCTGCTACATCTATACACATGACAGCTGCCCCCAACACACTCAGCTCTGCTATATCTCTATATATGACAGCTGCCCCAGCAAACCCAGCTCTACTACATCTATACACATGACAGCTGCCGAAACACAGCCAGCTCTACTACATCTATACACATGACAGCTGCCCCCAACACACCCAGCACTGCTATATCTCTATATGACAGCTGTCCCAGCACAATCAGCTCTGCTATATCTCTATATATGACCGCTGCCCCAGCAAACCCAGCTCTACTACATCTATACACATGACAGATGCCCAAACACACCCAGCTCTGCTACATCTATACACATGACAGCTGCATCAGCACACTCAGCTCTGCTATATCTCTATATATGACAGCTGCCCCAGCAAACCCAGCTCTACTACATCTATACACATGACAGATGCCTAAACACACCCAGCTCTGCTACATCTATACACATGACAGCTGCACCAGCACACTCAGCTCTACTATATCTCTATATATGACAACTGCCCCAGCAAACCCAGCTCTACTACATCTATACACATGACAGCTGCCAAAACACACCCAGCTCTGCTACATCTATACACATGACAGCTGCCCCCAACACACTCAGCTCTGCTATATCTCTATATATGACAGCTGCCCCAGCAAACCCAGCTCTACTACATCTATACACATGACAGCTGCCAAAACACAGCCAGCTCTGCTACATCTATACACATGACAGCTGCCCCAGCACACTCAGCTCTGCTATATCTCTATCTATCTATTTACTGTATAGCAATACTTAGAGATATATAGATGTAGCAGAGCTGGGTGTGCTGGAGCAGCTATCATATCTAGAGATATAGCAGAGCTGAGTGTGCTGGGACAGCTGTCATATAGAGATATAGCAGTGCTGGGTTTGTTTGGGCAGCTGTCATATGCATAGATGTAGCAGAGCTGGGTTTGCTGGGGCAGCTATCATATATAGAGATATAGCAGAGCTGAGTGTGCTGGAACAGCTGTCATATAGAGATATATCTGAGATACTGCTATATCTGTATATGACAGCTGTCTCAGCACATTCAGCTCTGCTATATCTCTATATATGAGCAGCTGTCATGTGTAAAGATGTACACTTAGCCAGCTATAACAGTAGAAGTCTCATATTTTTTCAATCAGCCGCAAGGCAGCTGGTATGGTCTAGTGGTTAGCTGCTTTGCCTCTGAAACTGAAGGTCGTGGGTTTGAATCCCAGTAGAATCTTTTCTCAAATACAAGCACTGACTCCATATAAGGACATACAGGGTGGGACCCAATACAAGGCGGGACACAGGAAGAGGCTGCATCGCATCGCTGACATGGAGGTAAGTAGAGGTGTTTATTATTTTTTTTTTAATACCCGACTGTTACTGCCATGGGGGGGGGAGAGGCACCTGATACTGGAACATGGGGGGGAGAGGGGTTAGCACCTGATACTGGCATATGGGGGGGAGGGAGAGTGGCACCTGATACTGGCACCTGGAGGGGGAGGGGGGGTTGGCACCTGATACTGGCACTTGGGGGGGGAGAGGGGTTGGCACCTGATACTGGCATATGGGGTGGGGGGGGGAGGGAGAGAGGCACTTGATACTGGCACTTTTTTTGTGGGGGGGGGGCGGGGGGAGATGGCACTATGATACTGGGACATGGGGGGGGAGAGGCACCTGATACTGGCACCTGGAGGGGAGAGGGGGGGTTGGCACTTGATACTGGCACATGGGGGGGGGGAGAGGAACCTGATACTGGCACATGGGGAGGTGGAGGGAGAGAGGCACTTGATATTGGCACTTTTTTTTGTGGGGGGGGTGGCACTATGATACTGGGACATGGGGGGGGGAGAGAGGCACTTGATACTGGCATGTGGGGGGGGGGTTGGCACTATGATACTGGCACATGGGGGGGAGAGGCACTTAATACTGACACTTTTTGGGGGGGGAGATGGCACTATGATAATGGGACATGGGGGGGAAGAGAGAGGCACTTGATACTGGCACATGGGGGGGGGTTGGCACTATGATACTGGCACATGAGGGGTGGGAAGGAGAGAGGCACTTGATACTGGCACATGGGGGGAGGGGGGTTGGCACCTGATACTGGCATCTGGGGGGGGAGGGGGTTTGGCACCTGATACTGGCACATGGGGGGGGGGAGAGGCACCTGATACTGGCACATGGGGGGGAGAGGGGTTAGCACCTGATACTGGCATATGGGGGGGAGGGAGAGTGGCACCTGATACTGGCACCTGGGGGGGAGGGGGGGTTGGCACCTGATACTGGCACATGGGGGGGAGAGGGGTTGGCACCTGATACTGGCATATGGGGTGGGGGGAGGGGAGGGAGAGAGGCACTTGATACTGGCACTTTTTTTGTGGGGGGGGGGGGTGGGGGGAGATGGCACTATGATACTGGGACATGGGGGGGGGAGAGGCACCTGATAATGGCACCTGGAGGGGAGAGGGGGGGTTGGCACTTGATACTGGCACATGGGGGGGGGGGAGAGAGGAACCTGATACTGGCACATGGGGAGGGGGAGGGAGAGAGGCACTTGATATTGGCACTTTTTTTTGTGTGTGGGGGGGAGATGGCACTATGATACTGGGACATGGGGGGGAGGAGAGAGGCACTTGATACTGGCATGTGGGGGGGATTGGCACTATGATACTGGCACATGGGGGGGAGAGGCACTTAATACTGGCACTTTTTTGGGGGAGAGATGGCACTATGATAATGGGACATGGGGGGAAAGAGAGAGGCACTTGATACTGGCACATGGGGGGGTTTGGCACTATGATACTGGCACATGAGGGGTGGGAAGGAGAGAGGCACTTGATACTGGCACATGGGGGGAGATGGCACTATAATACTGGGACATGTGGGGGGGGGGAGAGGCACTTGATACTGGCACATGATGGGGGGGCATCTATGGGGACACTTACTGGCACATTATTGGGGGGCATTATGGGGGACACTAGGCCGGCAGCCTATCAGAGGCCGGACACTGAGGGGCATCTACTGGGGCACTATATATGGGGCATTTTATACTGGTACATTATGGGGGGCACTAGCAGGAAGGGGGAGAGGAGCACTATGGGGGAATTTACTGGGGGCACTATATAGGGGTATTTTATACTGGCACATTATGGGGGCACTATGGGGACATTAGCTCAACTGGGGGCATTACAAGGGGGTATTTTTGCACTGTCACATTATAAGGAGAATTATTACAACTGGGTGGGCATTATGGTGGGCTTTATTACTCCCCCATGGTATGACCCCCCAGTAGCAGCACCAGCTTCTCCCTGCTCTGCTATCCCTCTGCCCCTTCTCCAAATCCTTATTATGAAATCTTTCTCATTAGGATAAAACACAACATCAGCTCCGCCGAGCCCCTGGCCAAGTGTGGAAGTGGCGTCTGAGATCCCCAAGGGCCAAGTCAAGAAATTGTAAGTGTTCATATGAAATATGTTTATGTTATACACATATAGCCTACACTGTGCCCTACAATGTACAGTATACCTCTATATTGTGCCCCACAATGTACAGTATACTGCTACACTGTGCCCCACAATATACAGTATACCGCTACACTGTGCCACACAATATACAGTATACCTCTACACTGTGCCCCACAATATACAGTATACCGCTACACTGTGCCCCACAATATACAGTATATCTCTACACTGTGCCACACAATATACAGTATACCTCTACACTGTGCCTCACAATATACCTCTACACTGTGCCACACAATATACAGTATACCGCTACACTGTGCCACACAATATACAGTATACCGCTACACTGTGCCACACAATATACAGTATACCGCTACACTGTGCTTCTCACTATACCTCTGCACTGTGCCACACAATATACAGTATACCGCTACACTGTGCCACACAATATACAGTATACCTCTACACTGTGCCTCACAATATACCTCTACACTGTGCCACACAATATACAGTATACCGCTACACTGTGCCACACAATATACAGTATACCGCTACACTGTGCCACACAATATACAGTATACCGCTACACTGTGCCACACAATATACCTCTACACTGTGCCACACAATATACAGTATACCGCTACACTGTGCCACACAATATACAGTATACCGCTACACTGTGCCAAAGGAGTGGGGTTTACACAGGAGGAGGGAGATGCGAAGCGAGCTGAGGGGGGCCCTTACAAATATTTGCTGTGGGGCCCAGTCACTTCTAGTTACGGCCCTGGGTCAGCACTAATGTTTGAAGATTACAAAGGGCTTAATAAAATCTGTAAAAAGGAGATAAAATTTGCAAAAATACAAAATGAACAGCAGGTAGCAAAAGAGAGCAAAACAAATCCCAAACAATTATTAAAATATATAAATGCAAAAAAAACCTATGTCTGAGCAGGTAGGATCCACTCAAAATCGGTAACTATAAATGACTATAAATAATATTATAAGTGAAAACCAGCATGGGTTTACCAAGGACAGAAGTTGTCAGACTAACCTGATTATTTTTATGAAGAGGTGAATAGAAGCCTGGACAGAGGGGTGTCTGTGATGTAGTGTTTCTGGATTTTGCAAAGGCTTTTGATACTGTCCCTCATAGACGCTTAATAGGTAAAGAAAGGTCTATAGGCTTGGAAAGTATAGTTTGTAATTGGATTAAAAACTGGCTGACCGTGTCCAGAGAGTTGTGGTCAATGATTCCTATTCAGAATTATATTGAGGAGGGGATTAATAGCAACATATCCATGTGTGAAGATGACACTAAGCTATTTAGAACTGCACAGTCTATGGAAGATGGTCATAAACCAGCTTGAACACTCTGAGTGATTGGGCATCAACTTGGCAAATGAGGTTTAATGTGAACAAAAGTAAAGTTATGCATCTTGGTAATAATAATAACTGTGCTTTATATTTACTAGGTGATGTAGCACTGGGAGAGTCACTTATAGAGAAGGATTTGCGTGTCGTTGTGGATGCTAGATTAAATTACAGCATACAATGTCAATCAGCTGCTTCTAAGGCCACCAGGATATTGCCATGCATTAAACGAGGCATGGGCTCGCGGGGTAGGGATGTAATATTACCACTTTACAAAGCGTTGGTGCGGCCTCACCAGTACATAGAAAGGAAGCACCGCAGCTGGGAAAAGTACAGAGGAGAGCGACTAAACTGGTAAGGGGAATGGAGGGTCTTAGTTATGAAGAAAGATTAAAATAATTGTATTTATTTAGTCTTGAGAAGAGACGTCTAAGGGGGACATGATTAAACTATACAAATATATAAATGGGCCATACAAAAAATACAGCAAAAAGCTGTTCCATGTAAATTGAGCTCAGGGGGCACTGCCTCCAATTGGAGAGGAAAAAGTTCAATCTCCAGAAGCGTCAAAGCTTCTTTACTGTAAGAACTGTGAAGCTCTGGAATAGACTTCCTCAGGACATGGTCACAGCAGGAACAGTAGACAGTTTCAAAAAGGGTTTAGACAAATTCTTAAAAGAAAAACATTAATGCTTATGAAAACGAGTAGAAATTTGAGTCTCAATTCCTTCTGGGATTCGCATCCCCACCTATCCCTTGGTTGAACTTGATGGACGTATGTCTTTTTTCAACTGTATTAACTATGTAACTATGTAACCATCTTCCAAAAATTTTCCCTCCTTGTGACAGTAGGCTGTGAATCAGGTTGAGGTTGCTGGCGGGGTGTCATGAAACTTTCCCAGGTCTTGGAGAGTGTTTCCCTGCCATTGTTGGAACTGCTGTGTGTTCCACATGTGTCCCCTCCTCGGTTGCCCAAGGAACTAAATACTCTGACGCCAGCGTTGTCAGCTGTCCTCATCAGGAAGATGACTCTCAATCTCCTCATCCTCTTCTTCCTCTTTGGCCCATCCATGCTGAACAGATAGAAGAAGAAACCTGCTATAGGTAATACCCTCTGTAGCTGAAGTAACGTTTCCTGCTCCTCCGCTTCCTCCTCCAATTCGTGATGAGAAGACGAACCAAGGGTGGTCTGGCTATCACCCTGTGTACTGTCTTCCCCCATTTCCACCTCTTCCACATGAAAAGGGGGTGCTCCGGGGAACAGTTGTGAGTCTGTTTAGTGTAGCCCGCCTTGTCTCTTTTGCCACCCCACTGCCTCTTCCAGCCTCTTGTGGTGCTACGGATCCCTCCACCTCTGTAATGCTGTCCTTGCTCGGCTTGCCAACTTCTCAGGTTGGGTCAGGGATTTAATCGTCCACCACCTCCTCTTCCACTTCCTCACTCTGTTCATCCTCCTGACTTGTTGACCTAACAACAACCTCACTTATTGACAACTATGTCTCATCTTCCTCATCAACCTCTTGAGACAATAATTGTGGTTCACTTATTATCAACTGTGTCTCATCATAATCACCCACCTCGTGTAACACTAATTGCCGTTCCCTATCGCCATCTTCTTTTGACTATGGATGCTCAAGAGTTTGGGAATCAGGTTACAAAATCTCCTCATGTCCCTCCTTAAGCGGGCTTAATGAGAGGATTTTGTTGGCCAGACTCTTGGCTACTGAGACTGGACTTTGTGGAAGACAGGGTGGTGCTTAACAGACTGGAAGCATTATCTGCTGCAATCCAATCTAAACGCACTGGTGTGACATCGAGAGTGGTGTCCTGCGCTGCCCTGCAAACTGGGACATGAAGCTAGGTATGGTGGATGAGTGTGTTTCTTGTGCTCTTGCAGCAGGCACAGTTTTACCACATACAGGGCCACGGCCTTTGTGTGCACAATCAGCAGCACAGCCACTTCCCCGTCCCTTACTGCTCGCCTTCCCCATATTAAATGGTATATATCAGGGATGGCCAACCTGTGGCTCTCCAGCTGTTGCAAAACTACAACTCCCAGCTTCCCCAGTCTGCATACAGCTATCAACCTACAGCAGGGAATGGTTGGCCAACCCTGGTATATATGCTTGTAAGTATGTCACACATACAGTAGCGCAGGTTTTGTAAGTGTATGTGCAAATAAATTAGACTGAATATCACTGATATTTAGGATGGGCAAACGTCATATAGGAAATGTAGCACAGGTAATGTCACTGATAGAGTTGAGCGAACACCTGGATGTTCGGGTTCGAGAAGTTCGGCCGAACTTCCCGGAAATATTCGGGTTCGGGATCCGAACCCGATCCGAACTTCGTCCCAAACCCGAACCCCATTGAAGTCAATGGAGACCCGAACTTTTCGGTACTAAAAAGGCTGTAAAAAGGCCCAGGAAAGTGCTAGAGGGCTGCAAAAGGCAGCAACATGTAGGTAAATCCCCTGCAAACAAATGTGGAAAGGGAAATGAATTAAAATAAAAAGTAAATAAATAAAAATTAACCAAAATCAATTGGATAGAGGTCCCATAGCAGAGAATCTGGCTTCACGTCACCCACCACTGGAACAGTCCATTCTCAGATATTTAGGCCCCGGCACCCAGGCAGAGGAGAGAGGTCCCGTAACAGAGAATCTGTCTTCATGTCAGCAGAGAATCAGTCTGCAGGTCATAGCAGAGAATCAGGCTTCACGTCAGCCACCACTGCAACAGTCCATTGTCATAAATTTAGGCCAAGCACCCAGGCAGAGGAGAGAGGTCCCGTAACAGACAATCTGGCTTCATGTCAGCAGAGAATCAGTCTTCATATCATAGCAGAGAATCAGGCTTCACGTCAGCCACCAATGCAACAGTCCATTGTCAGATATTTAGGCCCAGCACCCAGGCAGAGGAGAGAGGTCCCGTAACAGACAATCAGGCTTCACCTCAGCCACCAGTGCAACAGTCCATTGGCATATATTTAGGCCCAGCACCCAGGCAGAGGAGAGAGGTCCCGTAACAGAGAATCTGGCTTCATGTCAGCAGAGAATCAGTCTACATGTCATAGCAGAGAATCAGGCTTCACGTCAGCCACCACTGCAACAGTCCATTGTCATAAATTTAGGCCAAGCACCCAGGCAGAGGAGAGAGGTCCCGTAACAGACAATCTCGCTTCATGTCAGCAGAGAATCAGTCTTCATATCATAGCAGAGAATCAGGCTTCACGTCACCCACCACTGTAAGTGTCCATTTTCATAAATTTAGGCCCAGCACCCAGGCAGAGGAGAGAGTTCCCGTAACAGACAATCTGGCTTCATGTCAGCAGAGAATTAGTCTTCATATCTTAGCAGAGAATCAGGCTTCACGTCAGCCACCAATGCAACAGTCCATTGTCAGATATTTAGGCCCAGCACCCAGGCAGAGGAGAGAGGTCCCGTAACAGACAATCAGGCTTCACGTCAGCCACCAGTGCAACAGTCCATTGGCATATATTTAGGCCCAGCACCCAGGCAGAGGAGAGAGGTCCCGTAACAGACAATCTGGCTTCATGTCAGCAGAGAATCAGTCTTCATATCATAGCAGAGAATCAGGCTTCACGTCACCCACCACTGTAAGAGTCTATTTTCATAAATTTAGGCCCAGCACCCAGGCAGAGGAGAGAAGTCCCGTAACAGACAATCTGGCTTCATGTCAGCAGAGAATTAGTCTTCATATCATAGCAGAGAATCAGGCTTCACGTCACCCACCACTGTAAGAGTCCATTTTCATAAATTTAGGGCCAGCACCCAGGCAGAGGAGAGAGGTCCCGTAACAGACAATCAGGCTTCACGTCAGCCACCAGTGCAACAGTCCATTGGCATATATTTAGGCCCAGCACCCAGGCAGAGGAGAGAGGTCCAGTAACAGAGAATCTGGCTTCATGTCAGCAGAGAATCAGTCTGCATGTCATAGCAGAGAATCAGGCTTCACGTCAGCCACCACTGCAACAGTCCATTTTCATAAATTTAGGCCCAGCACCCAGGCAGAGGAGAGAAGTCCCGTAACAGACAATCTGGCTTCATGTCAGCAGAGAATTAGTCTTCATATCATAGCAGAGAATCAGGCTTCACGTCACCCACCACTGTAAGAGTCCATTTTCATAAATTTAGGCCCAGCACCCAGGCAAAGGAGATAGGTCCCGTAACAGACAATCAGGCTTCTTGTCAGCCACCAGTGCAACAGTCCATTGGCATATATTTAGGCCCAGCACCCAGGCAGAGGAGAGAGGTCCCGTAACAGACAATCAGGCTTCACGTCAGCCACCAGTGCAACAGTCCATTGGCATATATTTAGGCCCAGCACCCAGGCAGAGGAGAGAGGTCCCGTAACAGAGAATCTGGCTTCATGTCAGCAGAGAATCAGTCTGCATGTCATAGCAGAGAATCAGGCTTCACGTCAGCCACCATTGTAACTGTCCATTGTCATATATTTAGGCCCAGCACCCAGGCAGAGGAGAGAGGTCCCGTAACAGAGAATCTCTCTTCATGTCAGCAGAGAATCAGTCTGCATGTCATAGCAGAGAATCAGGCTTCACGTCAGCCACCACTGCAACAGTCCATTGTCATAAGATTAGGCCAAGCACCCAGGCAGAGGAGAGAGGTCCCGTAACAGACAATCTGGCTTCATGTCAGCAGAGAATCAGTCTTCATATCATAGCAGAGAATCAGGCTTCACGTCAGCCACCAATGCAACAGTCCATTGTCAGATATTTAGGCCCAGCACCCAGGCAAAGGAGATAGGTCCCGTAACAGACAATCAGGCTTCACGTCAGCCACCAGTGCAACAGTCCATTGGCATATATTTAGGCCCAGCACCCAGGCAGAGGAGAGAGGTCCCGTAACAGACAATCAGGCTTCACGTCAGCCACCAGTGCAACAGTCCATTGGCATATATTTAGGCCCAGCACCCAGGCAGAGGAGAGAGGTCCCGTAACAGACAATCTGGCTTCATGTCAGCAGAGAATCAATCTTCATATCATAGCAGAGAATCAGGCTTCACGTCACCCACCACTACAAGAGTCCATTTTCATAAATTTAGGCACAGCACCCAGGCAGAGGAGAGAGGTCCCGTAACAGACAATCTGGCTTCATGTCAGCAGAGAATCAGTCTTCATATCATAGCAGAGAATCAGGCTTCACGTCAGCCACCAATGCAACAGTCCATTGTCAGATATTTAGGCCCAGCACCCAGGCAGAGGAGAGAGGTCCCGTAACAGACAATCAGGCTTCACGTCAGCCACCAGTGCAACAGTCCATTGGCATATATTTAGGCCCAGCACCCAGGCAGAGGAGAGAGGTCCCGTAACAGAGAATCTGGCTTCATGTCAGCAGAGAATTAGTCTGCATGTCATAGCAGAGAATCAGGCTTCACGTCACCCAACATTGGAACAGTCCATTGGCATATATTTAGGCCCCGGCACCCAGACAGAGGAGAGGTTCATTCAAATTTGGGTAGCCTCGCAATATAATGGTAAAATGAAAATAAAAATAGGATTGAATGAGGAAGTGCCCTGGAGTACAATAATATATGGTTAAGGGGAGGTAGTTAATGTCTAATCTGGACAAGGGACTGACAGGTCCTGTGGGATCCATGCCTGGTTCATTTTTATGAACGTCAGCTTGTCCACATTGGCTGTAGACAGGCGGCTGCGTTTGTCTATAATGACACCCCCTGCCGTGCTAAATACACGTTCAGACAAAACGCTGGCCGCCGGGCAGGCCAGCACCTCCAAGGCATAAAAGGCTAGCTCTGGCCACGTGGACAATTTAGAGACCCAGTAGTTGAATGGGGCCTAACCATCAGTCAGTACGTGGAGGGGTGTGCACACGTACTGTTCCACCATGTTAGTGAAATGTTGCCTCCTGCTAACACGTTGCGTATCAGGTGGTGGTGCAGTTAGCTGTGGCGTGTTGACAAAAGTTTTCCACATCTCTGCCATGCTAACCCTGCCCTCAGAGGAGCTGGCCGTGACACAGCTGCCTTGGCGACCTCTTGCTCCTCCTCTGCCTTGGCCTTGGGCTTCCACTTGTTCCCCTGTGACATTTGGGAATTCTCTCAGTAGCGCGTCTACCAACGTGCGCTTGTACTCGCGCATCTTCCTATCACGCTCCAGTGCAGGAAGTAAGGTGGGCACATTTTCTTTGTAGCGTGGATCCAGCAGGGTGGCAACCCAGTAGTCCGCACATGTTAAAATGTGGGCAACTCTGCTGTCGTTGCGCAGGCACTGCAGCATGTAGTCGCTCATGTGTGCCAGGCTGCCCAGGGGTAATTACAAGCTGTCCTCTGTGGGAGGCGTATCGTCATCGTTCTGCCTTTCCCCCCAGCCACGCACCAGTGATGGACCCGAGCTGCGTTAAGTGCCACCCCGCTGTGACCATGCTTCATCCTCATCCTCCTCCACCTCCTCCTCATCCTCGTCCTCCTCGTCCTCCAGTAGTGGGCCCTGGCTGGCCACATTTGTACCTGGCCTCTGCTGTTGCCAAAAACCTCCCTCTGAGTCACTTCGAAGAGACTGGCCTGAAAGTGCTAAAAATTACCCCTCTTCCTCCTCCTCCTCCTCCTCCTGGGCAACCTCCTCTTCCATCATCGCCCTAAGTGTTTTCTCAAGGAGACATAGAAGTGGTATTGTAACGCTGATAACAACGTCATGGCCACTGGCCATGTTGGTGGAGTTCTCGAAACAGCACAACAGGGCACACAGGTCTCGCATGGAGGCCCAGTCATTGGTGGTGAAGTGGTGCTGTTCTGTAGTGCGACTGACCCGTGCGTGCTGCAGCTGAAACTCCACTATGGCCTGCTGCTGCTCGCACAGTCTGTCCAGCATGTGCAAGGTGGAGTTCCACCTGGTGGGCACGTCGCATATGAGGCGGTGAGCGGGAAGGCCGAAGTTACGCTGTAGCGCAGACAGGCGAGCAGCAGCAGGATGTGAACGCCGGAATCGCGAACAGATGGCCCGCACTTTATGCAGCAGCTCTGACATGTCGGGGTAGTTGTGAATGAACTTCTGCACCACCAAATTCAGCACATGCGCCAAGCAAGGGATGTGCGTCAAACTGGCTAGTCCCAGAGCTGCAATGAGATTTCGCCCATTATCACACACCGCCGGGCTTGAGGCTCACCGACAGCAACCACTCGTCGGTCTGTTGTTCTATACCCTGCCACAACTCCTGTGCGGTGTGGGGCCTGTCCCCCAAACATATGAGTTTCAGAATGGCCTGCTGACGTTTACCCCGGGCTGTGCTGAAGTTGGTGGTGAAGGTGTGTGGCTGACTAGATGAGCAGGTGGAAGAAGAGGAGGAGGTAGTCGAGTAGGAGGAGGTGGCAACAGGAGGCAAAGAATGTTGCCCTGTGATCCTTGGCGGCGGAAGGACGTGCGCCAAACAGCTCTCCGCCTGGGGCCCAGCTACCACTACATTTACCCAGTGTGCAGTTAGGGAGATATAGCGTCCCTGGCCGTGCTTACTGGTCCACGTATCTGTGGTTAGGTGGACCTTGCCACAGATGGCGTTGTGCAGTGCACACTTGATTTTATCGGATACTTGGTTGTGCAGGGAAGGCACGGCTCTCTTGGAGAAGTAGTGCCGGCTGGGAACAACATACTGTGGGACAGCAAGCGACATGAGCTGTTTGAAGCTGTCTGTGTCCACCAGTCTTAATGACAGCATTTCATAGGCCAGTAGTTTAGAAATGCTGGCATTCAGGGCCAGGGATCGAGGGTGGCTAGGTGGGAATTTACGCTGGGCGGCAGGTGCCAATGTTTCTCCAGAGGCGGAGGAAGAGGCCGAGGCGGCAGCAGCAGAAGAGGCCGAGGCGGCAGCAGCAGAAGAGGTAGCAGGGGGAGCCTGAGTGACTTCCTTGGTTTTAAGGTGTTTACTCCACTGCAGTTCATGCTTTGCATGCAGGTGCCTGGTCATGCAGGTTGTGCTCAGGTTCAGAACGTTAATGCCTCGCTTCAGGCTCTGATGGCACAGCGTGCAAACCACTCGGGTCTTGTCGTCAGCACATTGTTTGAAGAAGTGCCATGCCAGGGAACTCCTTGAAGCTGCCTTTGGGGTGCTCGGTCCCAGATGGCGGCGGTCAGTAGCAGGCGGAGTCTCTTGGCGGCGGGTGTTCTGCTTTTGCCCACTGCTCCCTCTTTTGCTACGCTGTTGGCTTGGTCTCACCACTGCCTCTTCCTCCGAACTGTGAAAGTCAGTGGCACGACCTTCATTCCATGTGGGGTCTAGGACCTCATCGTCCCCTGCATCGTCTTCCACCCAGTCTTGATCCCTGACCTCCTGTTCAGTCTGCACACTGCAGAAAGACGCAGCAGTTGGCACCTGTGTTTTGTCATCATCAGAGACATGCTGAGGTGGTATTCCCATGTCCTCATCATCAGGAAACATAAGTGGTTGTGCGTCAGTGCATTCTATGTCTTTCACCGCTGGGGAAGGGCTAGGTGGATGCCCTTGGAAAACCCTGCCAGCGGAGTCTTCAAACAGCATAAGAGACTGCTGCATAACTTGAGGCTCAGACAGTTTCCCTGGTATGCATGGGGGTAATGTGACAGACTGATGGGGTTGGTTTTCAGGCGCCATCTGTGCGCTTTCTGCAGAAGACTGGGTGGGAGATAATGTGAACGTGCTGGATCCACTGTCGGCCACCCAATTGACTAATGCCTGTACCTGCTCAGGCCTTACCATCCTTAGAACGGCATTGGGCCCCACCATATATTGCTGTAAATTCTGGCGGCTACTGGGACCTGAGGTAGTTGGTACACTAGGACGTGTGGATGTGGCAGAACGGCCACGTCCTCTCCCAGCACCAGAGGGTCCACTAACACCACCACGACCATGTCCACGTCTGCGTCCCTTACTAGATATTTTCCTCATTGTTATCGTTCACCACAACAACAAAAATATTATTTGGCCCAATGTATTGTTTTCAAATTCAGCTGAATATAAATTTGAGGCCTAGTATTTTGGCGCTGGGTGACCGGTATAGATTTACTGACAGAATTAGACTTGGAAATGCACAGTAGCGTGTGTGTGAAGTTATTCTGAATGACCCTATGTGTACCTTGAATATTATATACCCTTTTAGGGATAGATTTCAAATAGCTCTGATATTGCAGAAACCACTAAATTATGAAATTGCTAAATTGGGAATTGTATTTCAACCCAGAACAAAAAATGTGCTTTGACGGACACTAAATAACTTGCCCAGCCAGAACAGTACAGCGGGAACGACAGATTTAGCGGGATATAAATTTGAGGCCTAGTATTTAGGCGCTGGGTGACCGGTATGGATTTACTCACAGAATTAGACTTGGAAATGCACAGTAGCATGTGTGTGAAGTTATTCTGAATGACCCTATGTGCACCTTGAATATTATATACCCTTTTAGGGATAGATTTCAAATAGCTCTGATACAGCAGAAACCACTAAATTATGAAATTGCTAAATTGGGAATTGTATTTCAACCCAGAACAAAAAATGTGCTTTGACTAGGGATGAGCGAACTCGAACTGTATAGTTCGGGTTCGTACCGAATTTTGGGGTGTCCGTGACACGGACCCGAACCCGGACATTTTCGTAAAAGTCCGGGTTCGGGTTCGGTGTTCGTCGCTTTCTTGGCGCTTTTGTGACGCTTTCTTGGCGCTTTTTGAAAGGCTGCAAAGCAGCCAATCAACAAGCGTCATACTACTTGCCCCAAGAGGCCATCACAGCCATGCCTACTATTGGCATGGCTGTGATTGGCCAGAGCACCATGTGACCCAGCCTCTATTTAAGCTGGAGTCACATAGCGCCGCCCGTCACTCTGCTCTGATTAGCGTAGGGAGAGGTTGCGGCTGCGACAGTAGGGCGAGATTAGGCAGATTAACTCCTCCAAAGGACTTGATTAACTGATCGATCTGCAGCTGTGGATCATTGAGCTGCTGATCCTCAATTGCTCACTGTTTTTAGGCTGCCCAGACCGTTTGTCAGTCACATTTTTCTGGGGTGATCGGCGGCCATTTTGTGTCTTGTGGTGCGCCAGCACAAGCTGCGACCAAGTGCATTTAACCCTCAATGGTGTGGTTGTTTTTTGGCTAAAGCCTACATCAGGGTGAAGCTGTCACACCAAGTGCATTTAACCAGCAATAGTCTGTTCATTTTTTGGCCATATACAAAATCAGGGGCAAGCTGCGCCTGTCACCAAGTGCATTTAACCCTCAATGGTGTGGTTGTTTTTTGGCTAAAGCCTACATCAGGGTGAAGCTGTCACACCAAGTGCATTTAACCAGCAATAGTCTGTTCATTTTTTGGCCATATACAAAATCAGGGGCAAGCTGCGCCTGTCACCAAGTGCATTTAACCCTCAATGGTGTGGTTGTTTTTTGGCTAAAGCCTACATCAGGGTGAAGCTGTCACACCAAGTGCATTTAACCAGCAATAGTCTGTTCATTTTTTGGCCATATACAAAATCAGGGGCAAGCTGCGCCTGTCACCAAGTGCATTTAACCCTCAATGGTGTGGTTGTTTTTTGGCTAAAGCCTACATCAGGGTGAAGCTGTCACACCAAGTGCATTTAACCAGCAATAGTCTGTTCATTTTTTGGCCATATACAAAATCAGGGGCAAGCTGCGCCTGTCACCAAGTGCATTTAACCCTCAATGGTGTGGTTGTTTTCTGGCTAAAGCCTACATCAGGGTGAAGCTGTCACACCAAGTGCATTTAACCAGCAATAGTCTGTTTATTTTTTGGCCATATACTACATCAGGGGCAAGCTGCGCCCGTCACCAAGTGCATTTAACCCTCAGTAGTGTGGTTGGTCAAGCTGTGACACCAAGTGCATTTAACCAGCAATAGTCTGTTCATTTTTTGGCCATATACTACATCAGGGGCAAGCTGCGCCCGTCACCAAGTGCATTTAACCAGCAATAGTGTGGTTATTTTTTGGCCATATCCCAGTCTAATTCTGTCACTAAATCCATACCGGTCACCCAGCGCCTAAATACTAGGCCTCAAATTTATATCCCGCTAAATCTCTCGTTACCGCTGTCCTGTTGTAGCTGGGAAAGTTATTTAGTGTCCGTCAAAGCACATTTTTTGTTCTGGGTTGAAGTACAATTCCCAATTTAGCAATTTCATAATTTAGTGGTTTCTGCTATATCAGAGCTATTTGAAATCTATCCCTAAAAGGGTATATAATATTCAAGGTGCACATTGGGTCATTCAGAATAACTTCACACACACCCGCTACTGTGTATTTCCAAGTCTAATTCTGTCACTAAACCCATACCTGTCACCCAGCGCCTAAATACTAGGCCTCAAATTTATATCCTGCTAAATCTCTCGTTACCGCTGTACTGTTGTTGCTTGGAAAGATATTTAGTGTCCGTCAAAGCACATTTTTTGTTCTGGGTTGAAGTACAATTCCCAATTTAGCAATTTCATAATTTAGTGGTTTCTGCTATATCAGAGCTATTTGAAATCTATCCCTAAAAGGGTATATAATATTCAAGGTGCACATTGGGTCATTCAGAATAACTTCACACACACCCGCTACTGTGTATTTTCAAGTCTAATTCTGTCACTAAACCCATACCTGTCACCCAGCGCCTAAATACTAGGCCTCAAATTTATATCCTGCTAAATCTCTCGTTACCGCTGTCCTGTTGTAGCTGGGAAAGTTATTTAGTGTCCGTCAAAGCACATTTTTTCTTCTGGGTTGAAATACAATTCCCAATTTAGCAATTTCATAATTTAGTGGTTTCTGCTATATCAGAGCTATTTGAAATCTATCCCTAAAAGGGTAGATCATATTGAAGGTGCACATAGGGTCATTCAGAATAACTTCACACACACCCGCTACTGTGTATTTCCAAGTCTAATTCTGTCACTAAACCCATACCTGTCACCCAGCGCCTAAATACTAGGCCTCAAATTTATATCCCGCTAAATCTCTCGTTACCGCTGTCCTGTTGTAGCTGGGAAAGTTATTTAGTGTCCGTCAAAGCACATTTTTTGTTCTGGGTTGAAATACAATTCCCAATTTAGCAATTTCATAATTTAGTCGTTTCTGCTATATCAGAGCTATTTGAAATCTATCCCTAAAAGGGTAGATCATATTGAAGGTGCACATAGGGTCATTCAGAATAACTTCACACACACGCTTCTGTGCATTTCCAAGTCTAATTCTGTCACTAAATCCATACCGGTCACCCAGCGCCTAAATACTAGGCCTCAAATTTATATCCCGCTGAATTTGAATACAATACATTGGGCCAAATAATATATTTGTTGTTGTGGTGAACCATAACAATGAGAAAAACATCTAGTAAGGGACGCGGACGTGGACATGGTCGTGGTGGTGTTAGTGGACCCTCTGGTGCTGGGAGAGGACGTGGCCGTTCTGCCACATCCACACGTCCTAGTGTACCAACTACCTCAGGTCCCAGTAGCCGCCAGAATTTACAGCGATATATGGTGGGGCCCAATGCCGTTCTAAGGATGGTAAGGCCTGAGCAGGTACAGGCATTAGTCAATTGGGTGGCCGACAGTGGATCCAGCACGTTCACATTATCTCCCACCCAGTCTTCTGCAGAAAGCGCACAGATGGCGCCTGAAAACCAACCCCATCAGTCTGTCACATCACCCCCATGCATACCAGGGAAACTGTCTCAGCCTCAAGTTATGCAGCAGTCTCTTATGCTGTTTGAAGACTCCGCTGGCAGGGTTTCCCAAGGGCATCCACCTAGCCCTTCCCCAGCGGTGAAAGACATAGAATGCACTGACGCACAACCACTTATGTTTCCTGATGATGAGGACATGGGAATACCACCTCAGCATGTCTCTGATGATGACGAAACACAGGTGCCAACTGCTGCGTCTTTCTGCAGTGTGCAGACTGAACAGGAGGTCAGGGATCAAGACTGGGTGGAAGACGATGCAGGGGACGATGAGGTCCTAGACCCCACATGGAATGAAGGTCGTGCCACTGACTTTCACAGTTCGGAGGAAGAGGCAGTGGTGAGACCGAGCCAACAGCGTAGCAAAAGAGGGAGCAGTGGGCAAAAGCAGAACACCCGCCGCCAAGAGACTCCGCCTGCTACTGACCGCCGCCATCTGGGACCGAGCACCCCAAAGGCAGCTTCAAGGAGTTCCCTGGCATGGCACTTCTTCAAACAATGTGCTGACGACAAGACCCGAGTGGTTTGCACGCTGTGCCATCAGAGCCTGAAGCGAGGCATTAACGTTCTGAACCTGAGCACAACCTGCATGACCAGGCACCTGCATGCAAAGCATGAACTGCAGTGGAGTAAACACCTTAAAACCAAGGAAGTCACTCAGGCTCCCCCTGCTACCTCTTCTGCTGCTGCCGCCTCGGCCTATTCTGCTGCTGCCGCCTCGGCCTCTTCCTCCGCCTCTGGAGGAACGTTGGCACCTGCCGCCCAGCAAACAGGGGATGTACCACCAACACCACCACCACCACCTCCGTCACCAAGCGTCTCAACCATGTCACACGCCAGCGTTCAGCTCTCCATCTCACAAACATTTGATAGAAAGCATAAATTCCCACCTAGCCACCCTCGATCCCTGGCCCTGAATGCCAGCATTTCTAAACTACTGGCCTATGAAATGCTGTCATTTAGGCTGGTGGACACAGACAGCTTCAAACAGCTCATGTCGCTTGCTGTCCCACAGTATGTTGTTCCCAGCCGGCACTACTTCTCCAAGAGAGCCATGCCTTCCCTGCACAACCAAGTATCCGATAAAATCAAGTGTGCACTGCGCAACGCCATCTGTGGCAAGGTCCACCTAACCACAGATACGTGGACCAGTAAGCACGGCCAGGGACGCTATATCTCCCTAACTGCACACTGGGTAAATGTAGTGGCAGCTGGGCCCCAGGCGGAGAGCTGTTTGGCGCACGTCCTTCCGCCGCCAAGGATCGCAGGGCAACATTCTTTGCCTCCTGTTGCCACCTCCTCCTTCTCGGCTTCCTCCTCCTCTTCTTCCACCTGCTCATCCAGTCAGCCACACACCTTCACCACCAACTTCAGCACAGCCCGGGGTAAACGTCAGCAGGCCATTCTGAAACTCATATGTTTGGGGGACAGGCCCCACACCGCACAGGAGTTGTGGCGGGGTATAGAACAACAGACCGACGAGTGGTTGCTGCCGGTGAGCCTCAAGCCCGGCCTGGTGGTGTGTGATAATGGGCGAAATCTCGTTGCAGCTCTGGGACTAGCCAATTTGACGCACATCCCTTGCTTGGCGCATGTGCTGAATTTGGTGGTGCAGAAGTTCATTCACAACTACCCCGACATGTCAGAGCTGCTGCATAAAGTGCGGGCCGTCTGTTCGCGCTTCCGGCGTTCACATCCTGCTGCTGCTCGCCTGTCTGCGCTACAGCGTAACTTCGGCCTTCCCGCTCACCGCCTCATATGCGACGTGCCCACCAGGTGGACAGACTGTGCGAGCAGCAGCAGGCCATAGTGGAGTTTCAGCTGCAGCACGCACGGGTCAGTCGCACTACAGAACAGCACCACTTCACCACCAATGACTGGGCCTCCATGCGAGACCTGTGTGCCCTGTTGCGCTGTTTCGAGTACTCCACCAACATGGCCAGTGGCGATGACACCGTTATCAGCGTTACAATACCACTTCTATGTCTCCTTGAGAAAACACTTAGGGCGATGATGGAAGAGGAGGTGGCCCAGGAGGAGGAGGAGGAGGAGGAGGAAGAGGGGTCATTTTTAGCACTTTCAGGCCAGTCTCTTCGAAGTGACTCAGAGGGAGGTTTTTGGCAACAGCAGAGGCCAGGTACAAATGTGGCCAGCCAGGGCCCACTACTGGAGGACGAGGAGGACGAGGATGAGGAGGAGGTGGAGGAGGATGAGGATGAAGCATGGTCACAGCGGGGTGGCACCCAACGCAGCTCGGGTCCATCACTGGTGCGTGGCTGGGGGGAAAGGCAGGACGATGACGATACGCCTCCCACAGAGGACAGCTTGTCCTTACCCCTGGGCAGCCTGGCACACATGAGCGACTACATGCTGCAGTGCCTGCGCAACGACAGCAGAGTTGCCCACATTTTAACCTGTGCGGACTACTGGGTTGCCACCCTGCTGGATCCACGCTACAAAGACAATGTGCCCACCTTACTTCCTGCACTGGAGCGTGATAGGAAGATGCGCGAGTACAAGCGCACGTTGGTAGACGCGCTACTGAGAGCATTCCCAAATGTCACAGGGGAACAAGTGGAAGCCCAAGGCCAAGGCAGAGGAGGAGCAAGAGGTCGCCAAGGCAGCTGTGTCACGGCCAGCTCCTCTGAGGGCAGGGTTAGCATGGCAGAGATGTGGAAAACTTTTGTCAACACGCCACAGCTAACTGCACCACCACCTGATACGCAACGTGTTAGCAGGAGGCAACATTTCACTAACATGGTGGAACAGTACGTGTGCACACCCCTCCACGTACTGACTGATGGTTCGGCCCCATTCAACTTCTGGGTCTCTAAATTGTCCACGTGGCCAGAGCTAGCCTTTTATGCCTTGGAGGTGCTGGCCTGCCCGGCAGCCAGCGTTTTGTCTGAACGTGTATTCAGCACGGCAGGGGGCGTCATTACAGACAAACGCAGCCGCCTGTCTACAGCCAATGTGGACAAGCTGACGTTCATAAAAATGAACCAGGCATGGATCCCACAGGACCTGTCCGTCCCTTGTCCAGATTAGACATTAACTACCTCCCCATAACCATATATTATTGGACTCCAGGGCACTTCCTCATTCAATCCTATTTTTATTTTCATTTTACCATTATATTGCAAGGCTACCCAAAGTTGAATGAACCTCTCCTCTGCCTGTGTGCTAGGCCTAAATATATGCCAATGGATTGTTGCAGTGGTGGCTGACGTGAAGCCTCATTCTCTGCTATGACATGCAGACTGATTCTCTGGTGACATGAAGCCAGATCCTCTGTTACGGGACCTCTCTCCTCTGCCTGGGTGCTGGGCCTAAATTTATGAAAATGGACTGTTGCAGTGGTGGGTGACGTGAAGCCTGATTCTCTGCTATGACATGCAGACTGATTCTCTGGTGACATGAAGCCAGATCCTCTGTTACGGGACCTCTCTCCTCTGCCTGGGTGCTGGGCCTAAATATCTGACAATGGACTGTTGCATTGGTGGCTGACGTGAAGCCTGATTCTCTGCTATGACATGCAGACTAATTCTCTGCTGACATGAAGCCAGATTGTCTGTTACGGGACCTCTCTCCTCTGCCTGGGTGCTGGGCCTAAATTTATGAAAATGGACTGTTGCAGTGGTGGGTGACGTGAAGCCTGATTCTCTGCTATGACATGAAGACTGATTCTCTCCTGACATGAAGCCAGATTGTCTGTTACGGGACCTCTCTCCTCTGCCTGGGTGCTGGGCCTAAATTTATGAAAATGGACTGTTACAGTGGTGGGTGACGTGAAGCCTGATTCTCTGCTATGATATGAAGACTGATTCTCTGCTGACATGAAGCCAGATCCTCTGTTACGGGACCTCTCTCCTCTGCCTGGGTGCTGGGCCTAAATTTATGAAAATGGACTCTTACAGTGGTGGGTGACGTGAAGCCTGATTCTCTGCTATGACATGAAGACTGATTCTCTGCTGACATGAAGCCAGATCCTCTGTTACGGGACCTCTCTCCTCTGCCTGGGTGCTGGGCCTAAATATCTGACAATGGACTGTTGCATTGGTGGCTGACGTGAAGCCTGATTCTCTGCTATGATATGAAGACTGATTCTCTGCTGACATGAAGCCAGATTGTCTGTTACGGGACCTCTCTCCTCTGCCTGTGTGCTAGGCCTAAATATATGCCAATGGATTGTTGCAGTGGTGGCTGACGTGAAGCCTGATTCTCTGCTATGACATGCAGACTGATTCTCTGGTGACATGAAGCCAGATCCTCTGTTACGGGACCTCTCTCCTCTGCCTGGGTGCTGGGCCTAAATTTATGAAAATGGACTGTTGCAGTGGTGGGTGACGTGAAGCCTGATTCTCTGCTATGACATGCAGACTGATTCTCTGGTGACATGAAGCCAGATCCTCTGTTACGGGACCTCTCTCCTCTGCCTGGGTGCTGGGCCTAAATTTATGAAAATGGACTGTTGCAGTGGTGGGTGACGTGAAGCCTCATTCTCTGCTATGACATGCAGACTGATTCTCTGCTGACATGAAGCCAGATTGTCTGTTACGGGACCTCTCTCCTCTGCCTGGGTGCTGGGCCTGAATTTATGACAATGGACTGTTGCAGTGGTGGCTGACGTGAAGCCTGATTCTCTGCTATGATATGAAGACTGATTCTCTGCTGACATGAAGCCAGATTGTCTGTTACGGGACCTCTCTCCTCTGCCTGGGTGCCGGGGCCTAAATATCTGAGAATGGACTGTTCCAGTGGTGGGTAACGGGAAGCCAGATTCTCTGCTATGATATGAAGACTGATTCTCTGCTGACATGAAGCCAGATTGTCTGTTACGGGACCTCTCTCCTCTGCCTGGGTGCTGGGCCTAAATTTATGAAAATGGACTATTACAGTGGTGGGTGACGTGAAGCCTGATTCTCTGCTATGACATGAAGACTGATTCTCTGCTGACATGAAGCCAGATTGTCTGTTACGGGACCTCTCTCCTCTGCCTGGGTGCCGGGGCCTAAATATCTGAGAATGGACTGTTCCAGTGGTGGGTGACGGGAAGCCAGATTCTCTGCTATGGAACCTCTCTCCAATTGATTTTGGTTAATTTTTATTTATTTAATTTTTATTTTAATTAATTTCCCTATCCACATTTGTTTGCAGGGGATTTACCTACATGTTGCTGCCTTTTGCAGCCCTCTAGCCCTTTCCTGGGCTGTTTTACAGCCGTTTTAGTGCCGAAAAGTTCGGGTCCCCATTGACTTCAATGGGGTTCGGGTTCGGGACGAAGTTCGGATCGGGTTCGGATCCCGAACCCGAACATTTCCGGGATGTTCGGCCGAACTTCTCGAACCCGAACATCCAGGTGTTCGCTCAACTCTAGCTTTGACGGACACTAAATAACTTGCCCAGCCAGAACAGTACAGCGGTAACGACAGATTTAGCGGGATATAAATTTGAGGCCTAGTATTTAGGCGCTGGGTGACCGGTATGGATTTACTGACAGAATTAGACTTGGAAATGCACAGTAGCGTGTGTGTGAAGTTATTCTGAATGACCCTATGTGCACCTTGAATATTATATACCCTTTTAGGGATAGATTTCAAATAGCTCTGATATAGCAGAAACCACTAAATTATGAAATTGCTAAATTGGGAATTGTATTTCAACCCAGAACAAAAAATGTGCTTTGACGGACACTAAATAACTTGCCCAGCCAGAACAGTACAGCGGTAATGACAGATTTAGCGGGATATAAATTTGAGGCCTAGTATTTAGGCGCTGGGTGACCGGTATGGATTTACTGACAGAATTAGACTGGGATATGGCCAAAAAATAACCACACTATTGCTGGTTAAATGCACTTGGTGTGACAGCTTGACCAACCACACTACTGAGGGTTAAATGCACTTGGTGACGGGCGCAGCTTGTCCTGATGTAGTATATGGCCAAAAAATGAACAGACTATTGCTGGTTAAATGCACTTGGTGTGACAGCTTGACCAACCACACTACTGAGGGTTAAATGCACTTGGTGACGGGCGCAGCTTGCCCCTGATGTAGTATATGGCCAAAAAATAAACAGACTATTGCTGGTTAAATGCACTTGGTGTGACAGCTTGACCAACCACACTACTGAGGGTTAAATGCACTTGGTGACGGGCGCAGCTTGCCCCTGATGTAGTATATGGCCAAAAAATGAACAGACTATTGCTGGTTAAATGCACTTGGTGTGACTGCTTGACCAACCACACTACTGAGGGTTAAATGCACTTGGTGACGGGCGCAGCTTGCCCCTGATGTAGTATATGGCCAAAAAATAAACAGACTATTGCTGGTTAAATGTACTTGGTGTGACAGCTTCACCCTGATGTAGGCTTTAGCCAAAAAACAACCACACCATTGAGGGTTAAATGCACTTGGTGACAGGCGCAGCGTGCCCCTGATGTAGTATATGGCCAAAAAATAAACAGACTATTGCTGGTTAAATGCACTTGGTGTGACAGCTTCACCCTGATGTAGGCTTTAGCCAAAAAACAACCACACCATTGAGGGTTAAATGCACTTGGTCGCAGCTTGTGCTGGCACACCACAAGACACAAAATGGCCGCCGATCACCCCAGAAAAAAGTGACTGACAAACGGTCTGGGCAGCCTAAAAACAGTGAGCAATTGAGTATCAGCAGCTCAATGATCCACAGCTGCAGATCGATCAATTAATCAAGTCCTTTGGAGGAGTTACTCTGCCTAATCTCGCCTACTGTCGCAGCCGCAACCTCTCCCTATGCTGATCAGAGCAGAGTGACGGGCGGCGCTATGTGACTCCAGCTTAAATAGAGGCTGGGTCACATGGTGCTCTGGCCAATCACAGCCATGCCAATAGTAGGCATGGCTGTGACGGCCTCTTGGGGCAAGTTGTATGACGCTTGTTGATTGGCTGCTTTGCAGCCTTTCAAAAAGCGCCAAGAAAGCGTCAAAAAGCACCAAGAAAGCGACGAACACCGAACCCGGACTTTTACAAAAATGTCCGGGTTCGGGTCCGTGTCACGGACACCCCAAAATTCGGTACGAACCCGAACTATACAGTTCGAGTTCACTCATCCCTAGTCACTGACACCAGTTGCAAAAAAATTTGACTGAATGTCACTGATATTTCGGATGCTTTAACGTTATACTGGAGATGTAGGATAGATAATGTTGCTGCAACCAGCATCGAAAAAAATTGGAATGAATGTCACTGATATTTAGGATGGGCAAACATTATACAGGAAATTTAGCAAAGGTGATGTCGCTGTCACCAGCGGCTAAAAAATTACACTGAATGTCACAGATGTTTCGGATGTGCTAACAATATACAGGAGATGTAGCCCACTTAATGTCGGTGTCACCAGTGGTGAAAAATTACACTGAATGTTACTAATATTTCGGATGTGCTAACGTTATAATGGAGATGTAGTGCAGGTAATGTTGCGGCGGTAATGCAGCGGCCAAGCAATTGCACACAATTTAGCGCATGTTGCGCTACAAATATATATTGTTGCCAGACACAACAATAGTCCTTAAAAGGACTTTTGGGTCTCTAACACCAACCCTGACTAACCAAAAAATAAAATTCAATTCCCTACACTATCTGTCCCTTCTACAGCACAGATCTCCCTGACTAAGACTGGCCAAACCACGTGTCATCGGGAGCTTTATAGCACCCGATAACCCGTTCTGGCCATCCAATCACTGTAATGCCAGTAACCAACATGGCTGTTGCATTACAGTGAGTGGCAGTACTTACCTGCACATTTACTGGCTGTGTAGCAGCCAACAAACGTGCAAGGAGGAGACTCGAGCATCGCGCTTGAGCACACTGTCGGAACTATAAAGCAAATGCTTTATATAAAAGAAAGGATCAAAGGAAAAATTTCAAAGGGACTTGATCCTAGAGGTGGACATATAAACACTTCAAAAAGAGTTTGTTGTTAATTTAATTAAATTGTGCAATCTGTAAAACATGGTACAAGCATCTATGCAAAAATATAAATGATTTATTATACCATAACTTAAAATTCAATCAAAGCTTAATCAATGTAAAATTCAATAATATGCAATAACACACAGTGATAAGCAGTGCCCTAAATTTGCCACTAGATGGCTCTAACGCGAATACCAGCATCCCATATTACCTCTCAAACATAAAATGTAATCCAACCGTCTCGACCACAATAATGAGATATACTATCAGTTGACTATACATAGTAACTTAATAGTGATAAGGATAGATACAGATGTAGCAGGGGTAATACTTAAACCCTTAACTCAAATTTCATTATCTCATTGCGTTATCTTGAAACAAAAGCCATTTAAAAGCAATTGCTTAATGAGTTTAGTTAACTTTAGTTTAGTTAACACATCTCATAAAACATGAGTCTTAATCCTACTACATACGTCCAAACCCTTGCTCTGCTCAAACTATGACCAATCTCGGATATCGGGTAGTATTGCTTCACAACTTATAAATGATCAGGCCTGAGATTGACTATGGAATGTGAATATTCCAATTAGAGAGCTAATCCGATATCAATATTAGATCTTTTATTCAGAAATATGAATCTTTACTGAATAGTGATAATATTGATGCACTTTTAACATTATACACTAAAGCGGGGAGTTACTAAATATCAGACCAATTAATTCAATCAATACTACACATAATAATGTTATACATTACCGGAGAATGCAGATGATAAGCAGAGTCTAAGGGAAGTCAGCTCTAAAGTCTGTTCTGATCATTGGGGTTTTTCTCCTGGGGTCTCCTTCCTTTCTTTATCCCTCTTTTTTTTTCTCTTTCTCTTCTCCCGCCCTCTTTCTTATGTGTGGTTTATTATCCAAAAACATCAGTTAGACACACCTTCCTAGCTTGGAGTTTTCCAATCATTGTTGGTTAGGCGTGTACATATGATAATGACTGTGATGTCACCGTATCACCCAGAATGCATTCCGGCTGTTGGTGCAATGTTACCTATTAATACCTAGGTGGCACTATTGCATAAGCTACTAGCATCATCACTAGTAAGGGTTAAATGTCCAGTGTAAAACAAAAAATGCAATGCAACAGCTCACTGCAAACCAAATAAAGTACAAAAATGCATAATAATTGCTAGTGCTATACTTATAAATTAGAGATGCTTGGCAAATCATTTTGTACAAAATTATTTGAGGCCGTCTGCCGCACGTCAAGGCGATCTCTGTAAGATGGGTTCCTAACGCGAAATTCTACCTGTTCATCTTTGGTGCCAAAATGGCCTCCCTTATATCCAAGGAATGCAGGTACCAACATGCATGCCAAGCCGACTCCATACCACTCCTGGTGCCAAATGGCCACCAAAGAATGCAATGAGGGTCCACACTATACCTCTCCTGGTGCCAAATGGCTTTCAGTGAATGAGGGAGAGCAGACCCAGCATGCATATGGAACCTACACTCCTTGAATTGTATGGTAGCCGTCATGGCACATAACAGGTAGAATTTAGTGTTAGGAACCCGTCTTACAGAGATCGCCTTGACGTGAGGCAGATGGGCTCAAATAATTTTGTACAAAATGATTAGCACTAGCAATTCTTATGCTTTTTTGCACTTTATTTGGTTTGCAGAGAGCTGTTGCATTGCATGTTTTGTTTTACAGTGTTGTTTTCAGCCATAGCAATGTGCCCCTGTGCATTGGGATGTGCTAACTGACCCCCTTTTTCTTTGCAGTTTGTACTGGAGGTGTGGCTGACACTTCAGTTGTGCACTCCTGACCAGCTCGTCTGCCCCATAGGTTAATTTTAATTAGTGTGAGTATATAGCTTCGCCTGCTCTCCCTCATTCATGGGAAGCCATTTGGCACCAGGAGAGGTATAGTGTGGACTCTCATTGCATTCTTTGGTGGCCATTTGGCACCAGGAGTGGTGTGGAGTGTGCTCGGCATGCATGTTGGTACCTGCATTCCTTGGATATAAAAGAGGCCATTTTGGCACCAAAGATGACAGAAATTAAAGCAGGCCCAGCATGCATGTGGAACCTACACTCCCTGAATTGTATGGTAGCCGTCATGGCACATATAGAGCCTACAATAACCCAAAAACCGAACCTCACTCCCCAACCCACTACAACTTGTACAAAAAAAGAGCAAAGATTTAACAAGGTAAAAAAAATCTCATTTTATTCAATAAGGGCCACAAAAGGGCTCTACAATATGGAGAATCACAATGGGGGATAATGTGACCATATACAGCAGGTAACAGTTTGTGAATAAGAGCTAGGTAGTTGTTCAATACTAGGGAACAGCAATTGCACCTGCAACTACTCCAATATTCACAGCTTCTGTCAATTGTCTGTTGCCTGCTGTATATGGTCACATTGTCCCCCATTGTGATTCTCCACATTGTATAGCCCTTTTGTGGCCCAGTCTCCATGTTCTGTCCCTTTTGAGTCTCACCTGTAATGATCATGTGATTTATATTGAATAAAATGAGATTTTTTGCCTTATTAAATCCTTGCTCTTTTTATGTACAAGCCGTCATGGCACATAACAGGTAGAATTTAGTGTTAGGAACCTGTCTTACAGAGATCGCCTTGACGTGCGGCAGACGGGCTCAAATAATTTTGTACAAAATGATTTGCCAAGCATCTCTAATTTATAAGTATAGCACTAGCAATTATTATGCATTGTTGTATTTTATTTGGTTTGCAGAGAGCTGTTACATTGCATGTTTTGTTTTACAGTGTTGTTTTCAGCCATAGCAACGTGCCCCTGCGCATTGGGATGTGCTGACTGACCCCCTTTTTCTTTGCAGTTAAATGTCCAGGTCTGATTTTATCTTACATTCCATGCACATAACATAAGGAATCCTAAATCAGAGCTAAGGGATTGTCATTGACACATATACTAATTAAAACATAGACATAGACATTTGGGTACAATTTGAGACGTTTCCCAAGCTTCCAAATTTATGGTACCAATAAGAATATAATGGACCTTGTACAATCACTGACATGTGTGTCTCCTCTGTCACTTCAACGGCTGATTTACTGTTAGTTAAAATAATACCGTCTTCCCTGCATGGGGACTCAATAACAAATTCTACACTTAAAATTCTTCTCATATGTTTTAGGAGTGTATGCATTCCTAGTGAGAAATATATAAGATAATAGATAAATTGCCATTCTTCATAATATTCAACAACATAGTACAATACATATGTCCTTTTGATTATCTTATACTCAAACTTAATGTTTATATACATCACAGATTTTCTGCTTCATCTATAGATATTAAACCATAGGGATAATTAGTACCAGATGCGTCTAGAGAATAACCTTATCTCAGTTATTAATCCATAAGGAGACAAGAATGACTCTTCTCAGACTGATACAGCTACAGAGATGAAATTATATTAACTGTGTCCTTTCCATGAACCTATTTAGGCCTACTTTAAAATACATGCAAAAATGTTGAATATTTCACAATTGACATGTTTCAGCACATAAACATACCCCCTACCTTATAAATAAACCCGATCTGGCCGCCATTTTATATTCATTCTTTTGCCAGTGTAGGGAGGGGTTGCTGTGTGGAGCAGGGACAAACTGTTAGGGACACCAAACGCTAGCTAATAGGGCCACAAAAGTCCTTTTAAGGACTGGTATAGGTGTGCTATCGATAGGTGTGTCTTACTGAGGGGTGTGATATACTTATAAAATACTTTCTAACATAGAAAGTATATTATAGTGCATTTGTATTGTGCATCAGTTGTGTGTGTTTCTGCTACGATACTGCAGCTACACAGAGTGACAAACGCTATTGGAACAAATTATTTTGCCCCCAAAAAGACTGAAGCAGGATTGTTATATATTAATAATATGCATTTGGGTATTGCAGCATTTGTTTGCGGTTTTGCTGCGTTACTGCAACTACGCAGAGTAACAAACGCTATTGAAACAAATAATTTCTACTAGTGTGATATACCAATTGCTCCCCCAAAAAAGTGATTGAAGCAGGGGTGTTATAAACCAATAATATATTTTCTATATAGTGCATTTGGGTAGTGCAGCAATTGTTTGCGGTTTTGCTGCATTACCGCAGCTACACAGAGTGGCAAACACTATTGTTTGCGGTTTTGCTGCGTTACCACAGCTACATAGAGTGACAAACACTATTGGAACAAATAATTTCAACTGGTGTGTTATACCAGTTGCCCCCCAAAAAAACTGATTGAAGCAGGGGTGTTATATACCAATTATATACTTTCCATATAGTGCATTTGGGTAGTGCAGCATTTGTTTGCAGTTTTGCTAAGTTACCGCAGCTACACAGAGTGACAAACTCTATTGAGAGAAATAATTTCTACTGGTGTGATAAAACAGTTGCCCCCCCCAAAAAAAGTAATTGAGGCAGGGGTGTTATATACCAATAATATACTTTCTATATAGCGCATTTGGGTAGTGCAGCATTTGTTTGTGGTTTTGCTGCGTTATCGCAGCTACACAGAGTGACAAATGGTATTGGAACAAATAATTTAAACTGGTGTGATATACCAGTTGCTCCATAAACAAACTGATTGAAGCAGAGGTGTTATATACCAATAATGTACTTTCTATATATTGCATTTGGGTAGTGCAGCATATGTTTGCAGTTTTTCTGTGTAACCCCAGCTACACAGAGTGATAAACGCTATTGGAATAACTAATTTCTACTGGTGTGATATGCCAGTTCCCCCCCCAAAAAAGTGATAGGCAGGGGTGTGATATACCTTCTTCCACAAATACTGCTTTTCTATAGGGACTTTTGTCACAAGGTCATTTTAAAAAATGACAGGCAGAGGCAGGCCATTACGCAGGGGTCGTAGGGGTTGGGCTGGTGCACCAGGCCGGAGCCTAAATGGAAAGTTGCAGAAGGTGCGTGCAATTACGTCAATTACGTCAAAGGACGCACAAGATTTGGTTGAGTAGCCCACTCAGCCTTCCGCTTCTGCACCCTCCTCATCCTCTCTATCTGCACCCACTTCACTCTCTGCTGTGTGCACCCCCAAAAACACCACCACCATATCCCCTTTGCTCGATTTAGAGGAATTATTTTACCATCCATTTCAAGACCTTACCGATGCGCAGCCATTCTTGGCATAGGATCAGGAATAGGAGGTATCAACGGTCGCCACCCATCAGTCTGACGACAGTACCCAGATCAACCCAAGTAGGGTGGTTCCCCCTGTTGCTGCCTACTCCGAGATCTCTAATATCAGTGGTGGTGAAGGAGACGATGATGACGTGTCAATGGATGTCACATGGGTGGCCACAAGAGAACAAGAGGAGGGGAGTTCAGAGGGAGAGAAGGAGCAGCAGATAAGGAGGAGAAGGAGGAGAAGCAGGCAGAACTTACAGTGCACAGGAGGCAAAAAGCAGACTGCTAATGTATCTGGAACGAGCCATCCACGATGCGGGGTCACATCTGGCGCTCCCAGGATGCCGGCACATGGCTCCACAGTGTGGGCTTTTTTAACGTGTCCACTGCTGACAATAGTGTTGCCATATGCAGCCTGTGCTGTCAATGCATAAGTCGCGGTAAGCCCAACACTCATCTAGGGACGACCGCCTTAAGAAGGCACCTGGCCTCTCATCAATGAGCCCATTGGGAGCAACACCATCGGATCCCACAAAGCCACACTCCTGGCGCTCCAGGTCGTGCCTCTTCTCATTCTCCTCTCTCTTCTCATTTGTCCTCCACTCCACCTTATACCGTGCCGTTGTCGCGTTCATCTAGTAAAAGGCAGGCTTCCATGGCCCATATGTTTGAGCGTAAAAAGATGATGCCGCCAGATAACTCTCTTGCCCAACGGCTGACCGCTGTCTTTTCTGAACTGCTAGCACGCCAACTACTGATATATAAACTGGTGGACTCGGAGGCCTTTAGAAAATTTGTAGCCATTGACACACCACAATGGAAGGTCCCCAGAAAGAAACATTTCTCCCAGAAGGGCATCTCAGAGCTATATGGCCACGTTCAGCAGCAAGTGAATATATCTCTGGCACATAGTGTCAGTGCCAAGATACATATGACCACAGACACATGGTCTAGCAAACACGGGCAGGGAAAGTACATAACTTTTACTGCCCACTGGGTGAACCTTCTGACGGCCGTCAAGCATGTGACCTGTGGCACCCGTGTTGATTTGGTGTTACTGCCACGGATTGCTTGCAGGCTTGCCTCTACTTCTCCTCCTCCTCCTCCATCCTCTGTCTCCTCCTCAGCTGAAGAATAGGGGGTTCAGCGGCACTCCTTGTTAAGGGTTGGGAGGTGCTCAGTGGTAGGTACATACAGGAATTATCGAAAGACCACGGCACTCTGTAAATTTTTTAGTTGCTTATTTTATTTCATATATATATTTTTTTATTCTTTTGCGTATCAATCCAAAAAATGGCTATTATTTTTTGGATTGATACGCAAAAGAATAAAAAAATATATATATGAAATAAAATAAGCAACTAAAAAATTTACAGAGTGCCGTGGTCTTTCGATAATTCCTCCTCAGCTGACTCCTCCTTTTTCACTGCTACCGACTCTTCCACTGCTCCCCCCAAGCTCACCAGAACCTATTTGACATGCCAGAGGAGACGTTGCCATGCTGTTATACCTGGAAGCCAAGAGCCACACTGTTCCTGCACTCCTTTCAGATTTGCAGTCAAAGGCCGATCAGTGGCTAACCCTGCTCAATTTGACAGTTGGTAAAGTGGTGTGACACAACGGTGCCAATCTGCTTACCGCTGAAACAGGGAAAAATTACACACGTGCCATGCATGGCACACGTCCTGAACTTAGCCATGCAGAAATCTGTTGCCAAATACCCCGGGTCCAGGATGTCTTGCAGCAGGCCAGGGAAATCTCTGGCCATTTTGATCTTACACGGCCATGGCTCGCCTTGCTGACGTTCAGCGGCAACACCACCTGCCCGTCAGACATCTGATTTGTGACTGCCCGACGCGCTGGAACTCCACCTTGTATATGCTTGACAGGTTGCTCCAGCAGAAGCGTGCAGTTAACGATTAACTGTACAAACTCTGTGGCAAGACAGGTTCTGGGGAGTTTTGTTTTTTTCACCGCACCAGTGAGTGCTCATGCGCAATGCATGCAAACTTCTGCAGATATTTGATGAGATCACCAAACTGGTCAGTCGCAGCCAGGGCGCCATCAGTGACATCGTAATTTACATCTTCTTTCTGAAGCATGCATTGCGTTGTATCATTGATCAAGCCATCTAGGAGCAGAAGCAGGAAGATGAGGAAGTCGCAATACTGGATGAATTTCCAGGGGTGGCTACTCCATCTGAGACAAGTCAACAGGAGTCTGAAGAGGAGTCAGAGGAGGATGATGTTGGGACGGAAGAGGAGCAAGAAGAGCATGCTTTAAACTTTTCTGGGATCCCTGATGTTGTCCATGGCTGGGAGGAGGAGGAGACCGAGGACGACATTATCCTGGATGATGAGCAGGAGCCAGGCCACTCCCCCACTTCCAGTTTAGTGCAAATGGGGGCCGTGATGTTCCAGTGTTTGAAGAGGGACCCCCGTATAAAAAGCATAAGGCAAGGACCAGTATTGCGCGACAACGTACTTTGACCCCCGGTACAAACACAAAATGTCCGACATGTAACCAGCATCACAGAGGGCTATCAGAATGCAGCAATTCCAGGCCTTGCTTCGAGAAATGCTGCATTATGTTTTTGAGGATGCTGGCAGAGGAATTTCCACTCACAGAGAAACAGTTGCAGGTACCAATCCAACAACGCATGCAAGAAGAGGGTGGTTTGAAGATGTGTTGCTCACTTCGGATATGAGATCATTCTTGCAGCCAACCCATCGACAGCCTCCCTCAGGATCCAGCCTCAGGGAGCACCTAGACCGACAGGTGTTCGACTACATCAGGTTAACAGCCGATGTGGACGCTCTGAGAAGCGAGGAACCCCTGGACTACTAGGTGTGCAGGCTTGACCTGTGGCCAGAGCTGGCACAATTTATCATGGAACTCTTGGCTTGTCATTCGTCCAGTGTCCTGTCCGAAAGGACGTTCAGCTTAGCATGGGGAATCGTGACCGATAAGCGCACTTGCCTAGCTCACGACAGTGCGGATTACCTCACATTTCTAAAAATGAATGAGGCATGGATCTCGGAGGAATTCAAAACATGTGACGAGTCGACCACGTTCAATTGAATTTCCTCATGGCAGCCCACAAATATCTGCCACCACTCAAAGCACATAATGGTCCCTAGCTTAGGTAAATATAGTGACTTAATAGGCCTTTTCTGTGTGGAAAATGCCTAATGTTTTGGGCATCGGAGGATGAGTGGATGCTTGTGGATGCAATTGAGGACAGATTAAAAATCCTTGACAATATGTGCGAACGTCTTCCAACATACAAGGTCAAATAGCGGTATCCCGTAATAATTCATATGTTAACTTCTCACCTCGATGAACAGCCGTTGGGGCGCCATGGGCGTGCTGTAACATCAAACCTTGGAATGCTAAGGGTACCACCCATTGTGAGATACCATTCTTTGAGGTTCTTATCACTAATCTATCCTGTAACAAGAATTGGAACTTACCTTTGATCAAAATCCATAACTCTTTTTTTGTCTTCCACAGTTATAGGACAATTCTGTGGATCTTCAATTTGTTTGTGAAATATACCAATGACTGGATCTCCTTTGTGACTGGTGATGAGATCCTCACTAGGGGAATCTTGGTTTCATTGCACCACATTGCCTTTGGCCTACTTTTGGGCCTGTCTTCATGTTGTTGCCTCCACTTGAACAGATCTCATAATGTCATCAACGTTCAGGACTTCTCCATTAATAGCTACTTGTTTGGCAAGGGAATCTGCCAAATCATTAATTTCCTTATCCAGACCTAGATATTTTAAGTGTCATTTTGCCTTTTTTCCAGTAAATGGTGATACCGTGGGCGATAACCATCTTGTCGATCCTACAAAACATTTTACCATGCTTGACAGGCTTGTTGTTGCTTCTTACCATGTTAGACCTTTTCCATCCAGGGAAGTACTGCACAAAGCTGTTGCAAATATAATTAGAATCTTTGATTATAACAAACTCTTTAATACCAAATTCGATAGGCATTTGTACGGCTTTATACACAGCGGTAAGATCTGTGACCTGGCTACTTTTGGAACTGATTTGTACCCCACGGACACATCTGGGAATATATTATTCCACATGACTCTGATACCCGCAACCAATGTACATTCAGTTCCTATATTGGTATGGAAAGAACAGCCGTCTACATATACACATGGTAAGGATTTGCAATACTCTTCTTCATAAGACTTGTATAGAGATAAAGATTGTTCTTTTTCAGGAAATCATTTCCTGTTGATTCATATTTATGTCCTGCATTGGTACAATTGTGAAGTTGAGCTAATCTTTGAGCAACTGGATTTTTATTATTTTGTTTGTATCTGATTTTCAATGGCCATCCCATTTAGGACATCATCCAGGTGGTTATCCTGCTGTTTGACATATTTCCATCCTTGATTCTATCACTTTGAAAATATTGCAGTGGCTGGTGTACAGTTTCCACAATTATCTTTTCGCCTTGGATAAAACTCCTGAAATACTGCATAGCCCACACCGTTTACAGTAAGGACTTGCTGGCATAGGTAATTATCTTGTTCAGGTTTCCCTGTTTCTGGAAGAGGACTGCACTCACGCTTTGGTCGGTGAAGCCTGTTTCAATGAAGAAAGGTTTCCCACCTTCTGGGTAAGCAAGGCATGGGGCTTGGGTGAGTGTGGCTTTGAGCTCATTCACAGCTTGCTCTTGACATTGACTCAATTCCCGTTTCACCCCTTTCTTCAGCAACTGCAAAAGAGGTTTCGTAATCTTGGCATAGTTGTCTATTAACTTATGTGAATAGTTCATCATACCTAGTAAGGAGCTCAACTCCTTGAGATTTGTAGGTGACTTCATATTGGTCACTGCTTCTACCTCCTTTTTCTGAGGGTTGATTCCATCAGCAGTAATTTTGTGACCTAGGAAATTTACTTTGGTGACACCATTGAGCCTTTTATAAAGAAAGTTTCACAGCAACTTTCCTCAGTTGGGTTAGTACATGCCTAAGTTCTGCAATGTGTTCCTCAAAAGTCGTGCTTTTGATCAGGACGTCCACATAGGTACCTTGTTCAATGGCATCAGGAATCGCCTTATGCATGAACACAGCAAACTCATACCCTTCATTAATGTACCCAAAAGGCAATCGGGTCCAGGCATATTGCTGCTTCCCAAATGTGAAGGCCAATTTGTATTGGTCTTTCTTCTCCACCTTAATCGTCCAATATCCTTGTGCACAGTTAAGACCATTAAAAATTTTGGACCTATGTATTTGCACCAAACACTGGTCTATATACGGCACAGGCCACCCAGACATATATACCCGTTTATTTAACTGCCTTAGGGCTAAACAAGGCAAAACTGCCCATTGGGTTTGAGAATCCCAAGTATAGGATGGTTGAACGAGCTGTGCCCTGGATGGATGATGCCCCGCCTCTTCAAGTTCTTGAAGATTTCCGATAGCGACTCGTAAGCTGCCAGCAGAAGTCGGTATTGTTTGACATATACAGGGGGTGCATCGGGATCTGTCTGGATTCTTGCAACGTGTAGTTTCCCCACAGTCATAAGAATCCTTAGCAAATATGTCCTGGAATTCTGTGAAGATCCCCTTTAGCTGTTGACACTCCGACTAATCGGACCATGCATCAGCTATAGAGATTTGCTCTTCCACCCGTTCCTGAAATTCTGGAAAGATTTCTGGTTGACGTAACTCGTAAGCTTCTTCAAACTCACTAGTTAAATCGTTTTGAGTATCACGTACCTTCTCTTTTTCCTGTTGGCATGACTCATGCTCCTTTTCATCGATCTTTTGGTTGAAAACCAAAGATGATTCTTCAATGTGGCATGTGCCTTCTTCAGGACTGAAAGGATAAACAGAGTGGATATTGAATAACCCCTCAGGTGTTGAGGAAAAATTTTGTTCCACTACTTTCTCTTCTGTCAAGTATTCATCTGGAATAAGTCCAATGACGTCAATCTGGAATCCAAAAGTGTAATACTCCGAATCCATATCTAGACCAATTATGGTACCTTTTTGTAAGGATATGCCATGGGGAGCCATATTATGAATTACCATATGCAATGGATTCTTTTTTTATATTGAGAATTTTTATTGTTTTTCTTTTTCATAAATTTGGTCATTGCCAAAGACATAATGTAATAATATTACATGCAAATTACCAAAAAGTAACAATCAGAAATACAAATGGTACTTGCTTATATAAAGTGTGGCTGGCAAGGCCCCCTAAAGACAGGTATCAAATAAGAGTGAACATTAATACTGTAAGATCCTCACCTGCTTTGCACTCCAGGGGAACCAAGAGGGGTCCTCGTGGAGTTGCGGGACAGGTTATGCGTGTCTCTGATGCACCAGCGCTGACCCCTTTGCGAGCCAGTGTGGAGATGCGTTCGCGTGGACATCGGAGGGGAGGACCGTCGGAGTCCCGGGGACAGAGTGGCCAGGCGAGTGACAAGACGCCGCGGCCAGGGTTGTCTCCGGTGTCTCCTGCGACTTCCGTTTCCGCATCTGGGTCCACGCGCTCGCATACTCGCGCTGAGTCAATCATGCGTCCGTGCGTACGCACGAGGGCAGGTTCGCAAAGGGATACACGGTCGCGAGTACGCGCTTCTTATGCACTTCGTCGACCAGTGGCGCATATTATACTGACTCACAAGAGCAAAGTGGATTAGGGAGCCAGCCATGGGTTAATCAACTTGTGATTGCCTTAGGCCTTGTACTCAGGTGCAGGGCAATTTGTTCACCTATGGTAGTGGACACTTGGCACCCTGGGATTGGTCAGCAGGCATTTAAAAGGAGGTCTCTCAGGGTGATCAGTGCCCACTGTTATTTTCCCTCAACCAGGTATAGGTCACAACTCCTAGTGACTGAAGACTGCCAGGAACTTTGTCCTTACAGCGGACCCAAGATCTGGAGTGACTCGACTGCCAAGTGCACAGCATCATTCAGCACTGGTTGGGACTATTCCTGGAATCTCCTTGCCTGGTTTTTTGTTATTATTCCTTGTTACCAGCAAGTGTCCTGGACGTTTATGTTTCTGGTGAATAAACACCTTTTTGCTTTCATCACTGGTCTGTTTGTTGGTGCCTTGCATTACAAATACATATTTAAATCAACAGTATGACATAAGTACTGAGGCACAATTTGTGTGTTGTGAGGTAGAAATTTACTAGTGCAGAAATAGTTTAGGTTATGGGTATGCAGCTAGCGGGGGATGAAAGCTAGGAGAATTTTCTATAGGACCTCCAAGGAGACCAAATTTGGAGAAAGGTGGATCTGGAGCGTGACTCCCAGTGAGAGATTTCTTCTAGCCTGTATATCTGATCTACTTTGTTAACCCAGTGTTCAATACTGGGAATCTAGGAGGACAACCAATGAGTCGGTAAGAGTAATCTGTCTGCTGCCACTAAGAGAGAGAAGAGTGATGATTTATGGGGGCCCACTCCATGCAGGGGAGGGAGGTCTGGCAAATCTGATTGCTCAGCTTAATTATATTGTGTCACCAGGGTTTGATTAGTTCACATGACCACCAGATATGTATAAAGGAGCCTTTAGCTTTGTTACATCTCCAGCAGACATCAGAGGCTTTTGGTTTATACATACATGTCTTATCCGGAGTCCTGTACCAGCGTGTGGGGACTTTGTAACTGTTCTCTTGGATAAGTATACATCTGGAGATCTTATGAGGGGAGATCAGTGCTTTAGCTATCTCTGGGGGTGTCAGGGACCGTTGAAGGTCCTTTTCCCAAAGACCAATTACTGCAGGCTTGGGTAGAGAGGGAGGTGATTTCAGTTGCTTGTATTTTGTGAAAATTGTTTTAGGGGGGTATCTCTTGTTATCTATCACTTCTTCAAACCAGCTAGATTCGTTTGAAGGGGGAGTTTTCCTTGTGAGAAGAAGTGATTCTGATCTAAGGAAGCACATAAGGATAGGGTTGCGAATCTGTGTTTTAAGCATTTTGCTGATTTCAAGGTCTGGGAGTATGCAGCCATCTTGATCCAGAATTTGTGAAATGTCAACTTCCGAAGACCTCAGGCAGATTGGGCAGCTCTCTCTCAGTTCCTTGGGTTCCAAGTTAATAAACATCTTTTAAAAGCATAAGAGGAGAGGGGAGTGTAAAGGACCCAGAGCTGGACGAGAACCACCTCCAGACCTTTAGAGTATTACGGATGAGGGGATTAGGTATTGAGCCTGGTAATAGAGGTGGCCTGTCAACCAGCAGAAGGGCCCGAATGGGGGAGAGTAGTAAGGCATTTTCCAGTATGAGCCAGGACATATGAATTGGGCCTCTAATCCAATCTACAACTCTTGAAAGCTGGATAGCTTTCATGTACGTCTCTGGATCAGGAAGTCCAATTCCCCCTCTAGCTCTAGGCTTGGTTAGTGTGTCAAAGGAGATACGGGGTTTTTTACCTTGCCATATGAACGTACGTATGTTTTTATTTAGGGAAACAAAGTAAGATTTAGGGATCTCAATAGGGAGCACTTGCATCAGATATGTGAGTCCCGGTATAACCAAAGACATAAGAATGTTCTTTCTCCCAAACCAGGAAAGGTATGGAAAGTCCAATGAGTCCAGCTGGGCCTGCATGGATAATAGAAGGGGTTTATAGTTCAGTTGAAATAGATATGGCAGGTGGGGGGAGATCTTTACCCCTAGGTATGTTAGTTGTTGGGTTTGACAATTAAATGGAGAATTTGTCTGGAGGGATGAGAGACTAGGGGGAGAGAGGCCAATATGCATGATTTGGGATTTGGAGGGGTTGACTTTAATATTGGACAGGAAACCAAAGAGGTTAAGTTTTGATAATATTTTAGGCATGGATTCATGTGGGTTTGTAGTAAGGATCAATAAGTCATCTGCAAATGCCGCCAGTTTAAATTCACCGCCCCCAACTGTCAAACCTCTGATCTCTTTATCTTGTCTAAGTGCTTGTAAGAGTGATTCCATCACCAAGACAAATATAAGAGGTGAGAGAGGACAGCCCAGTCTCGTTCCGTTTCTAATTGGAAAGTGGGAGGAAAGGAGCCCATTGACCGACACGGATGCCGAAGAGTGGGTATACATAGAGAACACAGCATTGATGTACGGTTCTGGTAACTGAAATTTCGAGAGGATCATCCTAATGTATGTCCAATCAACTCTGTCAAATGCCTTTTCGGCGTCCGTGCCAATCATGACCAGGGGGGTGGATTTATGAGAGGCATAATATAGAGCATATAATATCTTGGTAGTGTTATCCTTCCCTTCACACCCCTTAACAAATCCCACCTGATCAGGACGGGTAGTAAGTATTGTAATCTTGTGGCTAGTATTTTAGCTAAGAGTTTGAGGTCAACATTGAGTAAAGATATAGGACGGTAGTTGGAACAGGTCGTGGGGTCTTTGCCCTCTTTGGGGATAATTGTGATAGTGGCTTTTGTCATATCAGAGGAGAGTGGGTGGTTGGCCATTGCGAGGTTACAAATAGGGAGCATAAAGGGCAGTAATATATCTCTGAAGGTCGAGTAATAAGATATGGGGAGACCGTCAGGGCCGGGGCATTTTCCTTTAGGGGTTGACTTAATGGCTGTTGTTAGTTCTAAGATAGTAAATGGCTTAGTCAGATATTTCTGTTGTAATGGAGTTAGGGACGGGATGTTGAGAGTGTCTAGAAAGAATTCAATGTTGGCCTCTCTTCCCAGGGAAGGGTTTGGAAGATCAGGGGATGGGAGATTGTAAAGAGACTCATAGAATAGCCTAAATTGTTCAGCAATCTCTTCTGCTTTAAATAGTTGGGTGCCGTGAGGTGATTAAATGCTTTGAACATATCGGGAGTTTCTTTTCTGTTTTATTCTTTGCATCATGTATTTTGAGGCTTTGTTGCCGTGAGTGAAGATTTTTTGTTGAGCAGACAAGAAGAACTTGGCTGAGCGCTCATTCAGAAGGTTTTTTAGTTGAGTTCTGAGAGAAGAAAGTTCCGATAATTGGTGGGCGAGTAAAAATTGCTTATGAGCTTTTTCTGCCATGTGAATTTTTGATAGTAATATAGTGAGTTTTTTCTCAGATTCCTTCTTAAGAAAGGAGCAGAGACTAATTAGTCTGCCTCTAATATAGGCCTTATGGGCGTCCCAAAGGACCTGGGGGGATATCTCTGGAGTAGGAAGATATTTGTGATTTATGTTTGGCATTGCCCAGCAGAGACTCATTGAACCTCTAACCTAAGTGTCTATCTGACTTGACATCTGGACGTATATCACAATATATAGGGGATTGGTCGGACAAGGTAATGTTGCCTATGCGAGAGGATGAACAAAATTGTAGCTTTTCCTTGGGGATTAGAATGTAGTCTATCCTGCTATATCAGTTATTCGCTGGGGAGTAAGAGTAATCTAGTGCCTCAGGGTTAAGGCAGCGCCATATATCTATAATGCCTTAATTATAGAGTTTTGTATGTAGCAATTTAAGTGCTCTCATTGAAACGGAGGATTTTTTTGAGGAGGTGTCAATGAGCGGGTTAAAGGCTAAGTTAAAATCTCCGGCTATGACCAGAAATCCTTCCCTATGGGTTTCTACTAGTGCAAGGATAGCGATGAGCCAATTAATTTGGTCTGTATTAGGAGCATAGATGTTCACAAATGTGAACAGTGATTGTCCCACCTGGCCTTTGAGGATGAGATATCTACCATCTGGATCCTGAATGTGTGATTTATATTGAAAGGGAAGGCCTCTATGGAAGCCTATGCTAACTCCTCTTGAGGCGGCACCCCCAGCCCCACAGTGGTACCAACTGGGAAATTTAGAGTAAGAGACGTTGGGGTATTTATCATGTTTGAAATGTGTTTCCTGGGGGAAGACTACTGAACATTTCTCTTTATTTAGAAGAGAGAAGATTTGGCATCTTTTGGAAGGGGATTTCAACCCCTTGACATTGTATGATACTAGTCTGAAGTCAGACATATTCAGGTATGTAAGGGGGTATACGGGGGGATGTAAATAGCTTAGTAAAAGGGCAATAACCAACCACCATTAGGAGGAGAGAGGGTGCCACCTCGAGAAGAGCCCACCATCAGCCACCATCCCAGACAGCTACTATTCTGCGCTTTCTCTGCACAACCCCAAGTTCACACACATGAGAGAGTAGTAAAAGTGTCCGTGAGTACCTGTCAAAACAGTAAAAGTGAAAAACATAAAATGTAACAAAAAATAAGAACGAAAAATGACTAGTTATTCGCCATTCAGGAGAGGAATTGACTACTGCGCCTCTCTGGTTAGGCAACATAAGGGGGGAAAAGGAAAAATACCTAGAAGCAGCAACTCCCTCTTTGGAGTCAATGTTACTGGAGAATATTAATATTGGGGGACCCATGGGTTTACATTAAACTGGGAAGCACCCATTTTTAAGGCTAACAAAGAGTGGAAGGAGGGGAAAGGGGGTTAGCCTTTTCTGTTCTATCAAGGAAGGGGAGCTTAGCAGGTTGTTGATGGAGATAAAGGTACAGGGGTGGGGGCTCCACCCTTCGTGTCTTGTGGGAGGTAGGACATTATGATACGGGAGTTATCATATATATCACATAGATTACTGTTTGGTTATAAAGCTATCCTAGCCTAAAAACAGATGGGAAAAAAATCCCTACTGTCTCGTTGTCCAATACTGAGTGGAGATAGGGTGTGGCTGGGTGGAATGAGAGTATGAGTACCTGTATCACCCCTCAGTATAGAGAGCAGAGTTACAGTGGAGGAAATAATTATTTGACCCCTCACTGATTTTGTAAGTTTGTCCAATGACAAAGAAATGAAAAGTCTCAGAACAGTATCATTTCAATGGTAGGTTTATTGTAACAGTGGCAGATAGCACATCAAAAGGAAAATCGAAAAAATAACTTTAAATAAAAGATAGCAACTGATTTGCATTTCATTGAGTGAAATAAGTATTTGAACCCCTACCAACCATTAAGAGTTCTGGCTCCCACAGAGTGGTTAGACACTTCTACTCAATTAGTCACCCTCATTAAGGACACCTGTCTTAACTAGTCACCTGTATAAAAGACACCTGTCCACAGAATCAATCAATCAAGCAGACTCCAAACTCTCCAACATGGGAAAGACCAAAGAGCTGTCCAAGGATGTCAGAGACAAAATTGTAGACCTGCACAAGGCTGGAATGGGCTACAAAACCATTAGCAAGAAGCTGGGAGAGAAGGTGACAACTGTTGGTGCGATTGTTCGAAAATGGAAGGAGCACAAAATGACCATCAATCGACCTCGCTCTGGGGCTCCACGCAAGATCTCACCTCGTGGGGTGTCAATGGTTCTGAGAAAGGTGAAAAAGCATCCTAGAACTACACGGGAGGAGTTAGTTAATGACCTCAAATTAGCAGGGACCACAGTCACCAAGAAAACCATTGGAAACACATTACACCGCAATGGATTAAAATCCTGCAGGGCTCGCAAGGTCCCCCTGCTCAGGAAGGCACATGTGCAGGCCCGTCTGAAGTTTGCCAATGAACACCTGAATGATTCAGAGAGTGACTGGGAGAAGGTGCTGTGGTCTGATGAGACCAAAATAGAGCTCTTTGGCATTAACTCAACTCGCTGTGTTTGGAGGAAGAAAAATGCTGCCTATGACCCCCAAAACACCGTCCCCACCGTCAAGCATGGGGGTGGAAACATTTTGCTTTGGGGGTGTTTTTCTGCTAAGGGCACAGGACAACTTATTCGCATAAACGGGAAAATGGACGGAGCCATGTATCGTGAAATCCTGAGCGACAACCTCCTTCCCTCTGCCAGGAAACTGAAAATGGGTCGTGGATGGGTGTTCCAGCACGACAATGACCCAAAACATACAGCAAAGGCAACAAAGGAGTGGCTCAAGAAGAAGCACATTAAGGTCATGGAGTGGCCTAGTCAGTCTCCGGACCTTAATCCAATCGAAAACCTATGGAGGGAGCTCAAGCTCAGAGTTGCACAGAGACAGCCTCGAAACCTTAGGGATTTAGAGATGATCTGCAAAGAGGAGTGGACCAACATTCCTCCTAAAATGTGCGCAAACTTGGTCATCAATTACAAGAAACGTTTGACCTCTGTGCTTGCAAACAAGGGTTTTTCCACCAAGTATTAAGTCTTTTTTTGTTAGAGGGTTCAAATACTTATTTCACTCAATGAAATGCAAATCAGTTGCTATCTTTTATTTAAAGTTATTTTTTCGATTTTCCTTTTGATGTGCTATCTGCCACTGTTACAATAAACCTACCATTGAAATGATACTGTTCTGAGACTTTTCATTTCTTTGTCATTGGACAAACTTACAAAATCAGTGAGGGGTCAAATAATTATTTCCTCCACTGTATGTGGAGAATACTATATCAATGAAGTAGTGACAGAAAGTCCCGTAATATAAATCTTGCAGCTCTCTATTCATAGTGAGGAATGCTGTAAGCTGGTCACTTATCCGCCAGAGCTAGATGCTTAGGGGTGGAAGAAAAGTTCCCTCTTCTGGGCCTTTGGAGCTTTAGGGTGCGAAGGGGTTCCCAGGGTGTCACCGTAGGCAGGTCCGGTAAGGTGGTCAGATTCTGGACCATGTCCCAGTTTTCTATGTGCAATGGGGAAAGCTGAAGAATATCGTATGCTTTATCCAGGTCACTGAAGGAAGAAATGTGGATGCGACGACCATCATGGAGGAATGAAAGTCCGAATGGAAATGTCCACCTATAGATAATTTTGTGGTGACGTAACCAGTCTGTGAGTGGTTTCATGGCCTTGCGTTTTCTAATCGTTGATTGGGCTAAGTCTTGGAAGATGGTGATGGCACTATCTTCCCACTCTATTGAGCTGGAGTTTATGGTGCTTACTAGTATGGCTTCTTTAACTGGGAAGTGCAAAAACTTGCAAATCACATTCCTGGGGGGTTCATTAGCTTGAGGCTTTGGGCGGAGTGCTCTGTGAGCCCTCTCAATTAGGACCTCCATGAACCTATTTCGGCCCACTTCAAAATACATACAAAAATGGTGAATATATCACAATATGGCCTCTTATAGGTAATCAAATCCAGTATAATTAGGATATTTGGATATAAATGTTCTACACCTATAAAAAGGCACAACACGCGTTATTCGGCTGAACACCGCGATGTGCCAAGCATTGCGATGCTAGAGCCAAACTGGTGTTCGGCTGAGCATGCTCAATCAACACTAATGAGCAGTCACTATTTCTCTGCATATTTATATGAACACTTGCTGAATACGGGTGCTCATACCTGTCATCTGAATAACTATTCCTCCTGATTTCTCCATGCACATACTCAATACTTTCCCCAGGCATGTACCTGTATATGTTTTCAGTGGGAAGAAAGAAAAGGCTGCTGCCAGATGCCAGATGCCAAGAAAAGGCTGCTGCCAGATGCCAGTCTATTTACTGATATAAAACTGATACATACTGATTTTTTATAACTTTTTTGCTTTTTTATTTTTTGTCATTTGACATTTACATTGGATCCTACAAAATTATTTCACAAAGACTGTGACAAAGGGGTAAACAGGAGTTTCTCATCCCCCAGAAGTGCTGGAAAGCAAATGAATGACCTGTGGTCAAAAGTGCAGTGAGATAGCTTTACTATGATTGGTGAGTGTGAGAAATTACTCCCAGAAACCTGTACAGTGCGAGACTGCGATATTTAAGACTTACTGAGTCCGTACATCATACTGCACCATTTACTACAGCATAAAAATTGATAACAGAGATAAAAACCCCATGCAATCTTCAGTCATGCCTGACATCCTATTTGCTGATCCTATTTCTAATAAAAATAAATCCTTTCGTGCAGCACAGCTTGATGTTGTTGTTTTATTTTATTTTTTGTCCCTTCCGTGTCTATACCCAACAGACTTTAAGATTTAGGGAGAGTCTGAATAACTGAATTAATTGAAATCACTAGTAATTCTTATCTATTGGTTACCGTACTGTACATATGAAATGATAATGTTCTTCCCTCTTCTTCTACCAAGTTACAAATGTATATATATCTTGTATGTTTCTTTTACACATTAGCTGTTCTATCTCTTTAATACAATTTATGTGCAAAATATATTTACACAAGTATGTAGGGACATATTCAACATATGGAAACCATTATGGCTTTGGAAAATGGAACATGACAAATAATTCCTGAAACAGACCTACAGTATCTCACAAAAGTGAATCCAACCCTCACATTTTTGTAAATATTTTATTATATCTTTTCATGGGGCAACACTGAAATATAACACTTTGATACAATGTAAAGTACTCCGTCTACAGCAGGGGTCTCAAACTCAATTTACCTGGGTGCCGCAGGAGGCAGAGTCTGGGTGAGGCTGGGCCGCATAAGGGATTTCACACAAAAAAAGGTCCTCAAATGTCAATATTAACAGTTTTAATTATTTCTTCTGAACATGAAGTGTCCTGAACATGAATAGAACATTGAGTGAAGATCATGAACAGTTCTTCTGAACATGGCATCTTTTGCCTACTCCTTGCTGCCAGAGACTTGACAGCGCTTCTTCTCACAAATCTGAACCACATTTGGCTTTAGAGAGGAGCAGTTGAGACCCTCAGTATGGCTTGAAGATGATCATCATTAAGTCTAGACCTGTACTTTGACTTATTGAAGTTCAAGGTGGAGAATAACTTTTCACACAAATATGTGCTCCCAAAAAGGCACATGGTCCGCTTGAACATTCGGGAAAGCTCAAGGAAGCTGGGGGGCAATTCTCTCAAAAATTGCCCATGCATGTCTGCTTTTCCACTTATCTCCCTGAACTTGGCTTTGAGATCAGAGTTGCATTGCAGGTCAATGAGCTCCATTTGAAGCACAGGAGGGGCAGCTTGCACATCAAAGGAAAAGGGGTCCACAAAAATTTGGAAAGTGGCTCTGTGCGTTTTGAAGTCTGCAAATCTGTGATCAAATTCCTTCTCTAGCTTAAAAATAGCATCAACATATTTCTCACCACTGAATGGTATGCCTGCATCCACAAGTGCTTTGCATGCTGGGAAATGGCAAAGGTTTGTCTGAGAGAGCTGGGATTTCCATAACACAAGTTTTGTCTAGAATGCTCTCACGTTGTCATAGGCAGCGCTGACGAGCTGCCCCTGGCCTTGTAACATTGTCACATTTCTCCCCCTCTGGCTTCCTCCATGTTGTCACATTTCTCCCCCTCTGGCTCCCTCCATCCTCCATCTTGTCACATTTCTCCCCATCCATGTTATCATATTTCTCCCCCTCCATGCCATCCATGTTGTGTTGTCAATCACATCACACTCGCTACCCTAACATAACACAACCTGACCTGTCCTGACTCCCCTGCCGGCTGCCTGTGACTCTTCAATTCAATCTTTTTCTGACCGCTGTGGCTGTGTCAGACTGCTCGCCTCTGACAGTCCCTCTGCTCTGACTGCTTCCCGCCACCGCAGCGCTGCTCACTCAAACCATGTCACACCCCCGTGGCCTGCCCTGAGCCCATGTGACCCTGTGTTGCCATGACGGCACTCGCAGGCTGGGTGGGCGGCGCGGTGCTGCAGCAGTACTACAGCAAGTCAGATGATTTTTTTTTTTTATTCATTCATTTTTGCGCAGGCCACAAAATATTGTACTGAGGGCCGCAAATGGCCCGCGGGCCACGAGTTTGAGACCCCTGGTCTACAGCTTGTATAACATGATAAATTGGGTGTGCCCTCAAAATAACTGAACACACACAGCCTTTAATGCTTAAACTGCTGGCAGCAAAAGTGAGTACACCCCGAAGGGAAAATGACCAAATTGTGCCCAAAGTGTCAATATTTTGTGTGGCCACCATTATTTTCCAGAACTTTCTTAACTTTCTTGGGCATGAAGTTCACTAGAGCTTAACATGTTGCCACTAGAATCCTCTTTCACTCATCCATGAAGACATCACAGAGCTGATTGATGTTAGAGACCTTGCGTCACAGATGCTCAATAAGGTTTAGGTCTAGAGCATGTTTGGCCAGTCCAGCACCTTTACCCTCAGTTTCTTTAGCGAGGCAGTGGTCATCTTGGAGGTGTTTTGGGTCATTTTCATGTTAGAATACTGCCCTGTGGCCCAGTTTCCGAAGGAGGGGATCATGCTCTGCTTCATGGTTCTCTCAATGAACTGTAGCTCCCCACAATCAGCAGCACTCATGCAGCCCTAAACCATGAAACTCCTACCACCATGCTTGACTATAGAAAAGACAGACTTGTCTTTGTACTCTTCACCTTGTTGTCCCCACACACTTGACACCATCTGAACCAAATAAGTTTATCTTGGTTTTATCAGACCATAGGACATGATTCCAGTAATCCATGTCCTTAGTCAGCTTGTCTTCAGCAAACTGTTTGCAGGTTTTCTCATGCATAAAGGCTTCCATCTGGGATGACATGCAGACCAATTTGATGTGGTGTGTGGCATATGGTCTGACCACTGACAGCCTGACCCCCCACCCCTTTAATCTTTGCAGCAATGCAGGCAGCACTCATACATCTATTTTGAAAAGACGACCTCTGGATATGACATTAAGCATGTGCACTCAACTTCTTTGGTCAACCATTGTGAGGCCTGTTTAGAGTGTAACCTGTCATGTTAGACCACTGTATGGTCTTGGCCACCATGCTGCAGTTCAGTTTCAGGGTGTTGGCAATCTTCTTATAGCCTAGGCCAGGCATTTTCAAACTGCGGCCCTCCTGCTGTTGCAAAACTACAACTCCCAGCATGCCCGAACAGCCTACAGGTATTAGCCTACAGCAGGGCATTGCGGGAGTTGAAGTTTTACAACAGCTGGAGGGCCGCAGTTTGAGGATGCCTGGCCTAGGCCATCTTTATGTAGAGCAACAAAAATGTTTTTCAGATCCTCAGAGAGTTATTTGCAATGAGGTGCCATGTTGCACTTTCAGTGATCAGTATGAGAGAGTGTCAGAGCGATAACACCAAATTTAATACATCTGCTTCCCATTCACACCTGAGACCTTGTGTAACGGACCGTTTCAGCAGACAAGTGGTTAAAATCCCTTTAGGTGATATGCCCCTTTCTGAGAGACAGGCACAGCTACTGCAGAACACCAAACTCCCGAACTGGATACAAAATAGCACTCCAAACTGGAACCTCACGAATAGCTGCCAGCAGACGAACAGGAAAAGCAGACAATCAGCTTACACTCCTGGCAATCAGTCTCTAACAGCATACAGGGAATCCCCCCCAATAACGAGACAAGGCTCCGTGTTGGGGGTCAAGCAGTGGTCTGACGTGCTGGCACACCCAGCCTGGTTTTTATTAGTTGTTGCAAATACAGGACAGATACAACATATCCCCACAATGCATCATGGTTTCCTCCTCTCTGTCCCGGAGACAACCGAGGGCAATCCAATTATCTCTCAGGACAAAGGGAAATCACCAATACACATGTGGAGACAACAGGACAGACATCACCATTTAAACACACAATGGGACAATAGAAACACACCCACACAAAATCCTCCCCTCTGCCGGTGATGTTTATTGAACACAATGGCGAATATAATTATCAAAGCAGAGAAATACAGTTTTATAAAACATATCACAGGAACCCCAAAACATGCAATAACCCCATAACCAATATATCCTCGGAACTGGGGGATCTGGGTGAACCACATATCCAAAATTCACCCACATCCGTTCAGTAGTTTGGAAGATACAGTTTTATGCCAGTTACACCAAAAATATATAAGTTATACAGAAAATAGTCACTAATAAATGTGTCCCCCGTTTGGTAGTTTAAAACTACTGAATGATGTCTCTGTGCACCAAATACAGGCAAGATAGCACTGTGTTGAAAAGTCAGAACAGTGTCTGTGAGTTAAAATGGCCGCTATCTATTGTTCTCACCATGTGCTCCATCCAAGCAAGTAAGGCAAATGATGCAATCCAGGGACAGAGAGCTCAGTCCCAAGTGCCTTAAGATCCAATAAGGGACCATAATCGCAGGGCAGAAGGCTGGCAAACGGCCCCCTCCAAAACACCGTGGCGAGGTTGGTTTCACCACACCTTGTAACACTAATCAGTCAGGGAGGGAAAATGGCTAATTGGGCACAATTTAGACATTTTCACGTAGGGGTATGCTCACATTTGTTGACAGCGGTTTAGACATTAATGGCTGTTTGTTGAGTTATTTTGAGGGCACACCAAATTTACACTGTTATACAAGCTCTGCACTGACTACTTTACATTGTACAAAAGTGTCAGAACTTTTTTTGTTTGATCCTCTCTCGGGGTATCAATATATAGTGTCATGAGTAGGGTCGAGTGAACCCGAACTGTTTCAGTAAAAGTTTGGGTTTGGGTTTGGTGTTCGGCGAGTTAATGGCGCTTTTTGAAAGGCCGCAGAGCAGCCAATCAACAAGCGTTTAACTCATGTGCCCTTAGAAGCCATCACAGCCATGCCTACTAAGGTTATGATGGCCAATGCAGCATGTGACCCAGCATCTATATAAGCTGGAGTCATGTAGCGCTGCACATAACTCTTCTCTTATTAGTGTAGGGATAGAGTGTTGCTGCTGTGAGGGAGAGAATAGGAAATAATCTTTTATCAGAAGTGCTTGATAACTCAGCGATCTACAGTGATTTTGTTTTGTGGGTGCAGTGCACAATTTTTTTACACTGCCCTGAGCCCAGTGACACAGAAAAATAACTTATCAGTATGTTAGTTAGGTGGGCGGCGGCGGCGGTTCAGTGCACCAGCACAGCATATGTGCATTTGTGACAGTAAAGTACAAGTTTGAAACACTGCAATTATAATCTGGGTTTAAAAAAATAAATAAAAATTTTGGGCAATACCCTACATCTGGGGCCTTTGCTACATTTGTCACAGTGAAATACAAGCTTGAAATACTGCAATAATATTCTGGGTTTAAAAAAAACACCCATTTTTTGTAATACCCTACCTCTGGGGCCATGGCTGCATTTGTCACTGTGAAATACAAGCTTGAAATACTGCAATAATATTCTGGGTTTAAAAAACACCCATTTTTGGCAATACCCTACATCTGGGGCCTTTGCTGCATTTGTCACAGTGAAATACAAGCGTTACATACTGTTGTTATATTCTGTTATTAAAAATACACCCATTTTGGGCAAGATACAAAATTTGCAGCCTTTGCTGCATTTGTCACAGTGAATTACAAGCGTTAGATACAGCTGTTATATTCTGTTATAAAAAAACACACCCATTTTGGGCAATATACTATATTTGCGGCCTTTGCTGCATTTGTCACAGTGAAATACAAGCGTTAGATACTGCTGTTATATTCTGGTTTTAAAAAAAATACCCATTTTGGGCAGGATAATACATTTGCGGCCTTTGCTGCACTTGTCACAGTGAAATACAAGCTTTATATACTGCTGTTATATTCTGTTATTTAAAAAAACCTCACATTTTGGGCAAGATAATAAATGTGCAGCCTTTGTTGCATTTGTCACAGTAAATTACAAGCTTGAAATACTAAAATTATATTCTGGTTTTAAAAAAACACCAATTTTTCTTGCAATACCCTACATCTGGTGCCTTTGCTGCATTTGTCACAGTGAAATACAAGCTTGAAATACTGCAATTATATTCTAGGTTTAAAAAAACACCCATTTTTTGCAATACCCTACATCTGGGGCCTTTACTGCATTTCCGAGAGTCCAATAGAAGTGTTAGATACTGTTATATTCTTGTTTAAAAAAAACACCCATTTTGGGCAAGATAATACATTTTATCTCTTTCTTACATTTGTGACAGTCAAATACAAATTTGAAATACTGTTGTTATATTCTTGTTTTTTTTTAAAAACACCCATTTTGAGCAAAATAATAAATTTGCAGCCTTTGCTGCATTTCTGACAGTCCAATGCAAGTGTTAGGGCTCTTTCACACCTGCGTTCTTTTTTTTCCGGCATAGAGTTCCGTCGTCGGGGCTCTATGCCGGAAGAATCCTGATCAGTTTTATCCTAATGCATTCTGAATGGAGTGAAATCCGTTCAGGATGCATCAGGATGTCCTCAGTTCCGGACCGGAACGTTTTTTGGCCGGAGAAAATACCGCAGCATGCTGTGGTATTTGCTCCGGCCAAAAATCCTGAAGACTTGCCGCAAGGCCGGATCCAGAATGAATGTCCATTGAAAGGCATTGATCCGGATACGGCCTTAAGCTAAACGTTGTTTCGGCGCATTGCCGGATCCGACGTTTAGCGTCCCGGCAGCCATGGTAACCATTGAGAAAAAGCTAAAGTCCTGGCAGCCATGGTAAAGTGTAGTGGGGAGCATGGGAGCAGCATACTTACCGTCCATGCGGCTCCCGGGGAGCTCCAGAGTGACGTCAGGGCGCCCCAAGCGCATGGATCACGTGATCGCATGGCACATCATCCATGCGCATGGGGCGCTCTGACGTCATTCTGGAGCGACAGGCAAATGTTCTACATGAAGTATCTGCAGAACATTTGCCTGTCACACTGTTGTGTGACCTCAAGAAATGTTTCCTCTTTGTGACACCGGCACTGCCTTACTCACAGTGAACTTAATTGTTGACTATTGGCGGTTACATTGTCGCCTGAAAAAAACAAACATCTGTTAGTTTGGTGGGTGCCGCAAAGAATGAGGAGAGCGTCAAATAAGGGACGTGGCCCCAGTCGTGGTGCTGCAGGTGGAGCTCCTGTTGTAGGGATAGGACGTGGTTGATCTGTGCCTGCTACACGCAAATATGAAACACCTTCCTCAGGTAAGAGTAGGCGACAGAACCTTCAGTGTTACTTGGTACGGCCTAACGTGGCTCTACAAATGGTGAGGCCAGAATGAGTACAGGCGATAGTAGATTGGGTGGCTGACAGTGCTTCCAGTTACTTCACATTGTCTCCCACCCAGTCTCCTGCTGAAAGATCAGAGTTGGCACCTGCAGCCCATGTCCATCAGTCCTTCACCTCATCCCCTTGCAAATCAGCTAAGCAGTCTGAGCCCCAAGTCATGGAGCAGTCTCGTCTGCTTTTCAATGACTCTGTTAGCAGGGTTTCCCAGGGTCATTCACATAGCCCTGCCCCAGAACTGGAAGAGATTAAGAGCACCGATGCCCAACCACTTTTGTTTATGGATGAGTACATGGGAGGACCACCGCAGCACGTCTCGGATAATGACGAAACACAGGTGCTAACTGCTGTGGCTTTCGAAAGTGTGCAGACTGACAAGGAGAGCAGGGGTGAAGACTGGGTGGAAGATGATGTGGAGGATGATGAGGTCCTCGACCCCACATAGAATCAAGGTCATGCGAGTGACCGGTGTAGTTCGGAGGAAGAGGCGGTGTTCGCACAGAGCCAAGAGCACAGCAGAAGAGGGAGCAGGGTGCAAAAGCACACTGCAGCAAGGGACCAAGCACACCAAAGCCAGCTCCAAGGAGATCCCTGGCGTGGCAGTTCTTCAGACAATGTGCTGACGACAAGACACGAGTGGTTTGCACGCTGTGCAATCAGAGCCTCAAGCAAGGCATAAACGTTCTCATCCTGAGCACAACCTGCATGACCAGGTATCTAAGTGCAAAGCACAAGCTGCAGTGGGGTAGACACCTCAAAAACCAAGAAAGGTCTCTGGCTCCTCCTGCTTCCTTTTCTGCTGCAGATTCTGACTCTTCATCCACCTCTGGCGTGACAGTGGCACCTGCCACGCCGCAAACAGAGGATCTGCAAGCAACACCACCACCTGGGTCACCAAGCATCTGTCACGGTGGACAGGATCTCAGATACACAGACAACCAAATACACAAGTGTCTAGGCTAGATGCTGGGGACAGGTCACCTCCTAGCACATCCCTGACTTCTCTCCCTATGCTGCTAAGCTCACATTCAGACCTTGATGTTAGGTATGAAGTGTCCTCGTGCTTGGACTGCAAACACCCTAGAATCCCTGAGATGGTGAAAGGGGAGAAGGGGCAGAAGACACACAAATAGCCTAGACCGCAAATCACACAAACAGAAATCAAACTTATCTGAGCTGGAACAGACAATCCTTCCTTCCTTGAATCCAAGGCCAGACAGAAATATATAACCCGCACTGCCCTCTGGAATTGATGACAGTTTAAGCCAATGACCCCACCCAGAGCACCTGAAGGAAGGCGGATCCAGCATGATTCCAAAACAAACAAAAGTTTAGACACGTGCTGCCAATCTGACAGACCTCCGCACACCGTCCGAGCAGGGCATGAAAGCATCTCCACATTTTCCCATGGAAGCATTCAGCTCTCCATCTCCCAAACACTGGAGCTGTCACTCCCTGGGAGCCGCATACAGTTTCCCGCGGTTTGGGTTGTTGTTTCAACCGCAGCTTGAGGCATGATGTTGTTTGCCTCAAGTGTGTTTGCCGCGGACAACAGGTATATGTGCGGTTCCCTTGGAGTTTGTGTGCGTGTATGTATGCACTGTTGTTTGTCTGTGTGCACTCTGTGTATTGTGTGGTGTGCACTGACACCTTTCCTGCACTGTGGTTGCCCGTGGCAACGTTTGGTGATGTGTACATGTGGTGGCAGTGTCCCGGCCTTTGGCTGACTCCCAGAACACGGTTGCCACCCATGTCGTTGCCTGCTGCAACAACCACAGTGCGTTTGTTGTGTTGGACACTTTTCCTTTAAGTTGGTGTTTCCCTTCCCTGGTGCTGGAAGGGTTAACTCCCTTCCCAGTGTGTGTGAGTCACTGGGTGTGTCTGACCGTTGGGTGTGGCCTCTTAGGCTTATAAAGCCTCTCACTTTGGCATGGCTCAGTAGGTTGCTTCAGTCATGCTTTGCTGTAGCAGCCTCCTGTGATTTCCATCTTCTTGTAAGGGCCACCCTTCCGGTCATAAGTTCTATCACCGTGATGTGTTGTTGATGTCCTATGTCTCTGCTTTTTAGTGCGGCTATGGATCTCCTGAGTGTTCGTATGTGTGTGCTGTTTCTCTTATGTTGTGTGGACAGCGTTTTCTGAGCACGGGTTCCAGTCAGCAAGGCTGAGACAGGTTTGTGTGGAACTGTTTGGTTCACCTGTCTTATCCATAGTCCTGTTTATGTTCCCCATCTTCATGCTGCTTGGCCAGTGAGACTCCTGCTCCTCCGTGCCTAGGAGGAGTGGGTTGTCTTACTCTGTTCTCTAGTTCAGGGCCGACTTGAGGGCTTGTAGGGACTATAAGGTTCCAGCGTATGAGCCCTCCTACCACCAAGGTCGGCTCATACAGACAGGAGACAGGGTCAGCGTTAGGGACGCAATAGGAGGTGACCTGCTCCCTAATTCTGTGGTCCTGGCCGAGTAGCGACTGGACATCCTCCTTCACCGCATGGCTGAGGATTTCCCCCATCCTCAGCGTGACAGTATGACCGGAAGGGTGGCCCTTACAAGAAGATGGAAATCACAGGAGGCTGCTACAGCAAAGCATGACTGAAGCTACCTACTGAGCCATGCCAAAGTGAGAGGCTTTATAGGCCTAAGAGGCCACACCCAACGGTCAGACACACCCAGTCACTCACACACACTGGGAAGGGAGTTAACCCTTCCAGCACCAGGGAAGAGAAACACCAACTTAAAGGGGAAGTGTCCAACACAACAAACGCACTGTGGTTGTTGCCGCAGGGAACGACATGGGTGGCAACCGTGCCCTGGGAGTCATCCAAAGGCCGGGACACTGCCACCACATGTACACATCACCAAACGTTGCCACGGGCAACCACAGTGCAGGAAAGGTGTCAGTGCACACCACACAATACACAGAGTGCACACAGACAAACAACAGTGCATACATACGCGCACACAAACTCCAAGGGAACCGCACACGTACCTGTTGTCCGCGGCAACCGCACTTGAGGCAAACAACATCATGCCTCAATCTGCGGTTGAAACAACAACCCAAACCGCGGGCAACTGTATGCAGCTCCCAAGGAGTCACGGCCATAACCATGCCGTGACAGGAGCAGAAGAAGTACCCCCCTACCCACCCACGATCCGTGGCCCTGAATGCCAGCATTTCAAAATTACTGGCCTTTGAATTCATGTCATTCCGTCTGGTGGAGACGGAGAGTTTTAAATGCATTATGGCGGTGGCTGCAACACAGTACGTAGTGCCCAGCTGCCACTACTTTTCCAGGCGAGCCATCCCTTCACTGCACAACCAAGTGGGGGACAAAATCAGGTGTGCAACGCCATCTGTGGCAAGGTCCACCTAACTATGGATACGTGGACCAGTAAGAACGGTCAGGGACGTTATAGCTCCCTTAAAGCACACTGGGTAAATGCAGTGGCGGCTGGGCCTGAGGCGGATAGCAGTTTGGCGCATGTCCTTCCACCACCGAGGATTGGAGGGTGCTTCTCTCTGCCTCCTGTTGCTTCCTCCTCCTACTCCACTTCCTCATCCTCTACCTCCTTCTCATACGGTCAGCGTAACATCTTCACCACCAACTTCAGCACAGCCAGGGGTAAACGACAGCTGGCAGTTTTAAAACATATCTGTTTAAGGGACAAACCCCACACCGCGCAGGAGCTGTGGACAGGCATGGAACAACAGACCGATGAGTGGTTGGTGCCAGTACGCCTCAAGCCCGGCCTGGTGGTGTGCGATAATGGGCGAAATCTCGTAGCAGCTCTGGGACTAGCCAGTTTGATGCACATCCCTTGCCTGGCGCATGTGCTGAATTTGGTGGTGCAGAGGTTCCTTAAAAATTACCCTGATATGTTAGAGCTGCTGCAGAAAGTGCGGACCATCTGTGCGTGCTTTCGGCGTTCTCACCCTGCTGATGCTCGCCTGTTAGCGCTGCAGCATAACTTTGGCTTTCCCGCTCAGCGCCTCATATGCGACGTACCCACAAGGTGGAACTCCACTTTGCACATGCTGGCCAGACTGTGCGAGCAGCAACAGGCGATAGAGGCGTTTCAGTTGCAGAACGCAGAGGTGAGTCGCTCTGCAGCACAGCAGCACTTCACCAGTACTCCATCAACATGGCCAGTGCCGAGTTCTCAGCGTTACTATCCCTTCTATGCCTCCTTGAAAAAAACGCTTAGGGTGATGATGGAAGATGTGGCACAGGAAGAGGAAGATGGATCATTTCAAAAGGTTCCAGGCCAGTCATTCACAAGTGGCTCCGAGGGTGGGTTCCTGCACCCACAAACGCCAGGTACACAATTGTCCAGCCAGGGCGCAGTTCTGGAGGTTGACGAGGTGTAGGATGAGGAGGAGGAGATGGAGGAAACTAAACCATGTTCATAGCAGGGTGGCGCCCAAACCAGCTCATGGTCATCACTGGTGCGTGGCTGGGGGGATACAGAGGACACAGACGATACACCTCCCACAGAGGACAGCTTTTCGTTGCCTCTGGGCATCGTGGCACACATGAGCGATTACATGCTGCAGTGTCTCCGCAACGACCGCCGAGTTGCCCACATTCTAACTTGTGCTGATTACTGGTTGGCCACGCTGCTGGATCCCAGTTACAAGGACAACGTACTGTCCTTATTTCCGTCACTGGAGCGTGACGTTAGATGCGCGAGTACAAGAACATAGACGCGCTACTGGTTGCATTCCCACCTGACAGCGGGGGCACAGTGGAAGCACAAGGTGAAGGCAGAGGAGGAGAAAGAGGTTGCCAACGCTGCTAGGGCACCACCAGCACCTCAGAAGGCAGGGTTAGAATGGTCAAAATGGGGAAAAGCTTTGTCAGCACACCACAACGACTAGCACCACCAGCTGATATGGAACGTCTAAGCAGGAGGCAGCATTTCAGCAACATGGTGGAGCAGTATGTGTGCATGGGTCTGCCCCCATTAACTTATGGGTCTCCAAATTGGGCACATGGCCTGAGCTTGCCCTTTACGCCTTGGAGGTGCTGCCCTGCCCTGCAGCCAGTGTATTGTCTGATTGTGTGTTTAGCATGGCAGGGGGCGTTATTACAGACAAGCGCAGCCGCCTGTCCACAGCCAATGTGGACAAGCTCATGTTCATTAAAATGAACCAGGCATAGATCCCAAAGGACTTGTGCAGAATAGACATGTATACCGGCCTTACCCAGCCATTATTATACTACAGCGCAATTGGTCATTGTTGTATTTGTATTTTTGATATTTCCCACTAATTTGGGGTGTACCCTAATTTAAACCAAAAAACAGTGTTTGCTACCTCGTCCTCCTCCACCGCCGCTCCCACCTACACCGCTACATCCACCACTTCTTCAACCTTCTACTCCATATGGACCTCCACCTCATACATCAAGATTATTTTTTGTTAATTTTTGCATATTTTATTTTATTTTAAGTAATTTCACTAATTTGTCTGATACATTGTTGAGTTACATATCCAAAATTTTGACTGTGATATATCCCTGTTCTACCTTGTGGACATGTTAATAAATTTCCCTAATTTGTCTGTTACATTGTCCGGTGAAATTTAACAATTCTTGGCTGTGATATACCCCTGCTCTACGTAGTGGACAGGTTAAACAAATTTCACTATTTGTCTGTTACATTGTTGGGTGAAATTCACCAATTTTTGTCTGTGATATACCCCTGCTCTATCTAGTTGACAGGTTACTAAATTTTACACATTTTTCTGTTACATAGTTGGGTGACATTCACCAATTTTTGGCTGTGATATACCCCTGCTCTACCTAGTGGACAGGTTAATAAATTTCACGATTTTTTATGTTACATAGTTAAGTGACATTCACCAATGTTTGGCTGTGATATACCCCTACTCCACCTAGTGGACAGGTTAATAAATTTTACTAATTTGTCTGTTACATTGTCAGATAAAATTCACCAATTTTTGGCTGTGATATACCCATGCTCAGTGGCGTACACACAATCCATGGGGCCCCGGTGCGAAACTGATCTATGGGGCCGCCTCCCCGTCGCCCCCCCCCCAACCTGCCTCCTAGCCCCCCCCCCACTACCTCCCCTACCAGTGGTGTAACTATAGTGTTATGGGCCACAGTGCAAACATTTTTTCAAAGAACTGGCAGATTTTTTTTACTAAGGGCTCTTTCCGTGCGGCTAATCCGCGGCGTGACTGAGTGCCAAGCCCCATTCTAGACAGCAGAGACACGGAGCAGTGACATGATTGACTGTGATCTTTTTACTACAAAATCACGGTGACAACTTTATGTCTCTGTGATTTTGTAGTAAAGAGATCACAGAGAGCATAATCAGTCATGTTAATGCTCTGTGTCTCTGCTGTCCGGAACGGGGCTTGGCTCTCATTTACGCAGCGGATTCCTCGCACGGGATCCGCTTGTGTTAAAGAGCCCTAAGCCCAATGCATGGCTACACTCACCCAGTCCTAATAAAATCTGGTCCTACCTCATCCAGGGTGTCGCTGGCGTCGGCGTGATGTCCGCTGGATTCAGAACAAGGTCCCTGTGGTGAGAAAAAAAGAATAATCACATAAGGAAGGGATGGTGACTGCCCCTGTGAAATCACCAGCTGGCCTGTAAGACTGAGCCATGCCAATGTGTAGCAGGGTAATCTAGGACATTTCCCCTAAGTGCAACCACACGGTACTAATGCCCACCTTGTGGCCCCTCACAGTAGTTATGCCCACCTTTGTTCCCGTCACAGTAATTATGCCCAGATATGTGCCCCCTCATAGTAGTTATGCCAAATATGTGTCCCCTTACAGTAGTAATGCCAGATTATGTGCCCCCTCACAGTATTAATGCCAGACTATGTGCCCCTCACCTAGTAACACCAGATTATATGCCCCTTACAGTAGTAATGCCAGATTATGTGCCCCTCACAGTATTTATGCCCAGTTATGTGCCCCCTCAAAGTAAATATGCCCACATATGTGCCCCCTCAGAGTGGTTATGCCAGATTACGTGTCCTCTCACAGTAATAATGCCAGATTATGTGCCCCTTCACAGTATTTATGCCCGGTTATGTGCCCCCTCAAAGTAAATTTGCCCAGATATGTGTCCCCTCAGAGTGGTTATGCCAGATTATGTGCCCCTCACATTAGATATGCTCACATATGTGCCCCTCACATTGGTTATGCCAGATTAGGCTCCTTTCACACTAGCGTTCGTCGGTCCGCTCGTGAGCTCCGTTTGAAGGAGCTCACGAGCGGACCCGAACGCCTCCGTCCAGCCCTGATGCAGTCTGAATGGAGCGGATCCGCTCAGACTGCATCAGTCTGGCGGCGTTCAGCCTCCGCTCCGCTCGCCTCCGCACGGACAGGCGGACAGCTGAACGCTGCTTGCAGCGTTCAGCTGTCCGCCTGGCCGTGCGGAGGTGAGCGGATCCGTTCAGACTTACAATGTAAGTCAATGGGAACGGATCCGCTTGAAGATGAGCCCATATGGCTCAATCTTCAAGCGGATCCGTCCCCCATTGACTTTACATTGAAAGTCTGAACGGATCCGCTCAGGCTGCTTTCACACTTAGAATTTTTTCTAAGTTATTAATGCAGACGGATCCGTACTGAACGGAGCCTCCGTCTGCATTAATATGATCGGATCCGTTCAGAACGGATCCGATCGAACGCTAGTGTGAAAGTAGCCTTACATGCCCCGTCACAGTAGTTATGCCTTCATATGTGCCCCCTCATAGTTATGCCTTTATATGTGCCCCCTCACAGTAGTTATGCCACATTAGGTGCCCCCTCAAATTAGTTATGGCAGATTAGGTGCCCCTCAGTAGAGATGCCAAATTTTGTGCCCCCTCACTCTAGTTGTTCCCATCAATCCCCCCCCCCTCTGCCCCTCTGCCCCTCTGCCCCCTGCCCCTCTGCCCCTCTGCCCCCAGTCTGCAGCATTAGAAAAAAAAAATCTTACATACTTACCTTCTTCCCTGAGGAGAGTAGGCAGCTTGCCGGGTTTTTAGGTCTCCTCCCACAGTGACAGGCAGCAGCGCGATCTGGGGCCAGCAGGGGGAGCTCCTGAGCTCTGAAGATCAGTGAAGCAGGGAGCAGAGAGGTTTCCCTGCTTCACTAGAAACGGAACTGCCGGCCCTGTGTGTGTGAGTGCGTGCCCCCCCCCCCCTCCCTTACTTGACCCTCCGGCCCCCCCACCCCCCATATTATACATGTAATGGTGGCATGGAGCGCTCTGATGGGGCCCGAAATTGCCACTGTACTTCATGCCGGGCCCCACCAGAGCGCTCCATTACATCTGAGTACAGCGGGAGCCCTGCCAGCGGCCTGGGGGGGGTCCACAGGCGGCCGGGCCCCCTGGAGTGCCGGGCCCGGTCGCAACTGCGACCCCTGCGACCCTGGTATGTACGCCACTGCCCATGCTCTACCTAGTGGACAAGAAAATACATTTCACTAATTCGTCTGTTACATTGTTGGGTGATAAATGGTCATCTTTTGAGCTAGAAAGTACATTTGCAGCCAGACATAGCATTTAGGACAGTACGAATCAGGTGAGGCCAGAACAAGTACAGACTGTAGTAGATTGGGGGGATGACAGTGCCTACAGTTCCTTCGCATTGTCTCCCACCCTGTCCCCTGCTGAAAGATCAGAGTTGGCACCTAAATACCATGGCCATCTGTTTTTCAACTCACCCCCTTGCAAATCATGCAACCAGTCTGAGCCCCAAGTTATGCAGCAGTCTATTATGCTTTTTGATGACTGGCAGGGTTTCGGTGGACCATCCACATAGCCCTGCACCAGAAGTGGAAGAGATTGAGTGCACTGATGCCCAACCACTTATTTTTCAGGATTTTAGGTTATAACTAACTATTCAGTTCTACAGGTGAGGGGCATCCTGCATAGGTTTTTGCAACCCACTAGCAGATGGGACCATACTGGGCTGGCAGTGCATCTTTCTCCAATATAGCATATTTAAGCTACAATCTTAAGACCCATTTTAAAGAATTTCCTATTATTACGTATCTGACATTTTGAGATGTGTCTAAAGCTCTAGTTTTTGTGGATCTACTAAGATCACCTCCAATTTGCTAGAATTAAGGGTATGAATCCTCTGCAGAATGCTATGCCCCTTCAGATTCAATTGGCTTCTGCAACTTAAAATGTAATAGATGCTACTCCTTCTAATAATCAACTAATAGGAAATAACATGATTCATGGGATTAGCCATCAGAATTGAATCTTGATTACAATGAAATTGCCTCAAACATCTGGATTTGGCAGCCATCAGGGAGAAAAATGGTCATGGATTTATTTGAAATCGAAATCCAAGTGATACAAATAGATAGAATTTCCCATGTCTATATATAGTTATTTCTTTAATATGTATGAATAATTCACTGTCATTCTTAACCCTCTAGGGTCATATACACAGCTCAGATCCTCAGTTTTTTTTACTCCTCTTCAGAAGCAGTACATGGTCAACCCTTTGATGCTGAAGGATCACCTCCAAACTATACATGCTGCAAAAATATAATTTAACAGAAGCTTCTGGTTGATCTTTCTAATGCTCAGAGGGAAAACATCAGTTGTGCTTTCATATCCCGTATCCATTGGTCTATAACATATCTAAAGAAATGCAAAAGTTATTAAAGATATAGCTATAGTAAAAGGTTTGGATATTAAAATGAGGATTGGGACCTAAAAACTCGGACTTCGGCACTCAAGTCAAAGTATACCGCAGCAAATATAAAGGTCACTATAGATGCAAATGCATCTGATTAAGAATTCCCAGTTCCCTGTATCTCTTCATATGTTTGAATGTCTTTGTGGTTTCCTTTATTCAAGACATTGTAGTCTATACTTCCAAATAAAGATTGGTAAACTTTTGAAAAATCTGACTCATGATGAACCTGGCAAATAAATTATGCTACTGTGATAGAGCAAAACTTTAACATATTAACCCCTTCAACCACAGTGATGTACCCGTATGTCACGGTGGTTGAGGTACTTTATACAGTGGGCTGCTGCAGTGAGCCTCCTCTATACGCAGAGGGGGCCAGCTGTATAGTACATAAGGCACCCGGCCGCAATTATAGGGAATGTCGATCCTGCTAAACTCTGTCATTTAACCCCTCAGGTGCCACAATCAACACTGATCGCGGCACCCTTGAGGTAAGGCAGAGGGATGCGGCTGCCTCTGCCTTCCAATTGGTGCCCCCACAGTGAAATTGTGGGGCTCTGATCAATTACAATGGCAGCCTGGATGATTGTGAAGCTTTCTAGGCCTGCCATGGTACGGCTGAGTTCACACTTCAGTTATTTGATCAGTGATGTCCATCATTTATTGCGAGCTAACACCAGGTGTGGGTCAAAAACACAGAATAGTTAAAGATCTTTCCATTATACCTTATCTATGAGTAGGCTGGCTTTGGCTCACAATAACTGATGGAAATACAGTGGATATTAAAAGTCTACACACCACTGTTAAAATGTCAGGTTTCTGTGATGTAAAAAAATGAGACAAAGATAAATAATTTCAGAAATGTTTCCACTTTTAATGTGACCTATAAACTGTACCACTCAATTGAAAAACAAACTGAAATCTTTTAGGTGGAGGGAAGAAAAAATATAAAACAATATGGTTGCAGAAGTGTGCACACCCTTAAACTAATACTTTGTTGAAGCACCTTTTGATTTTATTACAGCACTCAGTCTTTTGGGGTATGAGTCTATCAGCATGGCACATTTTGACTTGGGCAAATCTTGCCACTCTTCTTTGCAAAAACACTCCAAATCTGTCAGATTACGAGGGCATCTCCTGTGCACAGCCCTCTTCAGATCACCCCACAGATTTTCAATCGGATTCAGGTCTGGGCTCTGGCTGAGCCATTTCAAAACTTTAATCTTCTTCTGGTGAAGCCATTCCTTTGTTGATTTGGATGTATGCTTTTGGTCGTTGTCATGCTGAAAGATGAAGTTCCTCTTCATGTTCAGCTTTCTAGCAGAAGCCTGATGGTTTTTGTGCAATATTGACTGGTATTTGGAACTGTTCATAATTCCTTCTAGCTTAACAAAGACCCCAGTTCCAGCTGAAGAAAAACAGCCCCAAAACATGATGCTGCCACCACCATGCTTCACTGTGGGTATGGTGTTCTTTTGGTAATGTGCAGTGTTGTTTTAGCGCCAAACATATCTTTTGGAATTATGGCCATAAAGTTCTTGTTGTGCCATATTTTCTCCACTTGATGATGACTGTCTTCACTGTGTTCCATGGTAGATCTAATGCCTTGGAAATTCTTTTGTACCCTTCTCCTGACTGATATATTTTAACAATGAGATCCCTCTGATGCTTTGGAATCTTTCTGTGGACCATGGCTTTTGCTGTGGGATGCGACTATGAAAATTTCAGGAAAGACCAACTAGAGCAGCTGAACTTTATTTGGGGTTAACCAGAGGCACTTTAAATGATGGCAGGTGTATGCTGACTCCTATTTAACATGTTTTTGAATGTGATTGCTTAATTTTGAACACAGCTACATCCCCAGTTAGGCTAGGTCTACACAACGACATTTGTCGCGCAACATTTTGTTGCACTAATGTCGCGCAACAATTTTTATAATGGCAGTCTATGGTGTCGCACTGCAACATGCTGCGACTGCGACGCGACAGTCGCAGAAAATCTATTTGAGAAAAAATTTTCTGCAACTGACGCGTCGCTGTCGCAGCATGTCGCATGTTGCAGTGCGACACCATAGACTGCCATTATAAAAATTGTCGCGCGACATTAGTGCAACAAAATGTTGCTCGACAAATGTTGTGCCCTATCTGTCGCGCAACTTTTTGTCGCGCGACAAATGCCGTCATGTAGACCTAGCCTAATAAGAGGGTGTGCACACGTATGCAACCACATTATTTTAGGTTTTATTTGTTTTCTTCCCTCCACCTAAAAGATTTCAGTTTTTTTTTTTTTATTGAGTGGTACAGTTTATAGGTCACATTAAAGGTGGAAAAAGTTCTGAAATTATTTATCTTGGTCTCATTTTTTTACAGCACAGAAACCTGACATTTTAACAGTGGTGTGTAGACTTTTTATATCCACTGTAACTAACCAAATAACTGAAGTGCAAACTCAGTCTAAGCTCCCTGCTGCTGTGTTCACGGATCATGTGAAAAACATATTAACCCTAATAGATATCTATTAGGGTAAATAGGACAAGGTTTGAGAAGATCCCAGGTTCTAGCCCCCTAAGGGGGATAATAGTTATTAAATAAAAAGTAAAAATTTTTATTTAAATAAAAAACTTATAATATAAATCATCCCCTTTCCCTATTTTACATGCAAAAATATATTAACAATAAAACATAAACATATCAGGTATTACCGTGTTCAAAAATAAACTATTAAAATATTTTTAAAAAATTCCTGTGTGGTGAATGCCTTAAAGGTAAAAAGAAAAACACACAACTAGCCATTTTTTGTCACCTTTACCCCCACAAAAAATGTAATAACAGTGCTCAAAAAGTCGTATATGCCTCAAATATGGTACCAATAAAAACTATAGTTTGTTCCGCAAAAAACAAGACCTCATACTGCTCTGAGAATGTAAATATAAAAAAAGTTATGGCTGTCAAAAAATTGAGATTTAAATAAAACTGCAAATTAAAAAAAATATATATGTTTGGTATCATTGTATTTGCATTAAGCCGCAGAATGTCATGTCATTTTTAGCACACAGTAAACGTTGTGATGTCAAAACCCCCAAAAACAGGGGTTAATCCCACAAATAATTTATTTTCCCATTTTCCAATAGCAGACATGGAAAATTTAATGGAAAATGTTAAAAGTTTACAGCTATTGGAATATAGGGAGGAGAAAATGCAAAACCAAAAATGAGCCCAATACTTAAGTGGTTGAGGAGGTTTATCCCTTGAATTTTAAACTGTTTTTTTTACTAACTTTTCTGGAGAACTTTCTTCCCTTTCTATGGACAGGCAACAGCTTGTCCCATTACAGTCAAACACTTGCACATACTGACTGCATTGCAATTAGCTCTTGTTAACCCTTTTCTCCCCTGCATAAAAAATATCCGCTCACACATACAGATGCAGCTGAGCTAAACTTGATGGTTAATGTGTTAAGTAAAGAATGGCAAGAAAAAGATAACTAACTTTTCAATGGATTTCAATGGCTTTTGTAATGAGATAACCAAGATAACACTGCGCCATGTGTTTCCAGAGTCAATTTTAGCTCGGGTACAATGGCGGATTATAATAGGGGTGATAGGGTCGGCACCGTTGCTCAGGGGCCCAACGCCGACCCAAACGGTGCTGTGATTTCCTTTGGCCCTAGAATAATGCCCAGTGTTCAGAGGCCACGTACCCTGAACTCGAAAAATTCTGAGGACATAGTTGACTGGCTTACACAGGACACCCAATCTTCTATAGCTTCCCCTCGGAACCTTGACGCCCAATCCTCCTCCAGCTCAGCTTCGGGCACCTCTCAAGTTACCACTCGCCCGGAAGTCCAACACCCACCTAGGTACAACTGCTTTGCGAAGGCACATGATCTCACATCACAAATGCCTATGGGATCAACACATGAGTACAAGTAGCACACAAACCCAAAGCCACCATCCTCCTCCTGGTCCAGCATATTCAGCAACGTCAACCACTGCTGTCCTCCTCTTAACCACCCGTCACTCCACCTCTCACCTTCTGCAGTTCCTGCTCATCTGCCCACAGTCAGGTGTCTGTCAAGGAATGTTTGAGCGTAAGAAGCCAATGTCACAGAGTCACCCCCTTGCCCGGCGTCTGACAGCTGGCTTGTCGGAACTCTTAGCCCGCCAGATTTTACCATACAAGCTGGTGGAGTCTGAGGCCTTCAAAAAATTTGGACACTATTAGGACACCGCAGTGGAAGGTACCCGGACAATTTTATTTATTTTTTTTCACAAAAGGCAATCCCCAACCTGTACTCTATTGTGGAAAAGGAAGTCATGGCATGTCTGGCACACAGTGTTCGGGCAAGGGTCCATCTGACCACTGATACCTGGTCTGCAAAGCACGGTCAGGGCAGGTATATCACGTACACTGTGCATTGGGTAAACCTGCTGACGGCTGCCAAGCATGGAATGCATGGCTCTGCAGTGGAGTTGGTGACACCGCCACGACTTGAAGGCAGGCCTGCTGCCACCTCCTCTACTTCTCCTACTCCATCCTCTTCGCTAACCTCCTCGGCTGAGTCCTCTTCTCCTGCTGCGTCTTGCTCCACATCAACTGCACCCCCCCAGCTCCCCAGGGGCTATTCCATATCCCGGATACGACAGTGTCACGCCGTCTTGGGGTTGACTTGCCTGAAAGCAGAGAGTCACACCGGACCAGCACTCCTGTCTGCCCTGAACGCACAGGTGGATCAGTGGCTGACCCCGCACCAACTGGAGATCAGCAAAGTGGTGTGTGACAACGGAAGAAATCTGTTGGCGGCATTGAATTTGGGAAATTTTAGACATGTGCCGTGCATGGCACATGTGTTGAATCTGATCGTACACGCTTTGTGTATAAGTACCCAGGCTTACAGGACGTCAAGTAGACCAGGAAGGTGTGTGGCCATTTCAGGCGTTCCTACACGGCCATGGCCCACTTTTCCTATATTCAGCTGCGAAACAACATGCCAGTGAGGCGCTTGATTTGCGACAGCCCGACACGTTGGAATTCCACACTCCTAATATTCGACCGCCTGCTCCAACAAGAAAAAGCATTCAACGAGTATTTGTATGACTGGGGTGCTAGGACAGCCTCTGCGGAGCTGGGTATTTTTTTGCCACGTTACTGGACGCTCATGCGCAATTCCTGTAGGATCATGCGTCCTTTTGAGAAGGTGACAAACCTAGTCAGTTGCACCGAAGGCACCATTAGCGACCTCATCCCATTTGTTTTCTTCCTGGAGCGTGCCCTGTGAAGAGTGCTGGATCAGGCTGTAGATGAGCGTGAAGAGGAAGAGGAAGAGTTGTGGTCACCATCACTACCAGAAACAGCCTTATCATCATCGCTTGCTGGACCTGCGGCAATGCTGGAAGAGAAGTCTGAGGAAGAGGAGTCAGAGGAGGAATGTGGCTTTGAGGAGGAGGAAGACCAACCACAGCAGGCATCCCAGGGTGCTCGTTGTCACCTATCTGGGACCCGTGGTGTTGTACGTGGCTGTGGGAAGAACAGACCTTCAATGAGATCAGTGAGGATGAGGAACGGGACATGAGTAGCTCGGCATCCAACCTTGTGCAAATGGGTTCTTTCCTGCTGTCATGCCTGTTCAGGGACCCTTGTATAAAAATACTGAAGGAGAACGACCTGTACTGGGTGGCCACGCTATTGGACCCCCGGTATAAGCAGAAAGTGTCTGAAATGTTACCGAATTACCGAAGTCAGAAAGGATGCAGCAGTTCCAAAACACATTAAAAAGTATGCTTTACACAGCGTATAAGGGTGATGTCACAGCACAACGGGAATCTAACAGGGGAAGAGGTGAAAGTAATCCTCCTCCTACCACGACCACGCCAGCAAGGACAGGACGCTTTACAGGCGTGTTGTTGATGGAGGACATGCAGATCTTAGAAGTCCTACACATTGCCACAGCCCTTCGGGGTCCACCCTCAGAGAATGACTCGACCGACAGGTAGCAGACTTCCTCGCCTTAACTGCAGATATCGAAACTCTAAGAAGCGATGAACCCCTTGACTACTGGGTGTGCAGGCTTGACCTGTGGCCTGAGCTATCCCAATTTGTGATAGAACTTCTGGCCTGCCCCGCTTCAAGTGTCCTGTCAGAAAGGACCTTCAGCGCAGCAGGAGGTATTGTCACTGAGAAGAGAAGTCGCCTAGGTCAAAAAAGTCTAGATTACCTCGCCTATATTAAGATGAATGAGGCATGGATCCCGAAGGGACTGACAGTCGGGGATGCATTTGACAAAAAAAGGCCTGATGAGATGCCTTGGGCTAAAAATAGTCCCCACGCTGCTGTATTTACTCTCTGCATGCCGGATGACTTGTGTGACTTATCCGCCACCAACTAGGGTTCAAGCCAAAATGTTTTAGTACACTTTCTGCCTGGAAACCATCATTTTTTTCCGGCTGCTGCTACAGCAGCGGCTGCAACAATTCCTAGTTTTTCAGGTATGTGTACATGCCTAATTTTTCTGGCCTCTGGTGCTGCAATGTGGCTGCAAAAAAAAAAAAGGCATAATTTTATTTGTGATCATCTAAGGCAGGGATGCCAAACCTGCGGCCCTCCGGATGTTGCAAAACTACAACTCCCAGTATGCCTGGACAGACTACAGCTATCATCCTACAGCTGGGCATGATGGGAGTTGTAGTTTTACAACAGCTGGAGGGCCACAGGTTGAGCATCCCTGATCTAAGGTGATCATTAAAGCCTACTAGGCCAACAATGGGCCCACACTACAGAATCATTGTTTTCTGCGTCTCTTAACTGTCACTGAACTACCTTAGCACGACCATAGGCTTTGAAAAACCGCCATCGCCTGCAATCTCCCGAACGTGCGCACGAGCACAGTCATTACTACACCAAGATTGATGCATAGAGGAATAAAATGTATGTCATGAGTGTCAACTATTGACGACAACTCTTTGCGTTTGTTTGCGGTGCATTAAACATGGAGTTTGGTCTGTCAGAGTTTGGTCTGTCACTGTGAAGGGGGCGTAACCCTTACACTATGTGATCGATACAACATCATACCTGATCGTATAAACACACTGGATGTTTTAAAGCAAATCCAAACAATTTAGGAATGTTAGGTGATTTATGCCCTTTATGGTTAAAACCCGACTCTGCGTCAACTACGTCATTTTCCATGGGAGTTTTGCCATGGATCCCCCTCCGGCATGCCACAGTCCAGGTGTTAGTCCCCTTGAAACAACTTTTCAATAACTATTGTGGCCAGAAAGAGTCCCTGTGGGTTATAAAATTCGCCTTCCTATTGAAGTCTATGGCGGTTCGCCCGGTTCGCAAACATTTGCATAAATTTGCGTTCGCCGTTCGCAAATGGAAAATTTTATGTTCGCGACATCTCTACTGCTGTGTCTTAGATGAATGTGATGTCATAAGGCCTAGGAAGAGACTATGGTGCTCATTAAGCACTGCAGCCTCTTCATACAGAAAAAAATATATAAAATGGAGGGAGGGGCCAGAGTTGGATAGACAGCCCCGGGCTTATCATGCACTTAATCCGTCCCTGCTCGGGTACTTCTGTATCTCCATGCATCTGGTATGTAATGTCCTTACAAGTTCCTTTTCCAATGTCTAGAGAGAGATATAGCCATTTAAATCTCTGATTTTAGAAGTAGGGTTGAATGGAAAGTGTCTGTGCTGCCTCACCTGCTTCACTAAGAGATCCCTATTCCAGGAAGCAGGTTGGCTACTGAGAATGACAGTCCACCATTGAAGGGGTACCAGAAGGATAAAAAAACAGGAGTGCTATCAGAGAGTAAAATGTGATATACCTAAAAATCCTAACATAAGAGTACTATTTTTTGTGGGATAACCCCATTAAGAATGCAGCCATTTTTTCTACCTAAAATGTGTTTTACCAACTTAATAGGGTTGTCTGCACTGGAAAAACATAGTGGCAGCCCATGGGGTCTAACCCTAGTTAGTCTCATTCATTTTATGACTGCATTGTGATAACCTGTGACACCTCCTCCCAAATAACGGCATCAATAGTGAACAAAAGGGAAGTGATTCGGTCCTAGGTGCATGAAAAGAGCAGTATACAGAGTTTACCTTCTAAGTGAAAAAACTTCAGAACAATATTGATGGTCCTATTATGATATTTTCCATAGGGCTTCCTGTGTTTTCTGTGAGTGCCACTGGCTGGCCAGGTAATGCAGAGGATGTCCTGAGTTTTTCAAATATTATCAAATTTGAGACTAGACTTCATGTTGTTCCAAACAAAATATTGTCACCACCATGCTTCATTCTGGCCATGTAAATGCAGCTCAATATAGTTGCCACCCCAAATTATCCACAGTAACAATTCAAGACTACAAAGACAATGAAAAATAAAGGATGTTGCACTATATAATTCTCTGCCAGGAGGTACACTATGCTGATGACAGAGCAGATTGCAAGTAGATTGTTCCCTTTTCACTATCAAATACGCAGGCAAAGTTAGCCAAGTTCAGGAATGACAGCTGTTTTCTAAATGAGTGCTTGTGGTCCACTTGAAACTTTAAGATTCTTTAAAATCAATGGGTAGATTTACTAAGGTCAGTTCACCAAAATTCTGGCTAATATGTTAAAATTGTCTCAAATGCTGTATTCCTCATTTATTATCTATTTTTAGACATTTTTATTCCTTGCTGGACACTTTTGTAAAAGTGTCTCTGAACAAGGACATGGATTTTGTTAGTAGTAATGTGCTACATTTATTTGCAATCTGTACTAATTTTGAGTGCAAAATTGATGGTGTAACATAAGACAGCCTTGAGATGGCATAAGGAAGAGTAAAGTGTCCATAACTTCTTAGAAAATGTGTCTAGATGAGCCATACCATATTCCATCATCTGAGTGCCTTAACCACACCTATGCTGTCTAAATATATGTCTGTAGTCAAGTTTTTCTATATAGTCAAAAGGAATTTTTCACTGTCTAAGCAAATGTGACATTCATCAATGTTGAAGACGTTAATTACAAGTCTTTTGGAGCTGTACACAATGATTATTTAATGTTACCCTTAAATTGTGCAAGTAACAAAGCATTTCCCAGAACTTGAAAAGCACATTTGCATGACTATGACACTATTTAGGAGTGGCAACTTGCTTAATGGTAGGGACGATATTGAGTATGTAATGAGCAGTACCTGTTTTTGTTGCTTTATTAATTATTTTTTTATAAACAAAAGTTGTGCAAAACAAATAACACATAGACATCGTTAAAGCAATGCCTGATTTCTCCCAGACATAGAATTGAGGCCAAAAAACTCAATCTTGGTTTCATCACACCAGACACTTTTGTTTCTTACAGTCTTTTTTTACTTTTTTTTTTAACTGAGGAGAGATTTTTTTCTGTTCACTTCGCCATAAAGCCTAGAGTGCTGCAGAGATGATTGAGCTTCTGGAAATTTCTCCTATCTGCAAACAGGATCTTTGGAGTTCAGTCAGAGTGACTATTGGGTTCTTGGTTATCTCTCTTACCAAGTCCCTTTTCGAATTACTACATTTAGTGGGGTGTTCTAAATCATGCCTGATACATAGTAACATAGTACATAAGGCCGAAAAAAGACATTTGTCCATCCAGTTTGGCCAATTTTCCCCACTTTAGGGGAATAAAAAATTCCTTCCCGACTCCAATCAGGCAATCAGAATAACTCCCTGGATCAACGACCCCTCTCTAGAAGCTATAGCCTGTAATATTATTACGCTCCAGAAATAAATCCAGGCCCCTCTTGAATTCCTTTATTGTACTCACCATCACCACCTCCTCAGGCAGAGAGTTCCATAGTCTCACTGCTCTTACCCTAAAGAATCCTTTTCTATGTTTGTGTACAAACCTTCTTTCCTGAATTTACACAAGGAAACTCCAATCAAGGTAAACAGAAGGCCCCAGAGCTAAATTTCAAGTGTAATAGGAAAGGTTCTGAATACTTATATCTAGGAGAAATTAATAAATTAATTTAATGTAAAATTTTGTTTTACTTTCCCTTTATGGCGTATTGAATGCAGAATGATGAATTTTCTTTGTTAGCAAATGACCACAATATGACAAAATGTGAACAAGGTGAAAGAGTCTGAAGATTTTCCAAATGCATTGTATATGATGTGTAAGATACTGTATGAACCTTGAGTACATGTTTGACCTCCTTAACTTCTATAAAGATATGACTAATTTGGGCCTTCAGTAGTAGCATACTTTTCCATGTAAGCCTTGCTGCATTCTGTGAGCTGCAACTTTTTAAATATATTTTTTATTATTTTTTGGCCAATGTAAAATTGGAACCTTAAGATTGCAAACAGCCTAGTGCCAGCTAATCTGAGAATTCAAAAGGTTCGGGGGGGGGGGGGGGGGGGGCATGGCCAGCTGCGGAAATATACAGACACGCCTGAGTGAGCTCTGCTCCACAGCATCTCAACTTTCATTATCTTGAGTATTAATAGCCGTCACAATTCCTCAATACAGAGGCAGGAGACGGGAAGACCCCGAGGACGCAATATGGCGCTGAACAAGTCCCTCACAGTAGCAGAAAAAATCAAAATCTTAGCCCGCATGGAAGCCCAAGATCGTGCCAACTCACCCTTCAGGCCTTCATCCCAGTAAGATTTGGACGGCCTGGTTGGAGATCCTGAGCCAGACACTGGGCCTACCCTGAAACAGGTCAAAGACCAACTGTTACAGGCCATCTCAGCCTGCAGATCATCACTATAGGGTAAACTAGAGGAAATAAAAGTAGTCTTGGGGCTACTGCGACATGATATGCAAACACCCGCATCTCGGATCTGGAAGACTACACTGCACCTATCCCTGCACAATTTACTTCTCTTGAAAAGTAGGACAATATCTGGCAGCAAAAATATGATGACTACGAAAACCGCCTAAGGTGGAATAACTTGAGAATCATCAGTCTACCTGAACGAGCCAAAAGCTCCAACCCGTGTAAGTTTATGACTAAATGGCTGATTACCACCTTTCCAGAAGCAAAATTCTCTTCTGCATTTGCCATTGAGAGGGTGCACCGTTTCCAGCTAAACCTCTTCCACCAGGCACTCCTCCTCGCCCCATGCATGACCACCTCCTTAATTCTATTGGCTGAGACCATATTCTGCAGCTGGTTCGAGGGAAGCAAGAGATCTGATTCAAGAACACCACCATCATGCTGTTTCCTGACTTTTCAGCTGAACTTCACAACAGTTAAAAGAAGACTCCAGGAGTTTTACAGTCAGGTCCATAAATTTTGGGACATCGACACAATTCTAACATTTTTGGCTCTATACATATGAAACATATGAAACAAACAAGATGTGCTTTAACTGCATACTGTCAGCTTTAATTTGAGGGTATTTATATCCAAATCAGGTGAACGGCTGACATGCAGTAATTTTAGTCTGGCGGTCTTTCGCCGTGCACCGCCGTGCTGTGCCGGAGCTCCACCCCCGTCCCCATTATAGTCAATGGGGACGGAGAGGCGGTCCGGCGGCATGGCGAAATAGCTGCAGGACGGATCCGACATGGTGAACAGCTTTCTCTATTTCTCTTTTTATTTCTCCTTCTTCTCTATACTCATTTACTTTTTGATATCTAGGCTTTAACGCTGTAGAGTGTTACTCCCCGTTACATTAGCTATAATTGTCACATATATTGTATAGACGAGCACTCCTCATTTGGTCTTATGCAGAACCAATATATACACCTTTAATGACCAGACCACTTTTTACAATTCTGCACTACACTACTTTCACTGTTTATTAACCGGTCATGCAACTTACCACCCAAATTAATTTTACCTCTTTTTCTTCTCACTAATAGAGCTTTCATTTGGTGGTATTTCATTGCTGCTGACATTTTTACTTTTTTTGTTATTAATCGAAATTTACCGGCATTTTTGAAAAAAAATGAAATTTTTCACTTTCAGTTGTAAAATTTTTCAAAAAACAACATCTATATATACATTTTTCTCAAAATTTATTGTTCTACATGTCCTTGATAAAAAAATGTTTGGGTAAAAAAAAGGTACAAAAATGTGAATTTCTGTTTTTTGAAACAGCTCTGACATTCTGAGCACCTGTCATGTTTCCTGAGGTTCTACAATGCCCATACAGTAGAAAAACCCCACAAATAACCCCATTTCGGAAATTAGACACCCTAAGGTATTTGCTGATGGGCATAGTGAGTTCATAGAACTTTTTATTTTTTGTCACAAATTAGCGGAAAATTATTAATTTTTTTATTTTTATTTTTTCCTTACAAAGTCTCATATTCCACTAACTTGTGACAAAAAATAAAAACTTCCATGAACTTACTGTGCCCATCATGAAATACCTTGGGGTGTCTTCTTTCCAAAATGGGGTCACTTGTGGGGTAGTTATACTGCCCTAGCATTTTAGGGGCCCAAATGCTTGAGAAGTAGTTTGAAATCAAATTCTGTAAAAAATGCCCTGTGAAATCCGAAAGGTGCTCTTTGGAATGTGGGCCCATTTGCCCACCTAGGCTGCAAAAAAGTGTCACACATGTGGTATCGCCGTACTCAGAAGAAGTAGGGCAATGTGTTTTGGGGTGTATTTTTACATATACCCATGCTGGGTGAGAGAAATATCTCGGCAAAAGACAACTATGCAGGCTAGAGGAGGTAGTATGTTGAAAATCAACTATGGCCGATTGTTTCGACTCCAGCGCCTCCACTCTGGACCCTACATGCCTAATGTCTTGGCAGAGGGAGGAAAGTTTGTTGAGAACCGGTTCCATTGCTTTTGTTAGGGCCATCTTGAGGAACTTTCTGGAGATTGGTAAGCTTTGTTTGCTACCTGATTCTTCAGCTTCGCTGTCTCTCTCCCATGCTTCCGTTCCTTCGTCTCCGGCATCGCTTAGAGCAGCGGGCGCCATCTTAGATTCTTTGGCCATGCCTGCAGCGGCTGCTTTTTTTATAAATTTGTGCATTTCTCCACTACTTTGGAGCGATCTGTGTTGGTAGGAGGAATCACCGGGTTTAGAATTCCCGATTTTGACCATTTTTTGGCCAGGTAAGCTAGCGTTAGCTGAGGTTGAGATGAGCTTGTGGATCAGAGCTCAAAGATGCACGGCCATACAGCTCAGGCACTAACTCCCCCCCTCGCATCTTTACCTCTTGTTGTGGATTTTTCTTTTTTCGTTGTCCCCTCTGGGTCTTTCTCTTCCTCCCTCTTGTATATGGTATATGTGATGATATTCCTGAGGAGTCTCCTGTGTGTGATTGGATTTCAAGTGGGAGGGTATGTAATAGGGGTATTCTCTGTCCCCCCAGTCTCGGTTGTCCTGTCTGTTTCTCAAGTTGCATTGATGTGCTGGGGGAGGGGCATATTGAGTCCGGGTTGGTGTTTGTCGTGGCTTTTCTCCGAATCTGTGGTCTGTGGTGTGGCAGTGTATTGTCTAAGAAATGTTCATTCGACAATGTTTCATATCTATTGTTAACTGGAATATTAAATCTGGGTTGTGTTGCATTCCTGTCCCTATCTCCTCTCTCTCCAACATTTATCCATGTCTGAATTTGTGATTTTTCCAATATTTTGTTTAATTGTGTATTTTCATAGTTATTCCAATTTTTTTTATTTTTTTTTTATCAATGATCTCCTGTTCTAATTTGTCCAAACTTTTGCAAAGTCTATCTTGCCATATGTTGTATTCATCATTGTTTGGGAATTGATCAATCTTCCCATTCATATTATTTATTTTCTCTGTGATACAGTTTAAAATTTGTGTTCTTTTCTTAATTATTTTTTTTTACTAATAAATACCAAGTTCTGCATGAGACCAAATGAGGAGTGTTCATCTATACAATATATCACAGATTCAAAACTTGCTGATTGGGTGAATTAGATTTTTATTTTTTCTCTTTGTTTTTACCTGTGTTAACACTTTACCTGCTATGCACCCATTTAGGGTTTTGTGGGTGCTACAGGCACTGTTAGGTGTACATTTAATAACAAAATTTGCTATGTGTTTGCTGCATGTTGGCACACTCATGCACATGTACAGTAAGATTGTCATACATTATACCCTTCCCGGGGATATATCATCTATCCCATCTCCTAATGTTAAGCCCCATCCTTTTATACTATACTCAGGCTATCAATTTGGCTGAGTTAAGGGTAATGTTTTGGAATGGTAGGGGCCTGGGGAGCCGGAGTAAAAGGTCAATGGTGTTATTGGGGATTTGGATATACTTCCCAATAAGCCGTACTCTGTCCTACTATGAGACTTAACAACAACCCTTACAAAACTAAGGAGATGGGGCTGGGAAATCAGTTCTGAAGAAATCTATATTTAGTCCAGGGGGCCCATCTTTTTAAGAACGTCGGGTGTGTTCGTGTTTCCCAGGAAGCTAGTTCCTCGAAGCGATAAATTTGGTCAACCTTAAGTCTCCAATGCTCTATCGAGGGTATACTAGATTGTAGCCAAAATTTGGGAATCAAGAGGCGAGCTGCCAGTAAGAGCTGTTTGAAAAGAAAGGAAGGGGATAGTGGAGGATTGTCATCGAAGAAGGAAAGTAGAGCCCCATATGGTGAAGTGACCACCTCTGAAGAACAGATTTGATTAGAAATCTGATATATCTCTTTCCACCATTTGTTGATAGGGGGACACAGCCACCAAATGTGGAGGAAAGTGCCTATGTCATCCTGACATCTCAAGCATTCATTAGAGGTAGGTCTATTGAAGCGTGCTGAAATAATCGGTGTGATGTACCATTGTGTCAAGATTTTATAGCCATTTTCCTGGGCCCGAACACACCTAGACGACTTATGTGGGATTTCGAATAGAGAAGGGAGAATTTGAAGAGGGAGATCTAATCCTGTTTCCCTTTCCCAGGAACGGATGAAGGCCGGTTTAGTAACTAGGGGTGGAGATCTCAACTTGCTGTAGATAAGGGAGATGGGCTTTCTGGGGGGTTCGGACTTGCTATTAAAGCTTCAAACCATGTAAGGGGACGAAGAAGATCACCATTTAGGTTGTTTCTGCGAATGAAGGACTTAATGAGTGGAACAAGGGTGATATCGCAGGGCAGCGGATTCAGGAGTGTCATGATGGTGTCAGACAGGGGCACTAGGCCTTGGGGCTCTATAAATTGGGAAATCGGCACAGAGGATAGTCTGACTGATGAAGAGGAGGTATTACGAGGTCCAGTGGAGGCAGTGCCAAGGAGGTCACTGACTGTGATAAGAGGAGATGGGAAGGGTACTGAGCAGTGGGAACTATTCCACCGCTTCCACGCGTCTAAAGTTGCTTTAATTATTGGATAAGGTTGGAGGTTAATAGGAGGAGGGGTACGATGACCTAGGCACAAAGCGCGAGCTGGCATACCAATGATGCTTTGTTCTAATGTTACCCAGGATTTGTCGCTTGGGTTTCTCATCCAATCAATGGCCCTGGACATTAGAATTGCTTTCCCATAGAGTTCGGGATCAGGGAGGCCAATCCCGCCTGATGCACGTGAACGGGACAGTAAGGAATAGGAGAGTCTGGCCTTCTTACCATTCCATATGAATGACCTAAATCTTTGTTTTAGAGAAGCATAATAGGATTTTCGGATAGGGATTGGGAGGACTTGTTGGAGGTAAGTAAGGCGGGGGATAACAAGAGAAGAAAGGATGTTCTTCCTACCAAACCAAGAAAGAGTCAGTGCTGATTTGTTAATTTTGTCAAGAGCTGCAAAATGTGAGGATTTCAATGGGACAAAATTTAGTGAGAAGAGATTTGAAATGGTTGGGCTAAGTACTACTCCTAGATAAGTTATGGTTGGGGAGGACCAATTGAATGGGGAATTTTTCATTAAGGAGAGTTTGAGTTGTGGGGATAGGCCCGTGCTGATAATGATAGATTTACTCTCATTGATTTATAAATCAGAGACGGCACTATAGTTCTTTAAGTGCTCCTGGATTAGAGGAAGGGATGTTTTGGGATTGGATGTCATAATCATAACATCATCCGCAAATGCGGCTAGTTTATGGCTTCGACCTCCTAGGGATAAACCTTTAATCCCTGTGTCTGCCCTGAGCTTAGATAAAAAGGGTTCCATTGCTAAAATGAATAAGAGGGGAGACAGGGGGCATCCCTGTCGGGTACCGTTGTGAATGCGAAAGGGAGAAGATAAATCGCCATTGACCATCACTCGGGCCGTAGCCTGGCCGTACATTGCAAATATAGCTTTAATATATGGATCAGGCAGGCCGAAGAATTCCAACACATGACTTAAATAGTTCCAATTTATGTGGTCAAACGCTTTTTCAGCGTCGGTGCTAAGAAGTACCAGGGGGGAAGATGTGTGTCTGGCATAGCAAAGCGCATTGATGACTCTGGCTGTGTTGTCCCTACCTTCCCTGTTGCGGACAAAGCCTACCTGATCCATATGCACCAGAAGAGAAAGAAGGACTGCCAAGCGGTTAGCCAGTAGTTTCGCTAATAGCTTAAGGTCTATATTAAGAAGAGAGATAGGTCTGTAGTTAGCACACAGTTTGGAGTCCTTCCCCTCTTTAGGAATCAAAGCTATATGGGCAGTCGTCATATCTCTGGATAAGGAGGCGCCTTTCAGAGTTTGATTACACACAATGAGTAATTGTGGAAGGAGTTGTTTCTTAAAGATTTTAAAGTAGGAGGCGGGAAGCCCATCTGGGGGCATTTGGGCTAAGGCTGCGGACAGCTCATCGATAGTAAATGGAGCTTCCAGCGATTGTTTTTGAGTTGAAGATAGTATCGGGCAGGATGCGGAGTCTAAGAATGTGTCTATTAATGAGGAGTGGTCAGTCGGAGAAAGGGAGGGAGGTTATATAAGGCTTCATAGAAGTCTCTAAATTGAGCGGCAATTTTAGATGAGGTAAAGACTGGGTCACCTTTTGGGGAAGAAAGTTGGTGTATAAAATTTGCCGCTTTTCTAGTTTTTATTCTACTGATAATAAATTTAGTTGCTTTGTCCCCATGCGCAAAAAACTTGTATTGGGAGTTAAGGTAGTATTTTGCTGAGTTACTTTGAAGAAGGGATTTTAATTCGGCTCTAGCCTTAGAGAGTTCTTGAAGTTGGAGTTCAGAGAGGGATTTTTTTTTGGACTGCTTCTAGTCTATTTATTCTAGAAAGGAGGTTATTAATGTTGCTTTCCTTAAGTTTTTTCAAATGCGAGCCCAAGCTGATGAACTCACCCCTGATGAAGGGTTTGTGTGCGTCCCAAACTGTTTGGGGCTTTAGTTCGGGTAGAGAGTTATGGCTAAAGTATTTGTCCAAGAGAGTGGCAATTTTTTTTAATGGATTCAGGATTACCTAGAATGGACTCGTTTAGTCTCCAATTAAAACTTTTAGGTTTCCTTGCTGGGGAGGTGACCATGAAATATATAGGAGTGTGGTCTGAGATATGAATAGATCCAATACTGGCCTTCGGGCATAATTGGAGGTATTCCTTAGAGATGAAGAGGTAATCTATACGATGGTACGATGAATGGACATGCGAGTAAAATGTGTAATCTAGGGTATTGAGATACAATGTACGCCATACGTCCACTAGGTGGAGGTCCCCCAAAAAGTTTTTGATGAATTTTAGAGAACGCCTTGAGTGGGGAGTCTTATGCGAGGAAGTGTCTAGCTGAGGGTCAAGGGCTAAGTTGAGATCTCCTCCCAAGATAACCATGCCTTCCTTAAAGGAGGTGATTTCTTGAGCAACGGACGAGAGCCATTTTGCCTGGTTAGTATTCGGAGCATATAGATTTATAAATGTGTATAGCTGGGAACCAATATGACCTTTTACCATAAGGAATCTACCCTCAGGGTCTAGAAGGTGAGCAGTGGGTTTAAAAGGGATTTTTCTCTTAAATCCAATACTCACTCCTCCGGACGCGGCAGTGCCCCCCTCCCCCTCCCCCCCACACACACAATGGAACCAAAGGGGGTAGTGAGAAAATTCCATGTTAGGGTAGTGGTTAAACCTAAAATGTGTAAAATGGGTCTCCTGGAGGAGCAGCACATCCGCACCCTCTTTACGTAATATGGAGAAGATTTGGCTTCTCTTAGAGGGTGAGTTGAAGCCTTTCACATTATAAGAGGCTATGTAAATATCAACCATGGTCGGTAGTAGGAATGAGCGAGGGAGTGCAGAATATGCTGGTCCACCAGGAAAGAACACTTACGATTTGAGATAGCTCTACCGCGTCCGAAGGAGAGGCCGGAACCCCAGTATCCTGCATGTTCCATAAGGAAGTCCAGGATAACTGTGTCAGGTACCTAGAACAAAACAGGGGGATAGTAAAAAAATGAGAACAAAACATATAACCAAGAAATAACTTGGGGTATGAGTTAACCCAGTTATGTAAAGCATGGGGGAAAATTGGTCAAGGACCAGTGTACAAGACATTCAGCACATAGTATTGCCACCTGAAAGGGGGAATATGCTCAGAAAGGTAACTATCGGAACCTAGTGGGGATGAAGGACAGGTCAAATTTGAGCTAAGCAAAGCGGGCCTATGGCCTAGAGAGCCATAGGAAACCTGTAAGGGCAGAAGGAGATGTTAAAGGGAGGGGAGACGGGTGGAGCATGTGAGAGAATAGTGGTAAGTAGTAAGGCAAATCAAAAACATGATTTACCCGATCATAGCCTGGATCTACTAGAAGAAAAAAAAAATAGTCTAAACAAACAGAGACAAAAGACCTCATTAACGGATGAAGCAAATCATCTGGATAGATCCGATATAGTTCTGAAAAGGAACAATTCCCTGCATGTTGATTGGAGTCGAGAGTTCAAGCTTGTCAATCTTGAGCTAGTCTCTTGGGTGTCAGTTGACGACTCTTCTTCCCCACTTTGTGAGCCTTGGGAGTGTGCTGCAGGGTGAAGGCTGGAATCATTGGGACATCAGGTAGGGCGAAAAGGTCCTGGAACGAGTCCCAGTTGTCTATCGGCAGGGGAGAAATTTGCAGGTGATCATAGACGGCTTCTAAATCAGCGTGGGAGGTAATATTGAAGCGGCGGCCTCCTTGTGAAAAGGAAAGTCCAAAAGGAAAGTTCCATTTGTAGAGGATTCTGTTAGCCCGCAACTAGGGATGAGCGAACTCGAACTGTATAGTTCGGGTTCGTACCGAATTTTGGGGTGTCCGTGACACGGACCCGAACCCGGACATTTTCGTAAAAGTCCGGGTTCGGGTTCGGTGTTCGTCGCTTTCTTCGCGCTTTTGTGACGCTTTCTTGGCGCTTTTTGAAAGGCTGCAAAGCAGCCAATCAACAAGCGTCATACTACTTGCCCCAAGAGGCCATCACAGCCATGCCTACTATTGGCATGGCTGTGATTGGCCAGAGCACCATGTGACCCAGCCTCTATTTAAGCTGGAGTCACATAGCGCCGCCCGTCACTCTGCTCTGATTAGCGTAGGGAGAGGTTGCGGCTGCGACAGTAGGGCGAGATTAGGCAGATTAACTCCTCCAAAGGACTTGATTAACTGATCGATCTGCAGCTGTGGATCATTGAGCTGCTGATCCTCAATTGCTCACTGTTTTTAGGCTGCACAGACCGTTTGTCAGTCTCATTTTTCTGGGGTGATCGGCGGCCATTTTGTGTCTTGTGGTGCGCCAGCACAAGCTGCGACCAAGTGCATTTAACCCTCAATGGTGTGGTTGTTTTTTGGCTAAAGCCTACATCAGGGTGAAGCTGTCACACCAAGTGCATTTAACCAGCAATAGTCTGTTCATTTTTTGGCCATATACAAAATCAGGGGCAAGCTGCGCCTGTCACCAAGTGCATTTAACCCTCAATGGTGTGGTTGTTTTTTGGCTAAAGCCTACATCAGGGTGAAGCTGTCACACCAAGTGCATTTAACCAGCAATAGTCTGTTCATTTTTTGGCCATATACAAAATCAGGGGCAAGCTGCGCCTGTCACCAAGTGCATTTAACCCTCAATGGTGTGGTTGTTTTTTGGCTAAAGCCTACATCAGGGTGAAGCTGTCACACCAAGTGCATTTAACCAGCAATAGTCTGTTCATTTTTTGGCCATATACAAAATCAGGGGCAAGCTGCGCCTGTCACCAAGTGCATTTAACCCTCAATGGTGTGGTTGTTTTTTGGCTAAAGCCTACATCAGGGTGAAGCTGTCACACCAAGTGCATTTAACCAGCAATAGTCTGTTCATTTTTTGGCCATATCCCAGTCTAATTCTGTCACTAAATCCATACCGGTCACCCAGCGCCTAAATACTAGGCCTCAAATTTATATCCAGCTAAATCTGTCCCTAGTGCTGTAGCTGGGCGAGTTATTTAGTGTCCGTTCAAGCACATTTCTTGTTCTGGGTTGAAATACAATTCCCAATTTAGCAATTTCATAATTTAGTGGTTCCTGCTATATCAGAGCTCTTTGAAATCTATCCCAAAAAGGGTATATAATATTGAAGGTGCACATAGGGTCATTCAGAGTAACTTCACACACACCCGCTACTGTGTATTTCCAAGTCTAATTCTGTCACTAAATCCATACCGGTGACCCAGCGCCTAAATACTAGGCCTCAAATTTAATTCCCTCTAAATCTCTCGTTACCCACCGCTGTACTGTTGTTGCTGGGCAAGATATTTAGTGTCCGTCAAAGCACATTTTTTGTTCTGGGTTGAAGTACAATTCCCAATTTAGCAATTTCATAATTTAGTGGTTTCTGCTATATCAGAGCTATTTGAAATCTATCCCAAAAAGGGTATATAATATTGAAGGTGCACATAGGGTCATTCAGAATAACTTCACACACACCCGCTACTGTGTATTTCCAAGTCTAATTCTGTCACTAAACCCATACCTGTCACCCAGCGCCTAAATACTAGGCCTCAAATTTAAATCCCTCTAAATCTCTCGTTACCGTTGTCCTGTTGTAGCTGGGAAAGTTATTTAGTGCCCGTCAAAGCACATTTTTTGTTCTGGGTTGAAGTACAATTCCCAATTTAGCAATTTCATAATTTAGTGGTTCCTGCTATATCAGAGCTATTTGAAATCTATCCCAAAAAGGGTATATAATATTGAAGGTGCACATAGGGTCATTCAGAATAACTTCACACACACGCTTCTGTGCATTTCCAAGTCTAATTCTGTCACTAAATCCATACCGGTGACCCAGCGCCTAAATACTAGGCCTCAAATTTAATTCCCTCTAAATCTCTCGTTACCCACCGCTGTACTGTTGTTGCTGGGCAAGATATTTAGTGTCCGTCAAAGCACATTTTTTGTTCTGGGTTGAAGTACAATTCCCAATTTAGCAATTTCATAATTTAGTGGTTTCTGCTATATCAGAGCTATTTGAAATCTATCCCTAAAAGGGTATATAATATTGAAGGTGCACATAGGGTCATTCAGAATAACTTCACACACACCCGCTACTGTGTATTTCCAAGTCTAATTCTGTCACTAAATCCATACCGGTGACCCAGCGCCTAAATACTAGGCCTCAAATTTAATTCCCTCTAAATCTCTCGTTACCCACCGGTGTACTGTTGTTGCTGGGCAAGATATTTAGTGTCCGTCAAAGCACATTTTTTGTTCTGGGTTGAAGTACAATTCCCAATTTAGCAATTTCATAATTTAGTGGTTTCTGCTATATCAGAGCTATTTGAAATCTATCCCTAAAAGGGTATATAATATTGAAGGTGCACATAGGGTCATTCAGAATAACTTCACACACACCCGCTACTGTGTATTTCCAAGTCTAATTCTGTCACTAAACCCATACCTGTCACCCAGCGCCTAAATACTAGGCCTCAAATTTAAATCCCTCTAAATCTCTCGTTACCGTTGTCCTGTTGTAGCTGGGAAAGTTATTTAGTGCCCGTCAAAGCACATTTTTTGTTCTGGGTTGAAGTACAATTCCCAATTTAGCAATTTCATAATTTAGTGGTTCCTGCTATATCAGAGCTATTTGAAATCTATCCCAAAAAGGGTATATAATATTGAAGGTGCACATTGGGTCATTCAGAATAACTTCACACACACGCTTCTGTGCATTTCCAAGTCTAATTCTGTCACTAAATCCATACCGGTGACCCAGCGCCTAAATACTAGGCCTCAAATTTAATTCCCTCTAAATCTCTCGTTACCCACCGCTGTACTGTTGTTGCTGGGCAAGATATTTAGTGTCCGTCAAAGCACATTTTTTGTTCTGGGTTGAAGTACAATTCCCAATTTAGCAATTTCATAATTTAGTGGTTTCTGCTATATCAGAGCTATTTGAAATCTATCCCTAAAAGGGTATATAATATTGAAGGTGCACATAGGGTCATTCAGAATAACTTCACACACACCCGCTACTGTGTATTTCCAAGTCTAATTCTGTCACTAAATCCATACCGGTGACCCAGCGCCTAAATACTAGGCCTCAAATTTAATTCCCTCTAAATCTCTCGTTACCCACCGCTGTACTGTTGTTGCTGGGCAAGATATTTAGTGTCCGTCAAAGCACATTTTTTGTTCTGGGTTGAAGTACAATTCCCAATTTAGCAATTTCATAATTTAGTGGTTTCTGCTATATCAGAGCTATTTGAAATCTATCCCTAAAAGGGTATATAATATTCAAGGTGCACATTGGGTCATTCAGAATAACTTCACACACACACGCTTCTGTGCATTTCCAAGTCTAATTCTGTCACTAAATCCATACCGGTCACCCAGCGCCTAAATACTAGGCCTCAAACGCAGCCGCCTGTCTACAGCCAATGTGGACAAGCTGACGTTCATAAAAATGAACCAGGCATGGATCCCACAGGATCTGTCCGTCCCTTGTCCAGATTAGACATTAACTACCTCCCCTTAACCATATATTATTGGACTCCAGGGCACTTCCTCATTCAATCCTATTTTTATTTTCATTTTACCATTATATTGCGAGGCTACCCAAAGTTGAATGAACCTCTCCTCTGTCTGGGTGCCGGGGCCTAAATATATGCCAATGGACTGTTCCAATGTTGGGTGATGTGAAGCCTGATTCTCTGCTATGACATGCAGACTGATTCTCTGCTGACATGAAGCCAGATCCTCTGTTACGGGACCTCTCTCCTCTGCCTGTGTGCTGGGCCTAAATTTATGAAAATGGACTCTTACAGTGGTGGGTGACGTGAAGCCTGATTCTCTGCTATGATATGAAGACTGATTCTCTGCTGACATGAAGCCAGATTGTCTGTTACGGGACCTCTCTCCTCTGCCTGGGTGCTGGGCCTAAATATATGCCAATGGACTGTTGCAGTGGTGGCTGACGTGAAGCCTCATTCTCTGCTATGACATGCAGACTGATTCTCTGCTGACATGAAGCCAGATTGTCTGTTACGGGACCTCTCTCCTCTGCCTGGGTGCTGGGTAGTGTTGAGCGCGAATATTCGAAAAGCAAATTTTTTTCGCGAATATCGCAACTTCGCGATTTCGCGAATATTTCGAATATAGTGCTATATATTCGTAAAAACGAATATTCGTTTTTTGTTTTTTCCCCCCCCCACAAAATTACAGTACACATATAATTGATTGTTTCCCAAAGGTCCAACAGCTCAGATCTTACTCACATTGCCTAGAAAGTGATTGAGGCGCGAATCTTCGTAAGGCGATTTTATTAGCGCACATGCGAATATCGGCACGTCCCAGAACAGAGGCAAAGGGCTTTGCATTCATACATTAGTGAATTGAGTTGCGAATCTTCGTAAGGCGATTTTATTAGCGCACATGCGAATATCGGCACGTCCCAGAACAGAGGCAAAGGGCTTTGCATTCATACATTAGTGAATTGAGTTGCGAATCTTCGTAAGGCGATTTTATTAGCGCACATGCGAATATCTACACTTGTCCCAGAACAGAGGCAAAGGGCTTTGCATTCATACATTAGTGATTGAATTGAGCTGCGAATCTTCGTAAGGCGATTTTATTAACGCAAATGCAAATATCTACACTTGTCCCCAGAACAGAGAGGCAAAGGCCTGTGCATTCATATAGTATAGCACCATATTCGCGAATACGTAGAACTTCGTAAAATTTGATTAACGAAAATTCGTATTTTTTATTTTACTTTCCACCTTACAGATTACATTGATCTGTACTCTGTCAACTACTGTCATCACCCCCCACTGTATCTCGATTGATTCCCAAAAGTCTCACATTCCCTAGAAAGTGATTGAGGTGCGAATCTTCGTAAGGCGATTTTATTAGCGCACATGCGAATATCTACACTTGTCCCAGAACAGAGGCAAAGGGCATTGCATTCATACATTAGTGATTGAATTGAGTTGCGAATCTTCGTAAGGCGATTTCATTAGCGCACATGTGAATTTTGCATAGCATATGTATTATGCGATGCGAAAATTCGAATTATCGCATATGCGAAATAATAACGAATTTGAATAATCGCGAATATTTTACGAATATTCTTTCGAATATTCACAAAATTTCGCGAATTCGAATATGGGACATGCCGCTCAACACTAGTGCTGGGCCTAAATTTATGACAATGGACTGTTGCAGTGGTGGGTGACGTGAAGCCTGATTCTCTGCTATGACATGCAGACTGATTCTCTGCTGACATGAAGCCAGATTGTCTGTTACGGGACCTCTCTCCTCTGCCTGGGTGCTGGGCCTAAATATATGCCAATGGACTGTTGCAGTGGTGGCTGACGTGAAGCCTCATTCTCTGCTATGACATGCAGACTAATTCTCTGCTGACATGAAGACAGATTCTCTGTTACGGGACCTCTCTCCTCTGCCTGGGTGCCGGGGCCTAAATATCTGAGAATGGACTGTTCCAGTGGTGGGTGACGGGAAGCCAGATTCTCTGCTATGGAACCTCTCTCCAATTGATTTTGGTTAATTTTTATTTATTTAATTTTTATTTTTATTCATTTCCCTATCCACATTTGTTTGCAGGGGATTTACCTACATGTTGCTGCCTTTTGCAGCCCTCTAGCTCTTTCCTGGGCTGTTTTACAGCCTTTTTAGTGCCGAAAAGTTCGGGTCCCCATTGACTTCAATGGGGTTCGGGTTCGGGACGAAGTTCGGATCGGGTTCGGATCCCGAACCCGAACATTTCCGGGATGTTCGGCCGAACTTCTCGAACCCGAACATCCAGGTGTTCGCTCAACTCTACCCGCAACCATTCCGTCAGTGGCTTGAGAGACTTGCGCTTCCTCAAAGTGGAGGGGGCTAGGTCTTGATAGATTGAGATATGGGCACCCTCAAACATGATGTCAGGTCTATTTCTAGCAGCCTCCTGGACTGCTGTTTTGACCTGGAAGTTCAGGAACTTGCATATAATGTCCCTTGGTGGTTCCTCTATCTTGGGCTTGGGTCGCAAGGCTCTGTGGGCCCTCTCCAACACGATCTCAGGAGCAGACTCTGTGCCTAGGAGCGAAGAGCAGAGGGAGATGATCGCAGCCGGAATGTCTCCAGGCGCAACGGACTCAGGAATCCCTCTTATGCGCAAGTTGTTCCGGCGGCCTCTATTTTCCTGATCCTCTAGAGCGTTTTGAAGATCATTCAGGTAAGTGCCACATTTTCGGAACGAGCTGGAGGTGGCCCTCTGATGGTCCAGTATCTGGGCCTGGTTGTTTTCAAGCGCTTCAACGCGATCGCCCACTTGTCTGACATCTTGGCGCAGGGCAGCAAATTCACAGAGCAGGGGCTCCAGGGCTTTGTTCAAAGTGCTTTTCAAATAGGTCCTAGTAATCGGAAGGGCCCCCCTACCTTGCGGCTCTTCTGTGTCGCTGTCTTCATCCGACTTATCATGCTGGCCTGCTTTCTGGAATTGCGTCGGCGCCATCTTGGAATCTCGGGCGACGAACGAGGCAGCCGCTTTTCTGACAAATTTATCCATGTCGCCTCCAGAAGCGTGGCTTTTGGTGACGTTCGGGTGTTCCCCTGCTTTAGGGTTCCCGATTTTGATCATTTTCAGGTAGAAATCTTAAGATTGCTGGTGCTGTAAGCTGTCTGTGACATGGAGCTCAGAATCAAGCAGCCATCTCAGACCGGCGCTGGCTCCGCCCCCAAGCTATAATAATTTTTTTCTATTGGTCTTTATTAAGCAAATTCAACAGTATATCTTCAACAGCTTCAAAATTCACTGCATCTGCAGACTTCTTCTCAATGAAATCAAAGAGCTGCTTTGATGGGTCTGTTTGTAGCCCTTATCTCTGGTTCACTAACACTTATATAAACTAATTTATGACCAAACGTTTAACCCCTTAAGGACCAGGCTCATTTTCACCTTAAGGACCAGGCCATTTTTTGCAAATCTGACCAGTGTCACTTTAAGTGCTCATAACTTTAAAACGCTTCGACTTACCCAGGCCGTTCTGAGATTGTTTTTTCGTCACATATTGTACTTCATGACACTGCTAAAATTGGGTCAAAAAAGTTAATTTTTTTGCATAAAAAAATACATTTTTTACCAAAAATTTTGAAAAATTAGCAAATTTCAAAGTTTCAGTTTCTCTACTTCTGTAATACATAGTAATACCCCCAAAAATTGTGATGACTTTACATTCCCCATATGTCTACTTCATGTTTGAATTGTTTTGGGAATGATATTTTATTTTTTGGGGATGTTACAATGCTTAGAAGTTTAGAAGCAAAATTTGAAATTTTTGAGAAATCTTCAAAATCCCACTTTTTATGGACCAGTTCAGGTTTGCAGTCATATTGTGAGGCTTAGATAATAGAAACCTCCCAAAAATGACCCCATTCTAGAAACTACACCCCTCAAGGTATTCAAAACTGTTTTTTCAAACTTTATTAACCCTTTAGGTCTTCCACAAGAGTTGATGGCAGATGGAGAAACAATTTTGAAATTTCTATTTTTTGGAAAATTTTCCAATATAATCAATTTTTTCCAGGAGTAAAACAAGGGTTAACTGCCAAACAACACTCAAAATGGGTTGCCCTGATTCTGTAGTTTGCAGAAACACCCCATATGTGGTCGTAAACTACTGTTTGGCCGAACGGTAGCACATAGAAGGAGGGGAACACCATATGGGTTTTGGAAGGCAGATTTTGCAGGACTGGTTTTGTTTATACCATGTCCCATTTGAAGCCCCCTGTTGCACCCCTAGAATAGAAATTTCAAAAAAGTGACTCCATCTAAGAAAGTACACCCCTCAAGGTATTCAAAACTGGGTTTACAAACTTTGTTAACCCTTTAGGTGTTCCACAAGAGTTAATGGCAGATGGAGAAACAATTTTGAAATTTCTATTTTTTGGAAAATTTTCCAATATAATCAATTTTTTCCAGGAGTAAAACAAGGGTTAACTGCCAAACAACACTCAAAATGGGTTGCCCTGATTCTGTAGTTTGCAGAAACACCCCATATGTGGTCGTAAACTACTGTTTGGCCGAACGGTAGCACATAGAAGGAGGGGAACACCATATGGGTTTTGGAAGGCAGATTTTGCAGGACTGGTTTTGTTTATACCATGTCCCATTTGAAGCCCCCTGTTGCACCCCTAGAATAGAAATTTCAAAAAAGTGACTCCATCTAAGAAAGTACACCCCTCAAGGTATTCAAAACTGGGTTTACAAACTTTGTTAACCCTTTAGGTGTTCCACAAGAGTTAATGGCAGATGGAGAAACAATTTTGAAATTTCTATTTTTTGGAAAATTTTCCAATATAATCAATTTTTTCCAGGAGTAAAACAAGGGTTAACTGCCAAACAACACTCAAAATGGGTTGCCCTGATTCTGTAGTTTGCAAAAACACCCCATATGTGGTCGTAAACTACTGTTTGGCCGAACGGTAGCACATAGAAGGAGGGGAACACCATATGGGTTTTGGAAGGCAGATTTTGCAGGACTGGTTTTGTTTATACCATGTCCCATTTGAAGCCCCCTGTTGCACCCCTAGAATAGAAATTTCAAAAAAGTGACTCCATCTAAGAAAGTACACCCCTCAAGGTATTCAAAACTGGGTTTACAAACTTTGTTAACCCTTTAGGTGTTCCACAAGAGTTAATGGCAGATGGAGAAACAATTTAGAAATTTCTATTTTTTGGAAAATTTTCCAATATAATCAATTTTTTCCAGGAGTAAAACAAGGGTTAACTGCCAAACAACACTCAAAATGGGTTGCCCTGATTCTGTAGTTTGCAAAAACACCCCATATGTGGTCGTAAACTACTGTTTGGCTAAACGGCAGGACATAGAAGAAGGGGAACGCCATACGGTTTTTGGAAGGCAGATTTTGCTGGACTGGTTTATTTACACCATGTACCCTTTCAAGCCCCCTGATGCACCCCTAGAGTAGAAACTCCATAAAAGTGACCCCATCTAGGAAACTACGGGATAAGGTGGTTGTTGTTTTGGGACAATTTTTGGGGTAAATTAGATTTTTGGTTGCTCTATATTACTCTTTTTTGAGGCAATGTAACAAAAAAATGTAATACTAAAATTGTTTCTACATTCGCTATTTAGTTTTGTGGAACACCTAAAGGGTTAACATAGTTTGTAAAGTAATTTTTGAATACCTTGAGGGGTGTAGTTTCTTAGATGGGGTCACTTTTTTGGAGTTTCTAGTCTAGGCTACATCAGGGGGGGCTTCTAATGGGACATGGTGTAAAAAAAAAAAACTGTCCATCAAAATCTGCCTTCCAGAAACCGTATGGAGTTCCCTTCGTTCTATGCCCTGCCGTGCGGCTATATAGCCATTTACGACCACATATGGGGTGTTTCTGCAAACTACAGAATTGGGGCAATAAATGTTTAGTTTTGTTTGGCTGTTAACCCTTGCTTTATTACCGGCAAAATGGATTTAAATTTAAATTTTGCCCAAAAATAGGTGTTTTGGCACCGTTTTTATTTTATATTTTTAACACCGTTCATCCGAGGCGTTTGGTAAAAAGTTATTTTTATAGCGACGACTTTTACGCACGCGACGATGCCCAATATGTATGGCTCTCAGACTTTGGAGACACTAAGCAGGCATCCTAAAACTGCGGCCCTCCAGATGTTGTAAAACTACAATTCCCACCATGCCCTGATGATGGCTGTAGGTTGTCTGGGCATGCTGGGAGTTATAGTTTTACAACATCTGGAGGGCCGCAGTTTGAGGATGCCTGCACTAAAACTAATATTTTTTGGGGAAAGAAAAATTGTTTTCGTGTCTCCAAAGTCTGAGAGCCATAGTGTTTTATGTTCTCTAGTGAACTGTTGGGGATTATAAAAATTTAGTACTCCATGGAAGTGTGATACTCCCTGAAGCAATCGATAATGCAGAGGCCCGGATGATCGGGGCACGTGTCACATTGAGTTGTGGTGTCCTTCCGTATCCCCCTCTTGTGACACACTCTGCACTTTTTTTGGGTTCGTCCCTTCTTTCCAGTATGGGGGACCACACCTGGAAAGTGTTGGCCAGGGACGATCCGGGCGCCTCCAGTTCCCGAGGTACTCCGGCCTGCTCTTTCCCGGTCCGAAAAGATCAGGTCTTTGAGGACTGCCTCATAGAATTGGAGGAATGTCCCTGTGCTGCCAGCGCTTCGGGATAGTACAAAAGAGTTGTACATGGCAACCTGCACCATGTAGACCGCAACTTTTTTGTACCATGCCCGGGTTTTGCGCATGGCGTTATATGGCGTGAGGACTTGATCAGAGAGATCAACTCCTCCCATATACCGATTGTAGTCGACGATACAATCGGGCTTGAGGACCGTTGCCGCGGTACCTCGCACAGGGACTGGGGTGGTGCTGTTACCGTGGATTGTGGACAGCATAAGGACATCCCTCTTGTCCTTATACCTGACCAGCAACAGGTTTCCACTGGTAAGTGCACGGGTCTCACCCCTGGGGATAGGTACCTGGAGGGGGTAGGCAGGGAGGCCGCGTTGATTTTTCCGCACGGTCCCACAAGCGAACGTGGATCTGGCGGCAAGGGACCTGAACAAGGGAATGCTGGTATAAAAGTTGTCCACGTACAAGTGGTAACCCTTATCCAGCAGTGGGTACATAAGGTCCCACACGAGTTTCCCGGTAACACCCAGAGTGGGGGGACATTCTGGTGGTTGAATCCGGGAATCTCGCCCCTCGTACACACGAAATTTGTAAGTGTACCCTGAGGTACTCTCACAAATTTTGTATAGCTTCACGCCATACCTCGCCCGCTTTGTGGGAATGTATTGGCGGAAACTGAGTCTCCCCTTGAACGCAACGAGAGACTCATCAACCGCGACCTCCCTTCCAGGTACGTAGGCCTGCTGAAATGTGGCCCCAAAGTGATCGATGACCGGCCGTATCTTGTACAGCCGGTCATAGGCAGGATCACCTCGGGGGGGACATGCTGCATTATCGGAATAATGCAGACATTTCCGGATGGCCTCAAACCGGTGACGTGTCATGACCATACTGTACAGTGGGGTCTGGTATAGGACGTCCCCACTCCAGTATTGCCTGACACTGGGTTTTTGGACTAGACCCATATGCAGCACGAGGCCCCAAAATGTCCTCATCTCGGCTGCACTGACCGGCGTCCAGCCACCGGGTCTAGCCAAAACTGAGCCTGGGTTTTGAGCGACGAACTGTTGGGCGTACAGATTCGTCTGCTCCACCATCAAATTCACCAGTGGGTTACTGAAAAAAAAACTAAAAAAGTCTATTTCAGTAAACCCCACTGTGGGAATCTGGATTCCAGGATTGCCAGCGAAATCCGGAATCTCAGGCTCAAAGTCCACTGGGGGACACCAGCTAAGTTCATCGGCAGGGGGCTCCGGTGAACTTATTTGGTGGGCCGGGAAACCAGTATGAACCCCAGGGCGGCTCGTACTAGGGTGGGCCACAGGATCCCTAGCATGTGTGGCCCCTGGCTCCGCCTGGCGGCGTCTCCGCTGCCTTGGTGGCTCATCGTCATCCGATGATGATGAGGAGGATGCGGATGACAAAAGGAACGTGGGGTCATCCTCATCCTCACTGGGGCTCTCAGAGTCGGAGGCAATCTGGGCATATGCCTCCTCGGCTGAGAACACCCGGCGGGCCATGGGTGTGTGTGTGTGCGTGTGTATGTGCGTGCGTGTAAACCTTTATTCTATGTGCGTGTGTGTGGGGGCACGGGTGTTCACGTACTAAAAAGTCCAGGCAAAAAAAATGTGTTAGGAAAAAAAAAAAAAAAAAAAGTTCAAACTTGCTGATCTGCGGTTCAACGCTGATCAGCGGTCGGTGGGGTGGTGGGGCGGGCGATGCGCTAACAGTGGACGGACGCTAAAAAGTGCCGGCCAGTCAGCGCACGCAGAAAAAAAAAAAATGTGGTGGTGGGGGAAGGGTCTGGTGGTGGGGGGAGGGGGTTGGTGGGTGGGGGGGGGGGCTGGTGGTGGGGGGGGGGCTGGTGGTGGGGGGGATGCGGGGGGGCAAGTGGCGTGGGGTCTGGGGTCTGAAAGTTGTAAAAAAAAAAAGTTTGGAATAAATGTGTTTTTTTTTTTTTTTTTTTTTTCTAACTTTTCCCTTCTTTCCCTGCCTAACGGTGCCTCTCCCTCACTGACCCTAACCTACCTGGGTGGCGATGGGTGCAGGAGGGTGATGGATGCCGATTTAGGGGGACACAGGAGCTGGTGCTGGACGATGCTGCACGGTCAGGGTGCTGGACAGGAAGAGGAGGGGAGAGAGGAGCGCAGGAAGTTTGAATCTCGCGCCTCTCTCCCCTGCACCAATCAGCACCCTGGACAGCGGCGTTCAGCACCAGGGCCAGCTCCGCCTCTGCAAATCCTCGGACTGCGATTGGTGGTGTAAAATTACGCCACCGATCGCAGTCTTTTTCCGGTTCATCGGGTCACAGGACACCCGAATGGACCGGAAACGCAGAAAACCGCAGGTCTGAATTGACCTGCGGTTTTCTGCGATCGCCGATACGGGGGGGTCCAATGACCCCCCCCTGCGTTGTTACGGGATGCCGGCTGAATGATTTCAGCCGGCGTCCCGTTCCGATTAACCCCTGCGGCGCCGGAATGCAGATTTTAAGTCAGGACGTACCGGTACGTCCTCGGTCCTTAAGGACTCGGGAAATAGGGCGTACCGGTACGTCCTCGGTCCTTAAGGGGTTAAGCACATAAATAAGTGTTTGTTTATGAGCTGTAAGCAAACTAGGCAGAAACCAAAAAACAAAAAAATATAGTGGCAATTCTGGAGGAGCTGCTCAACCCCTGACACAGTGGCGTGTCTTTAATTAGGGGGAGCAGCCCGACCGCATGTGGACCGCAGTAATCGACTGACCCCAGCAAAATATGCATACAATGGAGGATGTCGGCGCAGTGCACATGCACCACAAGAGCAAACTACACGGAATGTAGCAATCATATGAAACACACAGAAAGCATGCACCAAACAGATATAACACTGACTATGCTGGCAAGACATAAATGAAGGTATTAAAAGCTGAGACTTTTGCCAATATATTCCAGTCATGGAGATATCGGAGCCCATCATGCACCACGTCACGGTTCTCAGCATGGCAAGGGGTCCTAACCGCTGCTCTAACTATGGCGTGAACACGGTCTGGGGGTGATATAATTCAGCTCACAGCAAAGCTTCCCACAAACGCCCAGCATGAATGCTGCGGTTGTGCAATGTGAATGAAGCCAGGCTGCAAGCCACACCCACACCAGACCATGTGATGGAGGTTACCAGGTGCAAAGGAGTGTTTGAATGCCAGGTAAAGGCAAACACACTCAAATCTAACAAGGCAGAAACCAAAAAACAAAAAAATATAGTGGCAATTCTGGAGGAGCTGCTCAGCCCCTGACACAGTGGCGTGTCTTTAATTAGAGGGAGCAGCCCGACCGCATGTGGACCGCAGTAATCGACTGACCCCAGCAAAATATGCATACAATGGAGGATGTCGGCGCGGTCCACATGCACCACAAGAGCAAACTACACGGAATGTAGCAATCATATGAAACACAGAGAAAGAATGCACCAAACAGATGTAACACTGACTATGCTGGCAAGACACAAATGAAGGTATTAAAAGCTGAGACTTTTGCCAATATGTTCCAGTAATGGAGATATCGGAGCCCATCATGCACCACGTCACGGTTCTCAGCATGGCAAGGGGTCCTAACCGCTGCTCTAACTATGGTGTGAACACGGTCTGGGGGTGATATAATTCAGCTCACAGCCAAGCTTCCCACAAACGCCCAGCATGAATACTGCGGTTGTGCAATGTGAATGAAGCCAGGCTGCAAGCCACACCCACACCAGACCATGTGATGGAGGTTACCAGGTGCAAAGGAGTGTTTGAATGCCAGGTAAAGGCAAACGCACTCAAATCTAACACTCCTTTGCACCTGGTAACCTCCATCACATGGTCTGGTGTGGGTGTGGCTCACGGCCTGGCTTCATTCACATTGCACATCCGCAGCATTCATGCTGGGCGTTTGTGGGAAGCTTTGCTGTGAGCTGAATTATATCATCCCCAGACCGTGTTCACACCATAGTTAGAGCAGCGGTTAGGACCCCTTGCCATGCTGAGAACCGTGACGTGGTGCATGATGGGCTCCGATATCTCCATTACTGGAACATATTGGCAAAAGTCTCAGCTTTTAATACCTTCATTTGTGTCTTGCCAGCATAGTCAGTGTTACATATGTTTGGTGCATTCTTTCTCTGTGTTTTGTAAGCAAACTAGACAAGGGCTACAGACAGACCCATCAGAGCTGCTCTCTGATAGATTTCACTAATAAACAGATGAAACAGTCTGCAGATGCAGTGACACTGAAAGTTGTAGAAACTTAACAAACTGTTGAACATTTTAATAATGACCAATATGACAAATGATCTTTAGCCCAAAATTAAAATGTAATAAAAATGGCCCCAACAATTTCTATAGCCTTAACCACTTGGATCCAAAGGTCATAGTCTTCATAGTAGTCATTAGTTGGCCAGCAATGATGAAATTGGAGAGTAGTGAGGCTAAGCTGTGGATGAGAAAAAGAAGAAGCAATCACAATCCAGATAGGGTCAGTTCCGGACAGAAGTCAAAACCAGGAAATGGAGAGTGAAAATACAGAGAGGTGAGTAGCAGTGGCAGGAATGGTATGTCACAATTACTTTACATTAAAAGACTTATGTATGCTATTGTATTACTGTTGATATAAAATGCAAGCAACTTTTAGGGCCCACTTCAGGTATAGTCCAGCAAGAATTAGAGTGGCTCTATAAAGGTCTAGGGAACTTTGCTAGGCTGAGGGTATTGCTTAAAAGTGTCAGCCCCATACAGTGCTATCATAGGGGCTGACAATCAGGGGAAAAAACTGTTCCCATCCTTGTTGATGTCTAATCATATCCCAGCCAACTGCTCTAAAAATTGTAGTTAGAATCGCTATGGCGCTCAGGTAGTAGATTAGTGAACAGTTATTTTTTTTTTATTCCATCCAGCAATACATAAGACAGTGGTCAACGTTTCAGTCCTCTTCCAGGACTGTGTTCAAAGCCAGGATGGCGTATGAGGGTTGCACTACTGGATGGTGTCATTCGTTAGCCACTGTCTAATGTCTATTGCTGGATAGAATAATAAGAAATACACTGTTTGCTAATCTACCACCTGAGTGCTATGGTGATTCTAACTACTACATGCCGGTGATCTCCTTACCACTTCGCACCAGATTGTTTCTTCCATGTCAGAATGCTGAACATCCACTTCCTAACTGCTTTAAAAATGTCACATACATGGTTTCTTTTTGTTCTTAAAGTAGATCTAGAGGAGAATGTCCATCATATTTATGTAGCATATGAATATAATTTTAGTATTTTTTCAGTATCTGGAAATGTATTTATTTTTTTTCATTTTAATTTATTTCTTCTGATAAAAAATATACTCCCATATACAAACAAATTGCTTGAGCCTGCAAAACAATTTCTCTTTTTTATGGACATTATGGACAGACCCCTAAAGTTCTGTCTGTGAAATAATGGCTAGAACGGCTATTCTGATTAAACTAGAAACAGAAAAAGAACCGATAATCTCATTGTAGATCTTTAATTTCCAGATTTTACAGCATAAAAGGATTATTGTATGATGTAATCCAGAGCGATATATACACTTCGCTTGATACGTATCACAATAACCTCCTTCTTGTTGGTAAGATTAATAGCGCATTACCTAGACTCATTTCCTTCACATCCAAATCTACAGCATCGCCATGAAACACCTCTAGAATGCTGTTACATACACATAAATATAAACTAAATGATTTTTGAATTACATAATTTCAGTAGAGATACACAAACCTCTTAGTGATAATCTGTTACATTCTTACTGTGGATAGTATTGACTTGCTTTCAAGCTATTAAAAATAATTGAATGGATGAGAGCCAGGTTAGCCGCTCTTGAAATTCTGAAATAAATTTTATTTTGATTTGGTTATCCTTCACTTACAATAAGTTATTTAGCTCACAGGAATATTGCAAAACAAAGTTGCAAAAGAAAATCACCAGTAATTACTATGGCAGAAATATGTTTTGTAAGAAGTTTTCCAATGAATTAAATTGCATTTCCTAGCCAGATATAAGATAACTAGGGGTTCCTTTCATCTCAGTCTATCTTTGCAGTGGACAGCTTGAAGATCAATACTGAAATAATAGATTTTAAAGGCTGTTAGCAAAAACCTTAAACGTTTATTTGTTTTTCAAACAATAAAACATATTTATATGAGCCCTAAGTGCAGTGCCCAAAATCTTTATGGTGCAGACAACTAACTATAAACAAGTGCTAAATCAATTACCAGTAGTGCTTTATAGATAATAGTACGGACTGCATCACATTGTATTACAATATTATAGCAGGGGACTTTAAACATGGGGCTAGCTGACACCATAGACGCTGGGTGCCTGCTGTTTCATACAGCAGACACCAGTGGCTAAAGTACGCGACTGATGGTAATGCCGATCACGGACTTTTAACTCTCCAGATGCCATAGTCAAATGTGATCACGGCATCTGAATGTGCAAAAACTCGGAACAGTGCACTTCCGGGTGTGCTCCGACTCCCGCTGACAGAGATCGGGGGAGGTGGATACATTGTGCAGCAGCTTCAGTCCTCCAAAATAGTGATGAGCAGCATAGGCAATATTCGTATTTGCGATATATTCAAAATTTTTGGCCTAATATTCGCCATAAATTTCGTAAATTCAAGAGTTTGTGATCTCCAGTCATTATTTTCTTGATTGCGAAAATCAGCAATCAGAAAATTTGCAATAAACATTTGTGATACGAAAATTTGCCATCATCACTACTCCTAAAGTCAAAGATATTGCAGCCTTCTCATTGGCCCACAAGCAAGAAGCAGTGAGGGATCATTGGTACTGATGAAAAAAAATCTAGACTATTCGCAATTACGAAGCTATAGCACTACATTCAAGATATTCGCAAATTCTCAAAGTGCCAAAATTTGCGATGAGAATATTCACGATCAACACTACTCCTAAATGAACTGAAGCTGCTGCACATTAGTTTCCATGAAGCCCCTACCTGTGACAGGGCTCCATGGGAATAATGTACATTGTAGCTCTCATACACTTCAATGCTAATTCATACCTTTGCAAACCACACCGCTCCTGTTCATAGACAGAGTCATGTATTGCAGTCAATTCACTTTTGCAAATGGTACGTACTGTGGATTGCACCATAAGAAGATTTAAATGTCTAGAATGTAAAGCATAAAGGATTTAGTTAAACGAAGGGCAGTGTCATACCTTTCAAGAAGACAGCCCAATGCGACTGCTAGGTTGTCCATGGTGGAAGGGTGGCTCATACTGAGCTGTTTTCACTGCTAACCCCAGTAGCAGGGGCGTATCTATAGGGGGTGCAGAGGTAGCAGTCGCTACCGGGCCCAGGAGCCTGAAGGGGCCCAAAGACCCTTGTGTTGCATAAGAAGACACCAGCATTATAGAAAGTGCATGCTGGTCAAGTTACACCTCTGGCTGGAGGGAAGGGGCTAGGTCAAGAATTTGGCATGGGGGGGTGCCGTTTCAATTTTTGCCTTGGACGGCACAAAGGTTTGTGCTTCCCTGCCCCTGGCCACAAAGCACTGAGGGAAGGAGGGGCCCAAGCTGAACTCTTGCACTAGGGCCCATGAGTCTTTAGCTACGCTCCTGCCCCGTAGGTAATACTGGGTCCAGAAAGGAGGATTGAGTATGAAGCAGGTCAAAGGTGATTGAAAAGACAGGTAGTGGAAAATTATTATGTTATGTGAGAGCTTTAAGCTGCATTTAGACGCTGTGAGGAGCAGCCAATTGTCTGGAAGGAAGTGCTCCTTTCCGATAATTGGCTGCTCGTTAAGTGGAGGGGGAAGCACTGCATTTACATGCAGTCATCACCTCCACCATATAAAGACTAGCGATCGCTGCTGCTATCACTTGTCCCCATACAAAATCATTGTTCCTGGGCAGCAGAGTGCTTTTTAGACAGCACGATCTGTTGCCCAGAAACAATGATTGAGATGTCGACACCCCAGATCATTAGACCATTAAATGTGGCGATTATTGTGAACAAGCGTTCGCACAAACACACTTTTGAGATAATCAGTCCAAACATTGGGTTATGTAAATGCGACTTTAGAGGGTTGTGCAGTGCAAAGATATTGAGGACCTATTCTCAGGATAGGTCATCAATATGAGATTGAACCTACAATAACTACCAATAAACCTCAATAAAATATACAAAGATAGTATAAAATAATCAATATTTTATTAGACATGAAAATCCCAAATGAAGATGAGGGCAAGTTGGTATAGCCACATGTTACTGGTACAGAATAGAAAGCAAACCAATAGGACATAGGACTATATAAATAGTGATTAATACCGGAACAATAATTATATAATACCACTCCAGTCAATAAAATAAAGTTGAGACGCCCCAAGAATAACAACCCAGAGAAACTCCTCGTATTCTGAGTGGCTAGGCCCCTGTGTAGCTTATTATGTGCAGAGGTGCTTTTTGGTAATGCATCAATATGAGATTGGCAGGTGTCTGACTCCAAGCACCACCACCAATCAGCTGTTTAAGGGGGCAAATGGGAGCTCATGCTAGAGCTGCTTCAAAATTATCTGTGCCATCTCCTTGCAGTCGGGTTGCAGTGTTATAGCAATACATTCACTTGAATAGGATGGAGCAGTTGTAATTACACTGCGCCAACTCAACAAGTGATACAATGCTCAGGTAATTTTGAAGCAGAAGCACTGCACACATGAGCACCGCTACCCCTAAAAACAGATGACTGTGTGGGGGATGAGAGTCAGACCCCCATAAATCAGATATTGGTGACCTATCCTGAGGATAGCTCATCAATATATTTGTACTGCACAACCCCTTTAACTCATCTTTATAATTTAAAAGACTTTATAGTTAAGTAGTGTATGCAGAAATAATGCACATATACTGTATCCTGTAAAATAAAAATGTATCTTTCTCTATCAAATCAGATGCATTACACTGTTTATATAGTTACACAGTTAAAAGTCCATCAAGTTCAACCAAGGGATAGGTGGGGATACGAATCCCAGAAGGAAGTGAGACTTAGATTTCTACACGTTTTCATAAGCATTAATGTTGTTTACTTTTAAGAATTCGTCTAAACCCTTTTTAAAACTGTCCACTGTTCCTGCTGTGACCACGTCCTGAGGCGGTCTATTCCACACATTCACAGTTCTAAGACCCCTTTCACACGGGCGAGTTTTCTGTGTGGGTGCAATGCGTGAGGTGAACGCTTGCACCTGCACTGATTCCGGACCCATTCACTTCAATGGGGCTGTGCAGATGAGCGGTGATTTTCACACTATGAAGGCCCCATAGAAATGAATGGGGCTGCATGAAAATTGTAATCCTCCGCAAGCAAGTGCGGATGCAATGCGATTTTCACACATGGTTGATAGGAGATAATAGGGATGAGCAAGCCCTTTAAAGTCTAATCACTGTATTATTTTTCCTTTATAACATGGTTATAAGGGAAAATAATAGCATTCTTAATCCAGAATGCTTACTAAAATTTTCCTTGACAGGTTAAAAAAATAATAAAAAAATGAACTCACCTTATCCACTTGTTCGCGCAGCTGGCATCATCTTCTTTCTTCTTCTTTCAGGATCTGCAAAGGAACCTTTGATGACGTAATCTCGCTCAAGAAGTAATCACGCTCAAGAAGAAAGAGGACGATGCCGGCTGCGCGAACAAGTGGATGAGGTAAGTTATTATTTTTTCTTATTTTTTTAACTCCTCAAGGAACATTTTAGTTAGCATTCTGTATTAAGAATGCTATTGTTTTCCTTTATAACCATGTTATAAGGGAAAATAATAAAATAAATAAAACACCTAACCCAAACCTGCACTTTAGTGAAGAAGTCCGGGTTTGGGTACCACATTCAGTTTTATCTCATGCGCGTGAAACACGCTTTGAAAAAACTGAACAGCGAAATGCAGTTGCCGTCAAAACTGACTGCAATTGCATGCCTACTCGGGTGAGTTTCCCGCAATGCACACGCGAAGCATTCAGAGCAAATCCAGGACGCCCGTGTGAAAGAGGCCTTACAGTAAAGAAGCTTTGACGCTTCCAGAGACTGAACTTTTTCTTCTCCAGTTGGAGACAGTGCCCCCTTGTCTTTTGAGCGCATTTTACATGGAACAGCTTTTCAATGTATTTTTTGTATGGCCCATTTATATATTTTTATAGGTTAATCATGTCCCCCCTTAGACGTCTCTTCTCAGACTAAATAAATTCAATTATTTTAATCTTTCTTCATAACTAAGACCCTCCATGCCCCTTATCATTTTATTTGCTTTCCTCTGGACTTTTTCCCGCTGCAGAGAATCCTTTCTATGGACTGGTGCCCAGAACTGAACTGCATATTCCAGATGAGGCCGCACCAACGCTTTGTAAAGTGGTAATATTACATCCCTGCCCCGCGAGCCCATGCCTCGTTTAATGCATGACTATATATCGTGGTAGCCTTGGAAGCAGCTGATTGACATTGTATGCTGTAATTTAATCTACCATCCACAAGGACACCAAACGGTGTTAAGTGTAAAGGTGCATTTCACAGAAATACACCGGAGACTCTAAAATCAACACACACAAATTAAACAATTAGCGTGACCCAGGGGAGTTTTCTTTTTTTTTTTTACTTTGTAGCTAATCATTAGTGATGAGCAGCAGGGGCAATATATCACAAATATTTGTGATTTTGTGATATTTGTGATATTCTTTTGGATCGCACTATTATGCGGCGCGCGCACGTGCGCACTATTAGCTATATAAGTTATGAAAATTGTTGCCAGCAACTTTTGAGATAGTGAGGAAGAACTGATCACGGTAGGTAATTGTACATTACAGCACTGTTTTAGATAAAAATTCCATGCATGTGATAACATTAGCTTTATATGCAGTTTAGGAGAGTACCTGGGCTGGTGGTAGACGGGAGGTACGTGCCACCGGGGGTCCTGGCCCCAGTGGAGTAAGAGCCGGAAAAGTGTATTTTGCAGCGGTTAGGCTATTAACACAGCGGATCCGGGCTGGCTCTTACTAGGAGCAGGCAGATATGCAGGCGAGTGCCTGTCTCCCCACGGTCCAGGCCAGGTTTTGCAGGGAAGGGTTAAAACCCGACCAGCAACAAGGGTGTGGTGCTCAATGTGGAGCTTCTGTGTTGTCTGGCTGTGAGAGTGAGAAGTGGAGGTGAGCTGGGCTGTGTGCTGAGGTCTGTAAAGGAGTGTGCAGGAACCCGCAGCTGAAGCCAGGAGGGACCCGTGTTCCGTGGCTAGAAGCCAGACCTAGGGACTTACTTCACCAAGGAGAAAAAGGTAACATTACGCCTGGCTTTAAATAGACTTTGCTTTGTGTGATGGAAACAGGCCTCAAGTAGCCTGCAGCAGGAACTTGCTGTATTTGAACTATTATTTTGCTGTTGTGTGTGACCACCCTCCCTATGAACTGCACCGTCTTTCACTTGTATGCACCGTGTGAACAAACAAAGCATCGTGTTTTACAGCAAGTCCGGTCTGTGTTGCCTGTATACTGCACTCGCTACCACTGCCTACCAGAGCGGATCCCCACAGCAGATACCGTTTTTCAAAGTATTCGAGATCGCGCAAATCGCCACTATTCATTTGAATATTTTAGCACAATACATACAACTTCACCTTTAATCAGGTCTGAAAACAGAATACTGATTGTTGAACGTAGTATTGTTGTGACATCACCGCACTATGTCTGTAGCATGTATGTGTGGACAGCAGAGAAATCTCTCACATGCACATTTATTTTCCTGCCGCACACTATAATCTATACTATCTAACACTAACTATATGGATTATATATTTGAGCTAACTATCTCTATAACCCACACTCCACCCTGCACTGGACCCTATCAGCTATTCAGCTACATAATTCCCTATTACTATCTTACAGTAATTATCTGGAATATTTATATGCGATTTGGAATGTAATTTGAAAAAGCACAGCACAGTATTCAAGCTCCTCTCTCTCTCTCACATGAAACTCCACAAAATCCCTGCTTTGGAGTGTCTTAATTTATATAGTGAAGGGGTAGGTAACTTTTCTATTGGTTGCTAGGCATGTTGTTAAGCTGTAACAAAGCATTCTCATTGGCCCACAATCTAAAAGAAGGGAGGGATGATCACCTAATGTGTACTGTGTTATAAAAATATATATATATATATATATAATAATATTTGTCAATACGAATATATTAAACTATATTCTAAATATTCGCATATTCTTGAAGTGCTGATATACGCAATAAAAATTTGTAATACGAATATTCACTCTCAACACTACTAATCATTCACACCTATTTCTAGACCGGGATACAAGCCAACCCAATCTGGCAGAGGTATATCTGCATACACTAAGATACCCCCAATAGAATAATACCTCCACTCAATTTATAGACAAAGTAAACTTTATTAGATAAATAATAAAATTTAAATCATCCAAGGAGGACGCTGCTGTATCGGTCGGATCTCCACATGTGTTTGCCTTTTGCTTGTTACTTTAGTACTTTCAACACTAGTCTTTAGTTTGATAATTTGCTCTTATGGGTGAACTATGATTGAATTAATACTATTGTTAGGTGTATTTTTCATTTATTGTCATTGGACGAGACTGATGGTGCAGCACCCTCTATGTCCTCTCTGGTATATTTATTGCTGCAATATTGATATTTATGTAGGTATTCATGATTTTAATGTTATCATTTATCTAATAAAGTTTATTTGTCTATAAATTGAATGGAGGTATTATTCTATTGGGGGTATATTTGTAGCTAATCATTGTGGAGTCCTGCATTCCTGCTCTCTTAGTTAGGGTTGAAAGTATAACTTCAACAGCTATCCATGGAGGCAAATACAGATGAATTAGGCCCCTTTCACATGGGCAAGAATTCCGTGCAGGTGTAATGCGTGAGGTGAACGCATTGCACCCGCACTGAATCCGGACCTATTCACTTCAATGGGGCTGTGTACATGAGCAGTGATTTTCACACATCACTGGTGCGTTGCGTGAAAATCGCAGCAAGCTCTATATTGTACGTTTTTCATGCAACACAGGCCCCATAGAAGTGAATGGGGCTGAGTGAAAATCGCAAGCATCCGCAAGCAAGTGCGGATGCAGTGCGATTTTCATGCATGGTTCCTAGGAGATGATCGGGATGGGGACCCGATCTTTATTATTTTCCCTTATAACATGGTTATAAGGGAAAATAATAGCATTCTTAATACAGAATGCTAAGTAAAATAGTGAGGGGTTAAAAAATGAAAAACAATTATTAAACTCACCTTAATCCACTTGAATGCTCAGCCTGGCATGTTTTCTTTCTTTTTTGATGAAAAGGACCAGTGGTGATGGATCATGTGATAGACCATGTGATGAGCGCACAGACGTCATCAAAGGTCCTTTAAAGCTACACAATCAAGTGGATGGGGTGAGTTAAATTTGTTTATTGTTTTCTACAGAACACCTAACCGAAACCCGAACTTCTTCACAGAAGGGTCTGGGTACCAAACATGCCGATTTTTCTCACGTGCGTGCAAAACGCATAAAAACACTTTGCACTCGTGTGGAAAAATCACGCATTTTCCCGCAACACACTCGCATCTTGTCTGGCGCTCACACACGACGCCCGTGTGAAAGAGGCCTAAGGGGATAGATCTGTAAAAGAGCATGGGTATGAAAAATTTTAAAAGAGAGAGTGTTAATCACAGGACTTCCTGCATATACCTCCAAAGGGGTCAGGGAATAACTGCTGGGCGCCAAAGGATGGACAAATTAGACTATAAAAGTAAATGAAAGGCTGCCGGTGGTGGTTGTATATGTAGGGTGTAAAGGTAGGGTGAGGTGACGAAAAAAAGAGAGAAAAATAGCCACAATATGGGCGCCAATCCTCCGGTAATCAATGCTATGAATCTTACTACTGTAATAAACAAAGAATTAAAAAAAAACATAGTAAATACTTATCAACTTTTTCCACCCATCTAAAAGTAGATTTTTTGGTGGGTGGAAAAAGTTGATAACTATTTGCTATGTTTTTTATTATTCTCTGTTTACTATAGTAGTAATATTCATAGCATTGATTACAGGAGGATTGGTGTCAATATTTAGGTGTCACAGTATCAATGATGGATATGATAGCTGAAGATTGTAATAGCAAGTGATCAAAAAGTCATACGCAACCCAAAAGAGTGCCAATCAAACCGTCATCTCTTCCCGCAAAAAATATAACTTACCTAAGACAATCGCCCAAAAAATAAAAAAAATAAACTCTCATACAATGGAGACACTAAAACATGATATATTTTTTTTGAAAGAATATACAGTCATGTGAAAAAATTAGGACACCCTTTGAAAGCATGTGGTTTTTTGTAACATTTTTAATAAAAGGTTATTTCATCTCCGTTTCAACAATACAGAGAGATTAAAGTAATCCAACTAAACAAAGAAAACTGAAGAAAAGTCTTTTCAAGATCTTCTGTAAATGTCATTCTACAAAAATGCCTATTCTAACTGAGGAAAAAGATAGGACACCCTCACATGTATTCCCTCTTAAATTGGCTCAGATCTCACACAGGTATATCACACCAGGTGCACATAATTAGTAGATCGTTACTCTGCATGTTGAATGAGGCTTGCCCTATTTAAACCTCAGACATTTAGTTTGGTGTGCTCCTGACTGTTGAAGTGAGAGTGAGCACCATGGTGAGAGCAAAAGAGCTGTCAGAGGACTTCAGAAAAAAGATTGTAGCAGCCTATGAGTCTGGGAAGGGATTTAAAAAGATCTCAAAAGATTTTGAAATCAGCCATTCCACTGTCCGGAAGATAGTCTACAAGTGGAGGGCTTTCAAAACAACTGCCAACATGCCCAGGACTGGTCGCCCCAGCAAGTTCACCCCAAGAGCAGACCGCAAGATGCTAAAAGAGGTCTCCAAAAACCCTAAAGTGTCATCTCGAGAACTACAGCAGGCTCTGGCTACTGTTGATGTAGAAGTACATGCCTCTACAATCAGAAAGAGACTGTACAAGTTTAACTTGCATGGGAGGTGTGCAAGGAGGAAACCTTTGCTTTCCAAGAGAAACATCGAGGCCAGACTGACATTTGCCAGAGATAAAGTTGACAAAGACCAGGACTTCTGGAATAATGTTCTTTGGACAGATGAGTCCAAAATTGAATTATTTGGACACAACAGCAGAGGACATGTTTGGCGTAAACCAAACACAGCATTCCAAGAAAAGAACCTCATACCAACTGTGAAGCATGGAGGTGGAAGTGTCATGGTTTGGGGCTGCTTTGCTGCAGCAGGACCTGGTCAGCTCACCATCATAGAATCCACGATGAATTCTACTGTGTATCAGAAGGTGCTTGAAGAACATGTGAGACCATCAGTTAGAAAATTAAAGCTGAAGCGGAACTGGACCATGCAACATGACAATGACCCAAAACATACTAGTAAATCAACCAAAGATTGGCTGAAAAAGAAGAAATGGAGAGTCCTGGAATGGCCAAGTCAAAGTCCAGATTTGAATCCCATTGAGATGCTGTGGGGTGACTTGAAAAGGGCTGTACGTGCAAGAAACCCCTCAAACATCTCACAGCTGAAAAAGTTCTGCATTGAGGAGTGGGGTAAAATTTCCTCAGACCGATGTCGAAGACTGGTAGATGGCTACAAGAACCGTCTCACTGCAGTTATTTCAGCCAAAGGAGGTAACACTCGCTATTAGGGGCAAGGGTGTCCTATCTTTTTCCTCAGTTAGAATAGGCATTTTTGTAGAATGACATTTACAGAAGATCTTGAAAAGACTTTTCTTCAGTTTTCTTTGTTTAGTCGGATTACTTTAATCTCTCTGTATTGTTGAAACGGAGATGAAATAACCTTTTATTAAAAATGTTACAAAAAACCACATGCTTTCAAAGGGTGTCCTAATTTTTTCACATGACTGTATATATATGTATACAGTACAGACCAAAAGTTTGGACACACCTTCCCATTCAAAGAGTTTTCTTTATTTTCATGACTATGAAAATTGTAGATTCACACTGAAGGCATCAAAACTATGAATTAACACATGTGGAATTACACTCACCTAAAGAATTATTAGGAACACCATACTAATACGATGTTGGACCCCCTTTTGCCTTCAGAACTGCCTTAATTCTACATGGCATTGATTCAACAAGGTGCCAATAGCATTCTTTAGAAATGTTGGCCCATATTGATAGGATAGCATCTTGCAGTTGATGGAGATTTGAGGAATGCACATCCAGGGCACGAAGCTCTCGTTCCACCACATCCCAAAGATGCTCTATTGGGTTGAGATCTGGTGACTGTGGGGGCCATTTTAGTACAGTGAACTCATTGTGATGTTCAAGAAACCAATTTGAAATGATTCGAGCTTTGTGACATGGTGCATTATCCTGCTGGAAGTAGCCATCAGAGGATGGGTACATGGTGGTCATGAAGGGATGGACATGGTCAGAAACAATGCTCAGGTAGCCCGTGGCATTTAAACGATGGCCAATTTGCACTAAGGGGCCTAAAGTGTGCCCAGAAAACATCCCCCACACCATTACACCACCACCACCAGCCTCCACAGTGGTAACAAGGCATGATGGATACATGTTCTCATTCTGTTTACGCCTAATTCGGACTCTACCATTTGAATGTCTCAACATAAATTGAGACTCATCAGACCAGGCAACATTTTTCCAGTCTTCAACAGTCCAATTTTGGTGAGCTTGTGCAAATTGTAGCCTCTTTTTCCTATTTGTAGTGGAGATGAGTGGTACCCGGTGAGGTCTTCTGCTGTTGTAGCCCACCTTTCTTTCCCATTCTGACATTCAGTTTGGAGTTCAGGAGATTGTCTTGACCAGGACCACAACCCTATATGCATTGAAGCAACTGCCATGTGATTGGTTGACTAGATTATCGCATTAATGAGAAATAGAACAGGTGTTCCTAATAATTCTTTAGGTGAGTGTATCTACATAACAAAAAAGTGTGAAACAACTGAAAATATGTCATATTCTAGGTTCTTCAAAGTAGCCACCTTATGCTTTGATTACTGCTTTGCACACTCTTGGCATTCTCTTGATGAGCTTCAAGAGGTAGTCACCTGAAATGGTTTTCACTTCACAGGTGTGCCCTGTCCAGTTTAATAAGTGGGATTTATAGCCTTTAAATTGGGTTGGGACCATCAGTTGCATTGTGGAGAAGTCAGGTGGATGCACAGCTGATAGTCCTACTGAATAGACTGTTAGAATTTGTATTATGGCAAGAAAAAAGCAGCTAAGTAAAGAAAAACGAGTGGCCATCATTACTTTAAGAAATGAAGGTCAGTCAGTCCGAAAAATTGGGAAAACTTTGAAAGTGTCCCCAAGTGCAGTCACAAAAACCATCACGCGCTACAAAGAAACTGGCTCACATGCGGACCGCCCCAGGAAAGGAAGACCAAGAGTCAACTCTGCTGCGGAGGATAAGTTCATCCGAGTCACCAGCCCCAGAAATCGCAGGTTAACAGCAGCTCAGATTAGAGAGCAGGTCAATGTCACACAGAGTTCTAGCAGTAGACACATCTCTAGAACAACTGTTAAGAGGAGACTGTGTGAATCAGGCCTTCATGGTAGAATATCTGCTAGGAAACTACTGCTAAGGACAGGCAACAAGCAGAAGAGACTTGTTCTGGCTAAAGAACACAAGGAATGGACATTAGACCAGTGGAAATCTGTGCTTTGGTCTGATGAGTCCAAATTTGAGATCTTTGGTTCCAACCACCGTGTCTTTGTGCGACGCAGAAAAGGTTCCCACCATGAAGCATGGAGGAGGAGGTGTGATGGTGTGGGGGTGCTTTGCTGGTGACACTGTTGGGGATTTATTCAAAATTGAAGGCATACTGAACCAGCATGGCTACCACAGCATCTTACAGCGGCATGCTATTCCATCCGGTTTGCGTTTAGTTGGACCATCATTTATTTTTCAACAGGACAATGACCTCAAACACACCTTCAGGCTGTGTAAGGGCTATTTGACCATGAAGGAGAGTGATGGGGTGCTGTGCCAGATGACCTGGCCTCCACAGTCACCGGACCTGAACCCAATCGAGATGGTTTGGGGTGAGCTGAACCGCAGAGTGAAAGCAAAAGGGCCAACAAGTGCTAAGCATCTCTGGGAACTCCTTGAAGACTGTTAGAAGACCATTTCAGATGACTACCTCTTGAAGCTCATCAAGAGAATGCCAAGAGTGTGCAAAGCAGTAATCAAAGCAAAAAGGTGGCTACTTTGAAGAACCTAGAATATGACATAATTTCAGTTGTTTCACACTTTTTTGTTATGTATTTAATTCCACATGTGTTAATTCATAGTTTTGATGCCTTCAGTGTGAATCTACAATTTTCATAGTCATGAAAATAAAGAAAACTCTTTGAATGAGAAGTTGTGTCCAAACTTTTGGTCTGTACTGTATATATATATATATATATATATATATATATATGGTATTGCCACGTCCATAATGACCTGCTCTATTGCTCTATAAAATTATCACATTACCTAACCTCTCTGGTGAACACCATAAAAATAAATAATAGTAAAAACTGTCATTTTTTGTCAACTTACATCACAAAAAGTGTAATACCAAGTGATCAAAAAGTCAAACGCATCCCAAATTCATAACAATTAAACCTTCATCTCATTCCGCAAAAAATGAGATTCTATCAAAGACAATCACCCAAAAAAATAAAAAATAAACTATGGCACTCAGAATATGGAAACACTAAAACATAATTTTTTTTTTTCGTTTAAAAAATGTTATTTTGTAAAACGTAAATAAATAAATAAAAAAGGATACATATTGAGGTTTTTTTTTTTGGCTGTTAACCCTTACTTTGTTAGTGGAAAAATGTTTTATTGAAAATTGAAAATCTGCCAAAAAAGTGAAATTCTGAAATGTCATCTCTATTTTCCATTAATTCTTTTGGAACACCTAAAGGGTTACAAAGTTTGTAAAATCAGTTTTGAATACCTTGAGGGTGTAGTTTCTAAAATTGGGTTATTTGTGTGTGGTTTCTTTTATGTAAGCCTCATAAAGTGACTTCAGACCTGAACTGGTCTTTAAAAAGTAGGTTTTGGAAATTTTCTGAAAAAGTTTTGCTTCCAAACTTCTAAGCCTTCTAACATCCCCAAAAAATAAAATGGCATAGTAGACATATGGGGAATGTAAAAAATAACTATTTTTAGAGTTATTACTATCTATTATAAAAGTAGAGAAATAGAAATTTGGAAATGTGTAATGTACTTTATGTTTAGATTTATTATATGTGCTCATTCATCGCATCCATTTTCTTTTCTCTCCATATCAGTAATATTCATTACCTTCATATCAATGATGCTTCCTTTTTGATTAAATTCTGCTACTATTTTACTTTGATTGTAATGGTGAATAGAACCTTGTGCACTGTTAATAAAAGTTTTATTTTGTCATGTTTTTTTTTGTATAAACAATTTTTATTGTTTTTTTAAATATTAATAGATTGTACATTGCAATAGAGGTACATCATGGAGCAATAGTAATAATAATAATGTACAATTTTTGGTTATAAATATTACATTTGTATATAGACAAAGTATTTTTATCATTAACATATAATGTTATGTGCATAGAGTCAGAACCTGAATGTTGAACGACGGAATACCTAGATTGAGAACACGAACATGCATAATTAAGTGAAGTTCCTGTATTTTTTCCAGGAAGACCATATTTTGAGAAATGTATTTCTGGTTTTCAATTCCCAATGTGAGAGTTCCTCAAGGCGATAAAATTGATCGATTTTAGCTATCCAGTGATCTATAGTGGGGATGTCTGGGCTACGCCAGTTCATGGGGATAAGTAAACGTGCCGCTGATATCAGAAAGGAGAAGAGGGTTTTTTTGTGCTTGTCTACCCCTTGTATACCCAAAGAAAGTAACGCTATCTCGGGGGAGGTAGGGAAATTGGTGTCGCATATGATTTTACTCAAGTTAAAGATTTTCCCCCACCAGGGTTTTAGCAGGGGGCACTCCCACCAGATATGGAAATAAGAACCCTTATTCTTTTCGCATCTCCAATTGTCTGGGATGTTGGGGTAGTATGAGGAGATCTTGTCTGGGGTTCTATACCATCTGGCTAAAACTTTGTAGCCGTTCTCTTGCACTCGGACACATCTTGAAAGTTTGTGTGGAGTGATGAAGAGTTTGGTTATTTCGGGTTGGGAGAATTGTCTTCCCAGGTCTTTTTTTCCCATAGTGCTATTACTGCTGGTTTGACATTCAAGACGGGAAGGGTCAGCTTCTTATAAAGAACTGAAATCAACTTAGAAGGATAGGTATTGGACTTCAACATATTTTCAAACCAGTCCAGGGGTTTTTGTAGGTTTAAGGTTTTGGCTCTAACGGCAATTTCCTTACTAATATAAGTGAGGAGTAGGGTGTGTGCGGAAGTGATTCCCAGTTTGTTTAAAAGGGACTCTCCAGAGAGGACACATCCGTCTCCGTCCAGTAGGTCCGTTACTAGCTTATTGGAAGATCTGATCCCTAAAGGGCATGTGTCTCTCAGCTCTTTAGGAGCTAACGAGATAATATCCCCTACCTGGAGGAGAGGGGAGGGCAGGGGTAGGGCAGCGCAATTGGAGGAGAACCACTTCCAAACCTTCAAAGAAGTGCGAACTATAGGGTTCGGGATAGAGGAAAGGGTAGAAAGTGGGCTGTCCGACAACAACAGGGCCCTAATGGTAGAGGGAAATAAAATATTTTCTAGCGGTAGCCACTGTTTGTGACCAGAGGGTCGAAGCCAGTCAATCACTCTGTTTAAGTGTATAGCCTTCATATAAAGTTCCGGGTCAGGTAAACCTATCCCCCCAAGGTGGGTTTTGTCAAAGTAGAGAAGGAGATTCTGGGTTTTTTACCCTGCCATATAAATTTTCGGATCTGGGCATTTAAAGACCTAAAAAAGGACCTAGGGATAGCAATAGGAAGGACTTGCAGGAGATAAGTGAGTCTTGGAATTACCAGGGACATTACTAGGTTTTTTCTTCCGAACTAAGACAGGTAAGGAAGGTCCAGAGAATCCAGCTGAGCAACAATGGCCTTCAAAAGGGGGGTATAGTTGAGCTGAAACAATTCAGAAAGATGAGAAGTTAATTTGACGCCCAAGTAGATTAAATGTCTATTAGGCCAGTTAAAAGGCGAGTTTAATTGGAGGGCTGAAATTTGAATAGAGGATAAACCTAAATGAAGAATTTGGGATTTTTGGGGGTTGATTTTGAAATTTGAAAGAAGACCGAATCTATTTAAAAGGGATAGTATTAGAGGAATGGACCTTATGGGATTTGTTGTAAGAATAAGCAGATCGTCTGCGAAAGCCGCTAGCTTAAATTCTTTTGGGCCTAATTTTAGTCCACTGATGCCCTCCTCTTGTCTCAAGGCCTGCAGAAGGGTTTCCATCACTAAAACAAATATAAGGGAGGATAGGGGGCATCCTTGACGAGTTCCATTTTTGATCAAAAACCGGGCAGAGATGAGATTATTGACCAAGACTGAAGCAGATGAATTTGTGTACATTGCAAAAACCGCATTAATATATGGGGTGGGAAATTGGAATTCATATAGGGTATGTCTTATGTAAGACCAGTCTATTCGATCAAATGCTTTTTCAGCATCGGTGCCTAATAGAACCAAGGGCCTTTTTTTTGTGAGAGGCATAGAAGAGGGCATCAAGAACTTTCGTAGTATTGTCTTTCCCCTCTCGACCCTTCACAAATCCCACTTGATCAGAGTGGATTAAGTTAGGGAGGAAGGAATGGAGTCTAGTGGCCAACATTTTTGCTAAGATTTTCAAGTCTGTATTCAATAAGGATATAGGTCGATAGTTAGCGCAGGAGGAGGGGTCTTTACCCTCTTAAGGTATGATAGTAATAAGGGCAGTAGTCATATCGGTTGATAAAGGTTTATTACCAAGGGAAGAGTTACAGACTGGGAGAAAATAAGGGATTAAAGAGTCTTGGAAGGAGGTGTAGTAAGCGGTTGGAAAGCCGTCCGGACCCGGGCATTTATCTTTTGGGGAGGATTTAAGAGCTGCAGCCAATTCGGTTGCCGTGAAAGGCTTTTGTAGGGTATCTTGCTGGTCTGGGGATAGTTTAGGTAGGTTTAGCGTTGCCAGAAAGACCTTAACTGACGAGTCTCTATTTTGAGCATGAGGGTCCTCTGAAGGGGGAGGTAAGTTGTACAGGGCTTCGTAAAAAAGCTTAAATTGTTCGGCTATAGTCTCCGAGGAGAAGAGCTGTTGGCCCTGGGGAGTTTTAATGGAAGAAACATGCCTAGCTAATTTCCTACGTTTAATACGCTGCATCATGAACTTTGAGGCTTTGTTGCCATGTGCAAAAAACTTGTGCTGGGAGGATAAGTAGTATTTAGCGGCTTTAGCATTTAAGAGGTTTTTGAGCTCTGTTCTAAGAGCTGTAAGATCCGATAAATGTTGGGCAGCTAGGGATCTCTTGTGGAGAGATTCCAACACATGAATCTGGTCCAGAAGAGAGGTAAGCTGTTTATCTGCTTGTTTCTTCAGATAGGAGCATTTACTAATGAAGTGGCCTCTCATAAAAACTTTATGGGCATCCTAGAGGGTATGGGGGGAAATATCTGGGGTATTATTAAGAGAGAAGTACTCTTCTAAGAGGGACTTGAAATGTTTTCTAAGGCCATCGCTGCTCAGCACGGATTCGTTAAGTCTCCAAACAGGAGTCCTACCTGATTCTGAGGGTGGCCGGATAGTGCAGAAGATAGGGGCATGATCTGATATGGTGATGTTGTCAATTTTTGCATCCAAGAAAGTAGGTATCTGATCCTTTGGAACGAGTGTATAATCTATCCTGCTATAGGAGTGACCTGGAGCAGAATAAAAGGAATAGTCAGTGTAGCTTGGGTTAAGGCAACGCCATATGTCTATAAGTCCTAGATCGTATAATCTGGATTTCAGTTTTTTAAGAGATTTAGCAGAAAAAGAGGATTTCTTAGTGGACGTATCAACAAGGGGCTGTAAGGCGACATTGAAGTCACCTGCCAAGACTAGGGTACCTTCCTGCAAGTCCTCCACCAGAGTTAGAAGAGACAGAAGCCAGTCTATCTGGTCAGTGTTTGGGGCGTAAATGTTGACAAATGTGTACATTTTGCGACCAATAGTACCCTTAAGAATGATATATCTGCCTTCTGGGTCCTGTGTATGTGCAGAATAAGTGAAGGGAACATTACCTTTGAAACCTATACTCACTCCTCTAGAGGCCGCTCCTCCCGCACCGCAGTGATACCAAATAGGATATTTGGAGAATGAGAGGTCCGGGTAATTGCCATGTTTATAGTGGGTTTCCTGTAAAAATAAGATTGAACATCTTTCCTTCCAAAGGAGGGAAAAAAATTGGGATCTCTTAGATGGAGATCTGAGGCCTTTCACATTAAAGGACGCTAATTTAAGGTCATTCATGGCTAAATGATTGGACCGTACTGGCGGCCCCTAGAGAAGCGAGCACATTCCCTCTACTTAACATATACAGGCACAACCGATATCCAGGTATTCCGTAACGGAAAAAACGGAAAAGAAAAACATAAACAATGGTAAAACAGAAATGCGGCATGGAAAAATCAAGTTGTCGCTTTAAGAACAACATGAAGCTTAAAGGCTTCTTCAGAGAGGGGGGGTTAGTGGGGTTAACCCAAGTATATGGCCCTGCTAATATTGGGAACATTTTAAGCTTTTAGTCATGTACTCCAGACAAAAGAAGGGGGAAAGTAGAGGAGGGGTGGGGAGAGATGTAGGGGTACAGATGAAGAAAGACATGGTAGGGGAAGAGATTAAGAGAAAGCTAGGAAGGTGAATTTAGTGGGAAATGGAGATATGTATATAGCTTACAACATGCCCACAGGATTAGAGAGAAAGAGATCTAAGACACAGTCCCAGTTATTCTCCTTGGAGTCAGGTTGCCACTGCGGTTCTTCATACGCTGTCTTTTAGGAGTAGAGGCCTTCTCCCAGGGGGTCAGCTTCGGAAGGTCAGGCAGAGTGGAGATCTCGGTCACTGCATCCCAGCTTGCTATGTCCATTGGTGGAATGTCCACAGAAGAAAATGCTTCTTGAAGATCCATATAGGAGTAAATCTTCATCTGTTTTCCTGCGTATTTAAATGACAGACCAAATGGGAAGGTCCATCTGTATAAGATATTCTTGCTGCGCAAATGGTCTGTAAGGGGTTTCAGGATTTTCCTCTTATTCAAGGTGACAGGGGAGAGATCTTGAAATATCTTGATGGTAAAGTCCCCAAAAGAGATGGAGTTAGAGGCTCTGGCTGCATTAAAGATCTTTTCTTTGTCTGCATAATTTAAAAAACGGCAGATAATGTCCCTGGGAGGTTCTGTATCTTTTGGTTTCTGTCTGAGGGCTCTGTGAGCTCTTTCAATAGTCATATCAGACAAATCATCATTCCCCAGGAGTTTTGCAGCTATCTGTCTAATGGTGGACATTAGTTCCTCACTAGGCACAGCTTCTGGTATGCCCCTGAATCGGAGGTTATTCCTCCTGCCCCTGTTTTCTTGGTCCTCCATTGCTGCATGTAGATGATTGATATGCTGCTGACAGGAGGAAAGGGAGTGAGAGACAGCGGTGCTATGTTCCAGGGTGGCCTGAGTGATAGTCTCCAGAGACTCTACCCTGTGACCGATGTGCTGGATCTCCTGTGTGAGTACGGAGATTTCTTGCATCAGGGGTAAGAGGGCTTCAGCAAGAGCCTGCTTGATAAAACGCCTGGACACAGGTCGGGAGTGGGAGGTTATAGACTCACCACCATCGCTTTCTCCCTCAGACGTGCCTCCTTCAGCGCCTGCTTCAGAGCGCTCGTCTGCCGGCGCCATCTTGGATTATTTAGCAGCAGGAGAAGCGGTTTGTTTCTTCAGGTATTTTGCCATTCCTGTACCCGGATTAGGGCATTTTGGGATCACAGCTTGGTCAGTGTTCTTTTGTCCTCCTATTTTCACCATTTTGGAGTACAAAGGCAATTGTAATCAAGTCCCTTTAGCAGGAGAATAAACGGAGCTCAGCAAAGCATGTCCTCACAGCTCAGCCGTTGGCTCCGCCCCCATTTTGTCATGTTTTATAACTAATAAAAACAAAATTTACAAAGAAATATGGAAATGTGCAAATTTTTCAACATTTTTGGTAAATTTGGTATTTTTTTATAAATAAAAATTTAATTTTTGACTCAATTTTACCACTGTCATGAAGTACAATATGTGACTAGAAAATAATCTCAGAATGGCCCTGATAAGTAAAAGTGTTTTAAAGTTATTACCACATAAAGTGACAAATGTCAGATTTGCTAATAATGGCCTGGTCCTTAAGGTGAAAAGTGTCTGGGTCCTTAAGGGGTTAAGCAACCACTAGTATGTATCAGCCTGTTACAATAATGCTATGTAATGAACCTTATAAAGAAGTTACATTCATTTTGTAGGTGCAACTTACTCATTAGTCTATATTTTACTTTTTCTTGCCTGCCAAGTTCATTACAATATTTTTCCTAGGATATCAATCTAGAACCTCCAATGTAAAGTATGAAAATTGCAACAAAGAAAAGACATATAAACTAGACTACATGACCCTTTATTCTGAAAGGCAGCACAGAAATCTTTAAAAATAAATAGCCTTCAACTCATTGGTCTAATAGAGATTTTTCAGTGGATAAGGCAGAGATCTAAGGGAAAAATACAAACTACTTCTATTGATAGCTCAACTCTGCAGATGCTGGGTAGACATTAGTACTGAAGCAAAAGAACATTAGGTGTACTTTAACCATCAAATGCACAGAGAGGTTGTTATTGACTATTATTTCTACGGAGAGTCACAGAAGGTGAGAATAAGGTGAGTGTAAAGGATAGATGTGTTTCCAGGAGTGAACATAAGACACACAATAACATTGTTGTAACTAGTTATAAAATACCTAGAATTGCATGGGTTGCTTAAAGTAAATCTCCTAAAAAAGTATCCAGAAAAAAGTATCCAGACGCAAAAAATACAAAAAAATATATATATATATACCAGGAGAATACTTTTATTTGAATAGACAATGTAAAGTTGCTACAACCAAAATTATTCAACCCCCATTGCAAATTATGTTTATTAGCCAAAATAGCTAAACTTAAGCTGTTTTCAGTAAACCAATGAAACAATTTAAATAGCTTAACAACTAATATAACTAAAGATGCCACTTTTTGTAACAGTGAAATCGAAAACTTTCACAATATGGTTGCTGAATTGTTGAACATTATTAGGAAATGTGGCTGTACAAATTAATTGTAATGTTTTGGCCGCATATGTCCTTTTTCAAACTACAGCACAAAAAAATTGAAAGATAATAAAAGTAAATCAAAGGAATGTTCCAGGGCAGTGGTAGTATATACATAATTAATGACAAAATGTAACATTACAAATAATTCCAAAGGATATGAGTCCTAAAATTCAAATCAAGTCCAAGAGAAGGATATAATATGGAATCAGTAAGGAAGACAACGGTGGATAGAATGCCCAAAATCAAATGCAATCTAATATAAATGATATACATAATATTTGCTATCCATTATTCTATCTGAATGGAGCTTAAGGCTGTGTTCCTTATCATATAGTTGCATGCCTAGAGGTCTGTTGGTCTATCGATATATAGAAATATAGAAAATACCCCTGTTACGAGGAGTCACATCAAGTGAAATAGTGAACCATACAAAGATACAGTGCCACAGAACAAAATAGTATGTCGGTGTCCTGAAGGACTAAAATTACCTGGTGCCGCTGGAGCAGAGGAAGAGGTGGAACAAGCCCTCAGCGAAGTGTGCAATCGCCCAGACAGGATTGCGCTTGCTGTTTGTGAGCCAGCGCGCCATTTAAGAAAGCATTCCGGCCGTGTGCGCATGCAGCACATGCACATAGGGAAGAGGAGCGTGTGAAGCCTCGTTCTGAGGGAAGCCGAGGCTGGAGCGCTCCTGTGCTAGTGGAGAGACTATGCAAGGGGATTGAGGTGACAGTGGAAGTAATTGACAGAGGAAATGGATAGAAATACATACAAAATAAGGCAAAATTAAATTTAATTAAAATAAAGGTAGAGATGAAGACAGTAGTAATAGATAAAGAAGATAAATAAATAATCAAAGGAGAAGGATGGAAAAAGAATAATGATGACAAAAAATGGATACTACAGGGGGGCACCAGGGTTTCAGACTAATTGCTCTGAAAAAAAAAGGGGGGAGATTAATTAAACAATGCAATCTATAATAAAAGGCACAATTATTGCTACAAATCAAAATCAAGTCATGGAGGAACAGGAGTCTCTATCTGAGGCCAGGCTGTAAGGAGAGGGAAACACATACAGCTCAAGGAGATGGCAGGTAAGCTAAACCAATAACACACCTGCCACAGACACACTGACTGGAACCCGTGCACAAGTGCTGCTGTCAACACCAACATTAAAGGACACAGCACACACCACAAAACCACACAGGAACACAGGACACCCATAGCTGCAATAAACATGAGTGAGTGGAATGTCTAGCAAACATGACACCAAACACCACCAGACATGTAACACCAAACTAGACATACAAACACCCTGAACATAACCCACTCCATACAAATAGGGACAAGAAGGGAATGAGACACCGGGATAACATTGGTGACCACAAGGGTGGCCCTCACTGGACAGATGGAACACCCTGGACTGGAGCAGAGCTCCAGCACCAACAACAGCTGAAGTACAACTGACTCCAGACAGGAAACCACAGAAGATATAAGCCAAGTGACCACACCCAGTCAGGGTGTTAACCCTTACAGCACCAGACAGAGAAAATCTCTGGCCATTTTAGAAGATCTTACACGGCCATGGCTCGTCTTGCTGACGTTCAGTGGCGACACCACTTGCCCGTCAGACGTCTGATTTGTGACTGCCCGATGTGCTGGAACTCCACCTTGTATATGCTTGATAGGCTGCTCCAGCAGAAACGTGCAGTTAACGACTATCTGTACGAACTCTGCGGCAGGACAGTTTCTGGGTAGCTTGTTATTTTTCACCGCGCCAGTGGCTGTTCATGTGTGACGCATGCAGACTTCTGTGGCCATTTGATGAGATCACCAAACTGGTCAGTCCCAGCCAGGGCATCATTAGTGACATCGTACCTTATTCCTTCTTTCTGGAGTGTGCATTGTGTAGTGTCATTGATCAAGCTGTCGAGGAGCAGGAGCTGGAAGATAAGGAAGTCGCAATGCTGAATGAATTCCCAGGGGGGGCTACTCCATCTGAGACAAGTCAGCAGGAGTTTGAAGAGGAGTCAGAGGAGGATGGTGACTGGGGGAGAAGGAGGAGGAGCAAGAAGAGCAGGGTTTAAACTTTTTGGGAATCCCTGGTGTTGTCCGTGGCTGGGGGAGGAGACCGATGAGAACATTCTCCTGGGCAATGAGCAGGAGCCAAGGCAGTCTACTGCTTCCAATTTAGTGTAAATGGGGGCCTTAATGCTCCAGTGTTTGAAGAGGGACCACCGTATAAAAAGCATAAAGGTCAAGCACCTGTACTTGGTGGCAACGTACTTAGACCCCCCGGTACAAGCACAAAATGGTGGACATGTTACCAGCATCACAGAGGGCTGTCAGAATGCAGCATTTCCAGACTTTGCTGCGAGAGATGCTGCATTTTGCTGTTGCCGGCACTGACAGAGGAATTTCTACCCACAGCTTGCGGTTACCAATCATACTGCGCCTGCAAAAAGAGGGCGGTTTGAAGATGTGTTGGTTGCTTCCGATATGAGATCATTCTTGTAGCCAACCCATCGACAGCCGGCCTCCTAATCCAGCCTCAGGGAATGCCTAGACTGACAGATGTCTGACTACATCGGGTCAACGGCCGATGTGGATGCTCTGAGAAGCGAGGAACCCCTAACTACTGGGTGTGCAGGCTTGACCTGTGGCCAGACCTGGCAGAATTTGCCATGGAACTTTTGGCTTGCCCCTCATCGAGTGGCCTTTTCGAAAAGAAGTTCAGCACAGCAGGTGGGATCGTGACCGGTAAGCACACTCGCCTAGCTCACAACAGTGTGGACTGCCTCAAAATTTTTAAAATGAATGAAGCATGGATCTCGGAGGAATTCAACACCTATGATGACCACGAGTATTTGAATTTCTCCATACCAGCCCACACATATCCGCCATAACCCAGAATATGTATATACAGCGGCATCAAAGGCCGTTTATAACAGATGAATGCCTCATTTTTGGGGCCTATACTGGCCAAGAGTTACATATTTATTCTGTGACCACCTAATGCACCTCCAGCCATAAAATCAAAAGTTCTATGCTGTCATAGGCATAGTTCTATGCCTATTGGCTAATTTATGGGGCTTGTACTGGGCGACAGTTACATACGTATTTATCCAGTGAATGCCTAATGTACCTCCAGCCGCAGAATCCAAAGTTCTTTGCTGTCAGGTGAATGCCTATAGCCTAATTTTTGGGGCCTGTACTGGCCTACAGTTAAATTTTTGTCCTGTCACCACCTAATGTACATTCAGCCACAGAATCCAAAGTTCTTTGCTGTCAGGTGAATTCCTATTGCCTAATTTTTGGGCCCTGTACTGGCCAACAGTTAACTTTTTATCCTCTGACCGCCTAATGTACCTCCAGCCACAGAATCTAAAGTTCTTTGCTGTCAGTTAAATGCTGTCACGGCTGAGGATGGGGGAAACCCTCAGCCGTGCGATGCCAGGTGGTGTAGTGGCTACTCGGCCATGAGAACAGGATAGGGAGCAGGTCACCTCCTCACGCATCCCTACCCTGACCCTAACTCCTAACCTGCATGGGCCGACCTTTAAGGTAGGAGGACCCAAGCGCAGGAACTTCGGAGCCCTGTCTTACCCTCCGCAGATCCCTGAGCTAAGAGCTGGGTAAGACGACCTACTCCTCCTTGGCATGGAGGAGCAGGAGTCTCAATGGCCAAGCTGTTGGGAAAAGGGGGACATGAACAGCCTCACGGGAATGGCAGGCGAACACCCAGTTCCACCAACCTGCCACAGCCTTGCTGACTGGATCCCTGAGCATACAGGAAACCAGAACCGTGAGCTGCACCAAACATAAGAAGGTCCCAACAGAACAACATACAACCACACACGCATAAAGACATCAAACATAACGACAATTATTTTATGACCACAGGGGTGCTGCTCCAGCCATGGATGACTGAAGCAACCTCCTGAGCCATGCCAGACACTCAGGCTATATAGGCCAAGAAGCCACACCCCACAGTCAGACACACTCAGTGCACACCACAAAACACTGTGCACACAGACATACCAAAAGTGCATACACACATGCACACAACTCCCAGGGAACCGCACACAATGCTGTTGTCCGCGGCAACCGCACTGAGGCCAACAACATTATGCCTCAGCTGCGGTTGACACAACAACCCAAACCGCGGGCAACTGTATGCGGCTCCCCAGGAGTCACGGCCATAACCGTGGCTGTGACACTCCCACCCCTCAAAGCCCCCCCACCGAAAAAAAAACTGGTGAGGAACTCACACAGGGGATGGGAGAAGGAGACGTCCACTCTCAGGACATGGTTCCCAGGAGGTCACTGTCAGCTGCATCCTCTCCCAGCTCACACTAGCCAGTCCGACGAGGCCTGCAGCCCGCACCAGCGACAAGGGATGGAACCACAGAGAGTGGACGAGGGGACTCTCCACTAACGTCCCCACTCCAGTCGCTGCCAGCATACACTCCTAACCAGCACACAGCTGGACCACTTACGGAGTGCTGCCAGCAAACGACCAGAGATGGGAACATGGAGAGGGACGAGGGACCACCAACACGGACACGGAAGGTACGGTGGCGGGGAAAAAGCCACCAACCGTGCCGTTAACGGTGATCCCCCCGGGACGCTCTCCCTCCGGAGAACGCGCATGCAGGCCACAAGAGGCTGGCCCTGCATGCTGCACCCTCTTTCGAAGGTGTGCACACCGCACACCAAACAACACCACATGCAAGAAATCAGGGGGACGCCCTGCGAGGCAACGGTATAGGGAAGGCGGGGAACGCCACTCACCGCGCCGTCAAAGGCGAAACCCCCAGAACGCTCTCCCTCCGAAGAGCGCGCATGCACCCCATCCGCAGACGGCGGTGCATGCTTTACCCTCTTTCGAGGGAGCACCAGATGAGTAGCCTCTGTGGTCATACTGTCACGGCTGAGGATGGGGGAAACCCTCAGCCATGCGATGCCAGGTGGTGTAGTGGCTACTCGGCCATGAGAACAGGATAGGGAGCAGGTCACCTCCTCACGCATCCCTACCCTGACCCTAACTCCTAACCTGCATGGGCCGACCTTTAAGGTAGGAGGACCCAAGCGCAGGAACTTCGGAGCCCTGTCTTACCCTCCGCAGATCCCTGAGCTAAGAGCTGGGTAAGACGACCTACTCCTCCTTGGCATGGAGGAGCAGGAGTCTCAATGGCCAAGCTGTTGGGAAAAGGGGGACATGAACAGCCTCACGGGAATGGCAGGCGAACACCCAGTTCCACCAACCTGCCACAGCCTTGCTGACTGGATCCCTGAGCATACAGGAAACCAGAACCGTGAGCTGCACCAAACATAAGAAGGTCCCAACAGAACAACATACAACCACACACGCATAAAGACATCAAACATAACGACAATTATTTTATGACCACAGGGGTGCTGCTCCAGCCATGGATGACTGAAGCAACCTCCTGAGCCATGCCAGACACTCAGGCTATATAGGCCAAGAAGCCACACCCCACAGTCAGACACACTCAGTGCACACCACAAAACACTGTGCACACAGACATACCAAAAGTGCATACACACATGCACACAACTCCCAGGGAACCGCACACAATGCTGTTGTCCGCGGCAACCGCACTGAGGCCAACAACATTATGCCTCAGCTGCGGTTGACACAACAACCCAAACCGCGGGCAACTGTATGCGGCTCCCCAGGAGTCACGGCCATAACCGTGGCTGTGACACTCCCACCCCTCAAAGCCCCCCCACCGAAAAAAAAACTGGTGAGGAACTCACACAGGGGATGGGAGAAGGAGACGTCCACTCTCAGGACATGGTTCCCAGGAGGTCACTGTCAGCTGCATCCTCTCCCAGCTCACACTAGCCAGTCCGACGAGGCCTGCAGCCCGCACCAGCGACAAGGGATGGAACCACAGAGAGTGGACGAGGGGACTCTCCACTAACGTCCCCACTCCAGTCGCTGCCAGCATACACTCCTAACCAGCACACAGCTGGACCACTTACGGAGTGCTGCCAGCAAACGACCAGAGATGGGAACATGGAGAGGGACGAGGGACCACCAACACGGACACGGAAGGTACGGTGGCGGGGAAAAAGCCACCAACCGTGCCGTTAACGGTGATCCCCCCGGGACGCTCTCCCTCCGGAGAACGCGCATGCAGGCCACAAGAGGCTGGCCCTGCATGCTGCACCCTCTTTCGAAGGTGTGCACACCGCACACCAAACAACACCACATGCAAGAAATCAGGGGGACGCCCTGCGAGGCAACGGTGAAGGGAAGGCGGGGAACGCCACTCACCGCGCCGTCAAAGGCGAAACCCCCAGAACGCTCTCCCTCCGAAGAGCGCGCATGCACCCCATCCGCAGACGGCGGTGCATGCTTTACCCTCTTTCGAGGGAGCACCAGATGAGTAGCCTCTGTGGTCATACTGTCACGGCTGAGGATGGGGGAAACCCTCAGCCATGCGATGCCAGGTGGTGTAGTGGCTACTCGGCCATGAGAACAGGATAGGGAGCAGGTCACCTCCTCACGCATCCCTACCCTGACCCTAACTCCTAACCTGCATGGGCCGACCTTTAAGGTAGGAGGACCCATGCGCAGGAACCTCGGAGCCCTGTCTTACCCTCCGCAGATCCCTGAGCTAGGAGCTGGGTAAGACGACCTACTCCTCCTTGGCACGGAGGAGCAGGAGTCTCAATGGCCAAGCTGTTGGGAAAAAGGGGGACATGAACAGCCTCACGGGAATGGCAGGCGAACACCCAGTTCCACCAACCTGCCACAGCCTTGCTGACTGGATCCCTGAGCAGACAGGAAACCAGAACCGTGAGCTGCACCAAACATAAGAAGGTCCCAACAGAACAACATACAACCACACACGCATAAAGACATCAAACATAACGACAATTATTTTATGACCACAGGGGTGGCTCTCACTGGCAGGTCATAAGCAAAGGAGGCTGCTCCAGCCATGGATGACTGAAGCAACCTCCTGAGCCATGCCAGACACTCAGGCTATATAGGCCAAGAAGCCACACCCCACAGTGGGACAAACACTCAGTGCACACCACAAAACACTGTGCACACAGACATACCAAAAGTGCATACACACATGCACACAACTCCCAGGGAACCGCACACAATGCTGTTGTCCGCGGCAACCGCACTGAGGCCAACAACATTATGCCTCAGCTGCGGTTGACACAACAACCCAAACCGCGGGCAACTGTATGCGGCTCCCCAGGAGTCACGGCCATAACTGTGGCCGTGACAAATGCCTATTGGCTAATTTTTGGGGCCTCTACTGGCCGACAGTTATATATTTACCCTGTGATTGCCTAATGTACCTCCAGTCACAGAATCTGAAGTTCTTTGCTGTCAGGCGAATGCCTATTGCCTAATTTTTGTGGCCTATAATGGCCGACAGTTACATATTTATCCTGTGACCGCCTAATATACCTCCAGCCACAGAATCCAAAGTTCTTTGCTTTCAGATGAATGCCTATTGGATAGTTTTTGTGGCCTGTACTGGCCGACAATTACATATTTATCCTGTGACTGCCTAATATACCTCCAGCCACAGAATCCGAAGTTCTTTGCTGTCTGGTGAATTCCTATTGCCTAAATTTTGGGGCCTGTACTGGCAAACAGTTACATTTTTATCCGATGACTGCCTAATGTACCTCCAGCACAGAATCTAAAGTTCTTTGCTGTCAGGTGAATGCCTATTGGCTAATTTTTGGGGCCTGTACTGGCCACCATTTGCCTTGGGTGCCTACCTTCTTCATAAGTTCTGCTGTCACCTAATGAGGGAGGTGGCACTCATTCTAAGTCACCCTCCTCTTCATCGCCTACAATGTCAGACCCAAGGTCTACCAGTGGTTGACTGAGGGGAACAGCAGACGTGGAGCCCCTGACCTGGCTCTGCTGTCCCCTCACTGATTCCTGGGTCTGACTAGGTGCGGGGGTTCTGACACTGAAACCACCAACACCAGTTGGAAGGGATGTCACTGGGGTTCTGACGGGCGGTACGCCCTCCTCTTCCTCCATCCCTTCCAAGAAGGTCTTGAGCATCCGGATCATCCTCTAGCTCACTCTTCTGCATTACCACCCCCAAGATGTCCCTCTTACTGTCGCTGTCAAACAGCATCAGGGTCGATTCTTGAGGGCTGGAGGCTGGTCCGAGCAGGTGCAGAGGACTCTGTGCCACTAGCTTGTGTCAGGAATGATACCACTGCCTCGACGCTTTGAGATGAAATGGGGCGGCTCTTTTGTTTTTCACAGACAAAAGATGCTAATACTAATCACTACCCACACGAAACCCTAAAACACTAACCCTAAGGGTCCATTCACATCCGTGGATCCGCAAAACACGGACATCGGCCATGTGCGTTCCGCATTTTGCACACTGCACATCGCCGGCACTTAATTGAAAATGCCTATTCTTGTCCGCAATTGCGGACAAGAATAGGGCATGTTCTATTTTTTCAGGATCGGAATTGAGGACCCGGAAGTGCAGATGCGCAATTCCGGATCCATGCAGCACATCGTGCTGCCCCATAGAAATGAATGGGTCCGCAATTCCGTTCCGCAAAATGCTGAACGAAATTGCATACGTGTGAATGGACCCTATAATACAGAAAAATACATTTATTTTTTTCCACAGACAAAGGATGCTGACACTAATCACTACCCACACGAAACCCTAAAACACTAACTATAAAACACAGAAAAATACTTTTTTTTGTTTTTTTGTTAGTTTTTTTTAAGACAAAAGAGGCTGACACTAATCACTACCAACACAAAACCCTAAAACACAATAAACAAACTTTTTTTCACACACAAAACAGACAGCAAAAGCCTATACTATACTATATCTATACAATATCCCTATCTAACCTACAGTTATGGCCAAAAGTTTTGAGAATGACACAAATATTAGTTTTTACAAAGTTTGCTGCTAAACTGCTTTTAGGTCTTTGTTTCAGTTGTTTCTGTGATGTAGTGAAATATAATTACACGCACTTTATACGTTTCAAAGGCTTTTATCGATAATTACATGACATTTATGTAAAGAGTCAGTATTTGCAGTGTTGGCCCTTCTTTTTCAGACCTCTGCAATTCGACTGGGCATGCTCTTAATCAACTTCTGGGCCAATTCCTGACTGATAGCAACCCATTTTTTCATAATCACTTCTTGGAGTTTGTCAGAATTAGTGGGGTTTTTTTGTCAACCCGCCTCTTGAGGATTGACCACAAGTTCTCAATGGGATTAAGATCTGGGGAGTTTCCAGGCCATGGACCCAAAATGTCAAAGTTTTGGTCCCCGAGCCACTTAGTTATCACTTTTGCCTTATGGCACGGTGCTCCATCGTGCTGGAAAATGCATTGTTCTTCACCAAACTGTTGTTGGATTGTTGGAAGAAGTTGCTGTTGGAGGGTATTTTGGTACCATTCTTTATTCATGGCTGTGTTTTGGGGCAAAATTGTGAGTGAGCCCACTCCCTTGGATGAGAAGCAACCCCACACATGAATGGTCTCAGGAAGCTTTACTGTTGGCATGACACAGGACTGATGGTAGCGCTCACATTTTCTTCTCCGGACAAGCCTTTTTCTTGATGCCCCAAGCAATCGGAAAGAGGCTTCATCGGAGAATATGACTTTGCCCCAATGCTCAGCAGTCCATCACCATATTTTCTGCAGAAGATAAATCTGTCCCTGATGTTTTTTTTGGGAGAGAAGTGGCTTCTTTGCTGCCCTTCTTGACACCAGGCCATCTTCCAAAAGTCTTCGCCTCACTGTGCGTGCAGATGCGCTCACACCTGCCTGCTGCCATTCCTGAGCAAGCTCTGCACTGGTGGCACTCCGATCCTGCAGCTGAATCCTCTTTAGGAGACGATCCTGGCGCTTGCTGGACTTCTTTGGGCGCCCTGAAGCCTTCTTAACAAGAATTGAACCTCTTTCCTTGAAGTTCTTGATGATCCTATAAATTGTGGATTGAGGTGCAATCTTAGTAGCCACAATATCCTTGCCTGTGAAGCCATTTTATGCAACGCAATGATGGGTGCACGCGTTTCTTTGCAGGTCACCATGGTTAACAATGGAAGAACAATGATTTCAAGCATCACCCTCCTTTTAACAGGTCAAGTCTGTCATTTTAACCCAATCAGCCTGACATAATGATCTCCAGCCTTGTGCTCGTCAACATTCTCACCTGAGTTAACAAGACGATTTACTGAAATGATCTCAGCAGGTCCTGTAATGACAGCAATGAAATGCAGTGGAAAGGTTTTCTTGGGATTAAGTTAATTTTCATGGCAAAGAAGGGCTATGCAATTCATCTGATCACTCTTCATAACATTCTGGAGTATATGCAAATTGCTATTATAAAAACTTAAGCAGCAACTTTTCAAATTTCCAATATTTATGTAATTCTCAAAACTTTTGGCCACAACTGTACACTACACTGTGCACTGGACCCTATCAGCTACACTATTCACTCACTATCCTACACTGACTAACATTAACTATCTGGATTATATATATATGACCTACCTAACTAATGTGCCTAACACCCTATACTGGAACCTATCAGCTACACCAGTGATGCCCAACCTACGGCCTGCAGTAGTGTGTGTGGTGTATGTAGCAGAGCTGTATGCGACAGAGTCATGTATAATGTGCACAGTACAGCTGTGTATGTAAAATGTGTAACACAGTGATATATAATGTGCAACTCAGAGCTGTGTGTGTAGCAGAGCTGTGTATTTCAAATGTGCAACACAGTGATATATAATGTGCCACTCAGAGCTGTGTGTGTAGCAGAGCTGTGTTTGTAAAATGTGCAAAAACCCTGACGCTCTCAAAAAGAGCAAGCAATATAAAACATTGTGGTTTGATACCTTTTACCCCTTAAAGACGAGCCCATTTTCATTTTTACATTAGCCATAATCTTTTTATTTTTCCATTCACATAGTCATATGAGGGATTTTTTGTGTGGGACAAGATGCATTTTTTAAATGTCGCCACTTAATTTACCATGTCTTGTATCAGAAAGCAGGAAAAAAAGAAATTCTTTGTGGGTTAAAAAAATAAAATAAAAAAACACAATTCCGCCAAGGTTTTTGAGGTTTTGACATCACGCTGTTCACTAAAAATGACGTCTTTATTCTGCGGCTCAATACGATACAAAACTTGTATAGTTTTTATTTGGTTTAATTACTTTAAAAAAAAATACTTTTCTATATTTCGGTCTATGTGAGGGCTTGTTTTTGTGTAACAATCAGTAGTTTATTTGGGGGGGAGGGGCCCCATACAAAAATTTGCTTATTAAAGATTGTGTAGGGTGTGGCTGGAGGCTGGGCATGGAGGCGGGGCAAGGGTGGGGCTTGCAGCAGAACATGGGTGGGGCCTGTAAGGGGGCCCTTGATTTATTTTGCCCGGGGGCCCTGAGGGTTCTCAGTCCGCCCCTGCTCACTAACCTACACTATCTAACACTATCTGGATTATATATATGATGTATCAGAAGCACAGCACAAAGATAACACTCCTCTCTCACAACTGCATAAAACATCACAAAATGGATGCTGGGGAGTTTGCTCTTATAGAGTAAGGGGTAGGCAACTTTCCTATTGGTTGCTAAGGAAGTTGCTAAGCTCTTGCAGCCTTCTCATTGGCCCACAAGCTTGAAGCAGGGAGGGATCATGTGTACTGTGAAAAAAAAAAAAAATCAAATTTACGAATATATAGCACTATATTACAAATATTTGCAAATTCTCGAAGTGCCGATATTCATAATTAAAATTGCGATTTGAATATTCGCGCTAAACACTACTTCCAACAAGACTATGATCCCAAGCATACTTTAAAGTCCTCAGAAATCTTCTTAGTACCCCTAAAATCTGTCTGCAGCTATAAGATGGCAGGAGAGAATTATATCAGGTGCACCTACCAAGGGTTTGGCTCAGGGCCATATCAGGAACACGTGACCACCACTTGTCTCATTACTATGGTGTTGTATTTGATGACTGATGGTATTATTTCAGTACTATATGATGCAATTGTATAGCGCTGCTACTATATGCTATCTTTGGGAATCCAAACCATACACGTTTCGAAGTGTATGCTCACTCCTTCATCAGTGGTCATACTCCACTATATTCATTCATATTGCGATTTTCATTTCCACCTTTCAATTACGATTTTATGTATGTACATATATATAGATATCATATGCGACTTTTTGAAGGGGCTTTATCTATCTTATGTGATTTTTTTACAGGTGTTTATACTTGCGATTTTTTATAGGTGTTCATATTAGCAATTTTATATATTTGCGATTTTATTTAAGTGATCTTATCTGTGATTTCATACACACTATATTTATTACCTAAGTGTTCTTATTCACTATTGTATTAACCACCCTATATACAACTTACGTTACTTTACAAATAAAGTCCAAATACCTGGTCTCAAAGGTTGAGTGCCAGTCACATTATTTTATATCCAATTCTTGCTTTTCCTTTTGACTGGGTGGGTCAATACGTGACTAGAGCACCTATCCATACCTCCAGTCGGGTGAGCCTCTATTCCTTCCCTTTTCTATAGTACTGTATATTTGTTATATTGAATATTCATCATTTTTTCCATCTGAACACATGACTCCTCCCTGCTTCTTGCTTGTGGGCCAATGAGTCATTGGCCCACAAGCAACTTAAGCAGGGAGGAATGATGACTTCACATGGAAAAAAAATGACGAATATTCTAAAAAACAAATATATAGCACTACTGTATATTCAATATTTTAGAATATTTGTCATTTTTTTCCATGTGAAGTCATCATTCCTCCCTGCTTAAGTTGTCTGTGGGCCAATGCAAGAAGCAGGGAAGAATCATGTGTTCAGATGGAAAAAATTATGAATATTCTAAAAACGAATATATACAGTAGCTTTCTATATTCCATAGTGCTATATATTAGTTTTTGACCCACGCCTGTATTGATCGCGCAATATTCGCATATTACGCGACCATTACCTTGACGATTTTTGAGAAAAAAAAGAAAAGAATGTAGAATATAACAAATAGGGTTGAGTTTGTACTGAACTTGAGGATTTTTGGACCCCAGAACCAAACCCGAACATTCTGGTAAAAGTTTGGGTTCGGTGTTTGGCGATTTCTTAGCGCTTTTTGAAAGGATGCAGAGCAGCCAATCAACAAGCGTTTAACTGTGTGACCTTAGAAGCCATCATAGCCATGCCTACTAATGGCATGGCTGTGATTGGCCAGTGCAGCATGTGACCCAGCCTCTATATAAGCTGGAGTCACGTAGCGCTGCATGTAACTCTGCTGTGCTTAGTGTAGGGAGAGGATGATGCTGCTGTTGTGATAGAGAGAATAGGACAGAATCTGTAATCAGAACTCCAATTGACAGAGAAAAAAAACTTTTATCCATCTGTTAGTTAGGTGGGCGGTGGCAGCCATTTTATGCAAGCTCAGTGCACCCCCGGGCAAAAGAGTCATAATCCAGAAGTCTGACTGCCCCCCGGAACAATGCCAGAAGATGCCAGTAGCACATAGGTTAAGAAATGACAAGCACATAGTCTTGTCTACAAATGCCTGCAGTTTAGGGAATAAGATCAATGAACTTGAGTCTATAATGGCATCTGAGACTATAGATTTAGAGGCTGTTACTGAGACATGATTCAATTGGAGTAATGACTGGGATATAACAATACCAAGGTTCTTTCTATACAGGAAAGACAGTGAAGGCAAGAAAGGGTGGCCCTGTATGTGAAGGATATCATAAAATCTAATTTAATACAAGTTAGCAAGACCAAATTAGAGTCAGTTTGGGTTACCTTAGCTTGATAATCATAAGGTAACTTGTGTAGGTGTGATATATAGACCACCTAGCCAAGCCAAAGAATTAGATGATCTACTAGTTGACAAAATAGCTAAAATGACATTGAAAGGGGAAGTTATCATTATAAGAGACTTTAATCTTCCTGATGTGAACTGGAAAACCAAAATAGCTAGTTCTGCCAGGAGTACAGATATTCTAAATTTCCTAATCGGATTATCTCTACAACAAGTAGTTGAGGAGCCAACCCAGAAGGAGGCCATTTTAGATTTAGTTTTTCACAAATGGGAATTTGGTATCTGATATTACTGTAGGAGAAAGCTAGGGATCTAGTGATCACAAGTCAGTGTGGTTTACTATAAATACAGTGACATCAGTCAAACCACGCAAAAACAAAAGTTTTAGATTTTAGAAAAGCTGACTTTTCTAAAAGTGGTAGTATATACATAATTAATGACAAAATGTAACATTACAGATAATTCCAAAGGATATGAGTCCTAAAATTCAAATCAAGTCCAAGAGAAGGATATAATATGGAATCAGTAAGGAAGACAACGATGGATAGAATGCCCAAAATCAAATGCAATCTAATATAAATGATATACATAATATTTGCTATCCATTATTCTATCTGAATGGAGCTTAAGGCTGTGTTCCTTATCATATAGTTGCATGCCTAGAGGTCTGTTGGTCTATCGATATATAGAAATATAGAAAATACCCCTGTTACGAGGAGTCACATCAAGTGAAATAGTGAACCATACAAAGATACAGTGCCACAGAACAAAATAGTATGTCGGTGTCCTGAAGGACTAAAATTACCTGGTGCCGCTGGAGCAGAGGAAGAGGTGGAACAAGCCCTCAGCGAAGTGTGCAATCGCCCAGACAGGATTGCGCTTGCTGTTTGTGAGCCAGCGCGCCATTTAAGAAAGCATTCCGGCCGTGTGCGCATGCAGCACATGCACATAGGGAAGAGGAGCGTGTGAAGCCTCGTTCTGAGGGAAGCCGAGGCTGGAGCGCTCCTGTGCTAGTGGAGAGACTATGCAAGGGGATTGAGGTGACAGTGGAAGTAATTGACAGAGGAAATGGATAGAAATACATACAAAATAAGGCAAAATTACATTTAATTAAAATAAAGGTAGAGATGAAGACAGTAGTAATAGATAAAGAAGATAAATAAATAATAGAAGGAGAAGGATGGAAAAAGAATAATGATGACAAAAAATGGATACTACAGGGGGGCACCAGGGTTTCAGACTAATTGCTCTGAAAAAAAAAGGGGGGAGATTAATTAAACAATGCAATCTATAATAAAAGGCACAATTATTGCTACAAATCAAAATCAAGTTATGGAGGAACAGGAGTCTCTATCTGAGGCCAGGTTGTAAGGAGAGGGGAACACATACAGCTCAAGGAGATGGCAGGTAAGCTAAACCAATAACACACCTGCCACAGACACACTGACTGGAACCCGTGCACAAGTGCTGCTGTCAACACCAACATTAAAGGACACAGCACACACCACAAAACCACACAGGAACACAGGACACCCATAGCTGCAATAAACATGAGCAGGGCCGATCCTAGGGTCACAGGCGCCTGGGTGCAGAAATATTTCTGGCGCCCCCACGTGGGCGTGGTTATCTTACTAACTCCTCCCCTTTACAATGTTTCTATGGCAACAACTTCAGCCCTCAACTTCAGCCCCACCAATTTGCTTTGACAATAACTTAGTCAACGGCTTTGACAAGTCAAAATAAATGTTTTATTTATTGACAAATCTGTGTCAAGTGCATGTAAATCAAATAGTGCAAATAGTACAAATAGTGTACTTGGACTATAAATATGAACTGAACAATATAACATTTTTGAACAGAAAATGAGGTAGCAGAAAATCTATAATAACAGATGCAAAATATGCAAGATAGATTGATTCTGTACTTTTTACATTTTCAATAAATACAATAACTAAAGTGCAAATAACAGATTCATGCATACAATCAAGTGCAAATATCAATTAAATAAAGTTAAATAAACTTAAAGTGGCTTGCTTCCCGGCCTCCTTCTTAGCAACCAGCTATATACAGTGTGTTTAAAGAGGAAAAAAAACACAAAATGCATAAAAACTGCATGCAAAAAGGAGGGTTTAAAAACACAAAAAGCACTGCAAAACATGCCTGAAAAACGCATCAAGGCAGCACAGCAGCCTAGATGTAAATCTAGTCTTAGAGTGCTCTGATTAACCCCAAATAAAGTTCAGCACTTCTAGTAGGTCTTTCCTAACATTTTCTTAGTCGCATCCTAGAACAAAATCCATGGTCCGCAGAGAGCTTTCAAAGCATCAGATGGATCTCAGTGTTAGAAGGTATCAGTCAGTAGAAGGGTACAAAAGAATTTCCAAGGCATTAAAGATACACCATGGAACACAGTGAAGACAGTCATCATCAAGTGGAGAAAATATGTCACAACAGTGACATCACCAAGTACTGGACATCCCTCCAAAATTTATGAAAAGATGAGAAGAAACTGGTCAGGGAGGCTGCCAAGAGGCCTACAGCAACATTAAAGGAGCTGCAGGAATATATGGCAAGTGCTGGCTGTAAGGTGGTACATGTGACAACAATCTCCAGTATTCTTCAAATGCCTGGGCTATGGGGTAGAGTGGCACGCCTTTTCTTAAGAAAAACATCCAAGCCCAACTAAATATTGAAAACACACATCTGCAGTCTCCCAAAAAATGTTGGTACATTATCTTCTAGTTGTGAGACACTAGGAAAGGATGCATGCAGTGTGTACACATTGATTATTTAATCAAACAAAACGAACTCTTCGAGCCTTGGCAACAGCAAAATTTCTAATCACATCATCTATATCCAAGTCTTCGCAGAAGGATTTTTCAATGGATATAATGGATAAGTTGGTAAGTCTTGCCTGGGACATCGTGGAACGGAGATAATTTTTTATCAGCTTTAGTTTGGAAAATGAACGTTCCCCAGCAGCTACACTTACAGGAAGTGTCATCAATATTCTCAGTGAAACAGAAAGGTTTGGGAATGTGTTGGTCAAGTTATTCTCCACTAGATACTGCAAGATGTTGGTGACTGTCATCTCCTGGGTTAGAAAAGGTCGAATGGTGTCCAGTTCATCACAAAGATCTATTCCATTAATGTCAGAGTGGGATAACTGGCTGTCAGTTAATTTGTTTTGCAGATCCATGGAACACTTCAATATATCCTTTTTGTCCATCCCAAGTTTTGGGATTTCATATAAAAATGCAAATGTGTCACAGTGGCTCTGAAGTAATGTGAATCTCTCATTTATGGACTGGATGGATGTGTCCAAAACGGCAAAGAAAAAATTCACTTTAAAATATTGTGTAGGGTCTGCAAGAGACTCATCTTCATGTTCATAGTCAAAAATCTTCTTTTTCCGTCGAGGTCTAATTGTAAATGCATCAGGAAATTTTGCTTCACAATCAAGCTTTTCAGCTATTCCTTTGGCATCAGCTAGCGCATTCTCAAAGCCTTCATCAGACCTGTATTCCACCAAGTGCTTGATCAACTTCTCCAGTTCCTGTACACAGCCTGATAGGTTTGATGTTGTTTGCTGCATTATTTTGCTGATCACATTCACCTTTGATAATAATTCATACCAAATGACAATGGAACAGATGAATTTGAATGATTTTATTTTCGTTGCCAAGGATTGAGCTTGATGTTTAGTGTTAATGTCCCTGTTGTCATCATCTGAGATGTCATACAGTGCATCAAATACCTCAGGTAGGAAATATCGCAAGGGTTTAATTGCTGCAACTCTGCTTTCCCATCTGGTTTCGGAGAGTGGTTTTAAAGTTAGATTTGTAACGTGCTCCTTGAGTACTTGCCACCGTTGGGTGGATGAGGCAAAGAACACATAAAGTTCTTGAACGATGCCAAAGAAATCTATTGTCAGGAATGAAATCTTTGCAGCGTCATTCACCACCAAGTTGAGAGTATGTGCACTGCATGGCACAAAAAAGGCTCTTGGATTGATATTGAGTATTCTTTGCTGCAAACCATTATGTTTTCCTTTCATGTTTGTGCCATTGTCATAGCCTTGGCCACGCATATTCTCAATTGCAATGTGATTGTTCTTTAGGTAGGCCAGTAAAAAGGATGTCAGTCCTTCAGATGTTGTATTGTTTACTGGACAAAAATCAAGGAAGTGTTCTCGAACTTCAATTTTTTTTGCACTTTGATCTAGAACAACAAATCGGACAACAATACTAATCTGCTCAGTGTGGCTCATATCAGGAGTACAATCCAGGATAATGGAGAAATATTTGGACTCATTTAGGCTTCGTATAATTTTTTCTCTTATTTTTGTGCCAACTATGGCAATTATCTCATTCTGAATCTTGTAACCGAGATAATGTGGCATTTGTGAATACTGTGAAATGGAGCACTGAATTCTCTGAATATGTTCAGATATGATGGGATCAAATTTCCCTATCATTTCAACCAATTTCAGGAAGTTACCATTATTGTTTTGAAACAAACGGGCATCACAGCCACGAAGCGCCAGATTTTGTCCTGCTAAATATTGGATAATGTAGATTATTCGCTGTATGACAGAATACCAGCGTTTCTCTTCTTGTTTAATGATCTTTTGATTGATATGATCAATGGTTGTTCCCTTTTCCAGAGCTCTTGAAAGATCCATCCATTTCTTATAATTTGTGATATGGATTGTGTTTTTTTCATGTCGGCTTAAATGTCTTGTCAGATGCTGCCAATCATTAAAGCCTTGTTTTGAGGCCAAAGCCATATTGTCACTGTTGAATATCTGGCAAGCAAAACACTGGACCGAATTATTAGCTGTAGAATAGATCAACCAATTTCTTGGTATCTTCTCTCCATTATCCAGTACTCTTTGGTAGTAAGAGATAGAAAAGCTCCTGTTGGTATCATCTTTTGGAAAAGTAAAAGCCTTTTCTTGAACAGGACCAATTTTTATCAAAGTTATTCTGTGTTGGTCATCTATATTTTCAGGCCAGAAAGCAGGATCACTTGAGATTCCATGTGATGCTGTTGATGGCTCTTCAAGTTCCATTTCAGTTTCATCATCCATAAGTACAATAGACTCAGTGTCTGACTCAGAGGAAACATCAGATATATCTTCCTCTTCAATGTCAAAATGCATCTCTGCTGCTGAAACAATGTAACCTGAAGTTACATCTCCAGTTGTTATTGGCTCAGTACAACACTCGGGATCCACGGGTACCAGATCATCATCACATTCTGATTCTTCCAATTGTTTATTTTTTTCTCCTTCTCCCCTATGTGAAATGTCTATGACACTGGACCTTAACTCTTTGCTTGATGTTGATGCATCAGTGCAAAGGGAATCTTGACCACTGCTTAATGAAGACTGTGGCTGTAAGAAGCTTGTAATAGAAGAAGTAATTTTTTTCAAAGCTTCTTCCTTTCTTTTTCGGCGTTGCTTGTATTGACATCCTGATAACTTTTTTTTTTTGCTAGACATCTAAGGGGAAAAGCAAATGTATACTACACTGATCAGCCACAACATTAAAACCACTGACAGGTGAAGTGAATAGCATTGATTATATTATTACAATGACACATGTCAAGGGGTGGGATATATTAGGCAACTACAATGGGGTCTAATGGATCCTGGAGGGGGGGCTCTCTAACAGAGGCCCTCTTTGTGACCTGAATTTTGATGGGCACAGTGGCTGCATTTTGACGGGCACAGTGGCTGCAGTTTGATGGGCACAATGGTTGCATTTAATGGCACACAGTGTGTACTTACACACAGGGTGCAGCCAGGGAAGCCAGCCAGGTCAGGTGCAGTCAGCACCCACTTCGCAAGGCACTGCAGCAGCCAGCAGGCAGATGATCAGATCGATGGCACGCCACTCAGTCTGTCTAGCCAGACCAGGCAGAAGGCATTCAAGGCACTGGGCAGGCTCAATCAGCTCAGCTGAATCAGGCAGCAGCAGCTTTAAAATGCTCCGCTGTCCGCTCGCTCCAGTCCCTCCTCTGCCTCCTAGCTACCACGCTGTCTGAAGATGGCAGAGGTGGGTGGAGCCGAGCGGAGCTATATGATCTCCAGCCGCAGAGGCGGCGCGCCGCGGGCTCTGACGTCACGTCGTCACTGCCATCCCGCTCGGCTCGCAGATTCCTCGGCGAATCGGCGGCTCGGCTGCTCGGCTTAACCCACCTCAGCCCCCAGTGCTTAAACACCCTGAAAGACCAGGCCAAGACTCCACTCCAGCCTGCCAGCGAACGATCGCCGCTGGCAGGCTGGAGAACTCTCTTACCTTCCGTTCCTGTGAGCGCGCGCGCCTGTGTGCTCGCGAGAGGACGCGCCGGCGCGTCCAGGAGGAATGAATCAACCACCTCCAGGACGCGTCTGTGCGTACAGCAACAGCCAGGGCCGGACTGGGACAAAAAATAGGCCCGGGCATTTTTGACTGAGCAGCCCAATCACATGACCCCCAACAGGCCCCACCCCCTTGCAGTCTAGGGGCGGAGCCAAACCCGGAAGCACAATTGAGGGGCAGGGCCAGCCACCAGTAAGATAGCAAGGCTTCAGCCAACACACAAGCTTTGCAACAATATAGGAAGCTACAGAAAAGTCTTATAATATCCTCAGTGGATCTCAACCTCCCAATCCTCCACACCCTGTACAGGTCAGTGCCCCCGAAATTGCACTCACAGTTCTCCAGCAACTCTGGCAAATACCACCTATTCCGTACAGGGTGGGTTTACATCTGCGTTATGCCATTCCGTTATAGGTTCCGTTTCAAACGGAATATAACGGAATGGCCAGATGGAATGCAAAACGGAAACCTTTAAGGGTCCATTCACACGTCCGTTGTTTCTTTCCTGATCTGTTCCGTTTTTTGCGGAACAGATCTGGACCAGTTCTGTACCCATTCATTTTCAATGGGTCCTGAAAAAAAATCTGAAATTGAGCTGTCCGATTTTTTTCAGGACCCATTGAAAATGAATGGGTCCAGATCTGTTCCTCAAAAAACGTAACAGATCAGGAAAGAAACAACGGACGTGTGAATGGACCCTAAGAGGCATTCCGTTTTGCTCTGTCCTAATAGAAGTTTATGAGAAAGCATAACGGATCAGTCTGGGTCCCCTTATGCAAGACAGACTTTGTTTTCAGTCTTGCATAACAGGAACCAGATGGATCAGTTTTGATTCCCATAGACTTTTAAGAGGACGGAGAGCAAACGGAAAGCCTCTTGCGGAGTCTGCACTGTACGAGAGAGAGATAGCAGTGGCTGTGAAGGGAAAAGTACCAGAGCACAATGACAGCCCCAGAGCCTCTCTGCTGCCTGACCAACCGTATGCTGCCACAGCGCCAGCCTGCAGGACATCAGAGAGGCCTGGGGTCCACATTATAGCACCACTACATTTACTTATTATCAAAAAGCATCATACATAACCAAGCAAAAGCCAGAATATAATAAAAGACAAAAACATTAAACTACATTTATAATAAAACAATTTACTTACAAAAGAAGCGATTCAGTCGTCTGCTGTACCGTCCTCTGCTTGCTTCCACTGATTATGTGCCCTCCTTTCTGTCTCTCCTCAGTGCGCAGGCGCACTGTTATGGGGGATCTGTTGATGACAGTATGACACACTGTTATGGGGGATCTGTGGATGACAGTATGACGCACTGTTATGGGGGATCTGTGGATGACAGTATGACGCACTGTTATGGGGGATCTGTGGATGACAGTATGACGCACTGTTATGGGCGATCTGTGGATGACAGTATGACGCACTGTTATGGGGGATCTGTGGATGACAGTATGACGCACTGTTATGGGGGATCTGTGGATGACAGTATGACGCACTGTTATGGGGGATCTGTGGATGACACACTGTTATGGGGGATCTGTGGATGACGCACTGTTATGGGGGATCTGTGGATGACGCACTGTTATGGGGGATCTGTGGATGACAGTATGACGCACTGTTATGGGGGATCTGTGGATGACAGTATGACGCACTGTTATGGGGGATCTGTGGATGACACACTGTTATGGGCATCAGTGGATGACGCACTGTTATGGGGGATCTGTGTATGACGCACTGTTAGGGGGCATCTGTGGATGACGCACTGTTATGGGGGATCTGTGGATGACACACTGTTATGGGCATCAGTGGATTACACACGGTTATGGGGGCATCTGTGGATGACACTGTTATGGAACTTATGGGGACATCTGTGGGTGACACACTGTTATGGGGCATCTGTGGATGACACTGTTATAGGTGGCCGGGGGGATCTGTGGATGACACACATATATGGCAGGCAGCGCAAGCATCTTGTGCTATATAAATGTGTCATCATCCACATATCACTTCTCCCCCCCCCCCCCCCCCCATAACAGTGTCCCACCCTATTGTAAGACGTCCATTCCTTTATGTAAGTGAGCTATTGAGCTTGTAAATAAACTTGTGCAAAGTATATGAGTAGTTAGTAACTACTCATATAGTTTGCAGTTTGCACAAGTTTATTTACAAGCTCAATAGCTCACTTAGGGCTCTTTCACACCTGCGTTATAGTCTTCCGGCATAGAGTTCCATCGTCGGGGCTCTATGCCGGAAGAATACTGATCAGGATTTTCCTAATGCATTCTGAATGGACAGTCCGTCCTTCAGGATGCATCAGGATGTCTTCCGTTCCGGAACGGAACGTTTTTTGGCCGCAGCAAATAGCGCAGCATGCTGCGCTTTTTGCTCCGGCCAAAAATCCGGAACACTTGCCGCAAGGCCGGATCCGGAATGAATGCCCATTGAAAGGCATTGATCCGGATCCGGCCTTAAGCTAAACGTCGTTTCGGCGCATTGCCGGATGCGACGTTTAGCTTTTTCTCAATGGTTACCATGGCTGCCGGGACGCTAAAGTCCTGGCAGCCATGGTAAAGTGTAGTGGGGAGCGGGGAGCAGCATACTTACCGTCCGTGCGGCTCCCGGGGCGCTCCAGAGTGACGTCAGGGCGCCCCAAGCGCATGGATCACGTGATCGCATGTACACGTCATCCGTGCGCCTGGGGCGCTCTGACGTCATTCTGGAGCGCCCCGGGAGCCGCACGGATGGTAAGTATGCCGCTCCCCCGCTCCCCACTACTACTATGGCAACCAGGACTTTAATAGCGTCCTGGGTGCCATAGTAACACTGAAAGCATTTTGAAGACGGATCCGTCTTCAAATGCTTTCAGTACACTTGCGTTTTTCCGGATCCGGCGTGTAATTCCGGCAAGTTGAGTACACGCCGGATCCGGACAACGCAAGTGTGAAAGAGGCCTTACATAAGTTACTATCTTATCTAATATAATCTATCACTAAATAATCATCACTATTCAGTATTCACTCTAACTTACTGCCTGGGACAGTCAGGAGTCAGGACTCAGTCAGGAGGACTCCAAATGTATTTTCTCACAGCACAACTTAGTACAAGCCAGTTGGCACTACTAGGGCGCAGGGGCGGGCACTGGCAGGCAGAAGCTGGTGGCGTGACTGGCGTGGCACTGGCAGTGCTCCAGTCCCGCTCTTCAATATTCAAAATTGGCGGCCGGCGGCAGCGTAACTGTAACGTGACGTGACGTCACTCACTACGTTACGTCGCAGTGAGCGACGTTACGCTGCCGGCCGCCGGAAGATGGGAGGCAGTCAGGCAGAGCACGGAGGCGGAGCACAGGAGGCGGAGCACAGGAGGCGGACTACAGGAGGCGGTCTACAGGAGGCGGTCTCAGTCTCACACGTGAGTCACGTCAGTATATGTGTGTGTCTGTGTCTGTTCTTTGTGTCACAGTGGGCTGGCAGGAGGCGGAGCGGAGCAGTCACAGACAGTGACAGGGGTGTGAATTGATAGGCGGCCTGGCGGCCAGGCCATACCCGGCCGGCCGGCGGCCGGCAGTCACGGACTCGTCACTGTCACGGCACACCCCGCCCCGGCCCCACTCGAACCCTGAGGCTGAGGCGGCCCGGCCCACCGGGCGGTCCGGAGGTGGTTGAAAAAAAAAAAAAAGTCAAAAAAAAAAAAGGCCCGGCGGCTCGCTCGGCGCCTTTCGGGTGACAGCGCTGGGGTGCGGGGCACCCACTGCACCCCGTGTAGGATCGGCCCTGAACATGAGTGAGTGGAATGTCTAGCAAACATGACACCAAACACCACCAGACATGTAACACCAAACTAGACATACAAACACCCTGAACATAACCCACTCCATACAAATAGGGACAGGAAGTGAATGAGACACTGGGATAACATTGGTGACCACAAGGGTGGCCCTCACTGGACAGATGGAACACCCTGGACTGGAGCAGAGCTCCAGCACCAACAACAGCTGAAGTACAACTGACTCCAGACAGGAAACCACAGAAGATATAAGCCAAGTGACCACACCCAGTCAGGGTGTTAACCATTACAGCACCAGACAGAGAAAATCTCTGGCCATTTTAGAAGATCTTACACGGCCATGGCTCGTCTTGCTGACGTTCAGTGGCGACACCACTTGCCCGTCAGACGTCTGATTTGTGACTGCCCGATGTGCTGGAACTCCACCTTGTATATGCTTGATAGGCTGCTCCAGCAGAAACGTGCAGTTAACGACTATCTGTACGAACTCTGCGGCAGGACAGTTTCTGGGTAGCTTGTTATTTTTCACCGCGCCAGTGGCGGTTCATGCGTGACGCATGCAGACTTCTGTGGCCATTTGATGAGATCACCAAACTGGTCAGTCCCAGCCAGGGCACCATTAGTGACATCGTACCTTATGCCTTCTTTCTGGAGCGTGCATTGTGTAGTGTCATTGATCATGCTGTCGAGGAGCAGGAGCTGTAAGATAAGGAAGTCGCAATGCTGAATGAATTCCCAGGGGGGGCTACTCCATCTGAGACAAGTCAGCAGGAGTTTGAAGAGGAGTCAGAGGAGGATGGTGACTGGGGGAGAAGGAGGAGGAGCAAGAAGAGCAGGGTTTAAACTTTTTGGGAATCCCTGGTGTTGTCCGTGGCTGGGGGAGGAGACCGATGAGAACATTCTCCTGGGCAATGAGCAGGAGCCAAGGCACTCTACTGCTTCCAATTTAGTGCAAATGGGGGCCTTAATGCTCCAGTGTTTGAAGAGGGACCACCGTATAAAAAGCATAAAGGTCAAGCACCTGTACTTGGTGGCAACGTACTTAGACCCCCCGGTACAAGCACAAAATGGTGGACATGTTACCAGCATCACAGAGGGCTGTCAGAATGCAGCATTTCCAGACTTTGCTGCGAGAGATGCTGCATTTTGCTGTTGCCGGCACTGACAGAGGAATTTCTACCCACAGCTTGCGGGTACCAATCATACCGCGCCTGCAAAAAGAGGGCGGTTTGAAGATGTGTTGGTTGCTTCGGATATGAGATCATTCTTGTAGCCAACCCATCGACAGACGGCCTCCTAATCCAGCCTCAGGGAATGCCTAGACTGACAGATGTCTGACTACATCGGGTCAACGGCCGATGTGGATGCTCTGAGAAGCGAGGAACCCCTAACTACTGGGTGTGCAGGCTTGACCTGTGGCCAGACCTGGCAGAATTTGCCATGGAACTTTTACTTGCCCCTCGTCGAGTGACCTGTCCGAAAAGAAGTTCAGCACAGCAGGTGGGATCGTGACCGGTAAGCACACTCGCCTAGCTCACAACAGTGTGGACTGCCTCAAAATTTTTAAAATGAATGAAGCATGGATCTCGGAGGAATTCAACACCTATGATGACCACGAGTATTTGAATTTCTCCATACCAGCCCACACATATCCGCCATAACCCAGAATATGTATATACAGCGGCATCAAAGGCCGTTTATAACAGATGAATGCCTCATTTTTGGGGCCTATACTGGCCAAGAGTTACATATTTATTCTGTGACCACCTAATGCACCTCCAGCCATAAAATCAAAAGTTCTATGCTGTCATAGGCATAGTTCTATGCCTATTGGCTAATTTATGGGGCTTGTACTGGGCGACAGTTACATACGTATTTATCCAGTGAATGCCTAATGTACCTCCAGCCGCAGAATCCAAAGTTCTTTGCTGTCAGGTGAATGCCTATAGCCTAATTTTTGGGGCCTGTACTGGCCTACAGTTACATTTTTATCCTGTCACCGCCTAATGTACATTCAGCCACAGAATCCAAAGTTCTTTGCTGTCAGGTGAATTCCTATTGCCTAATTTTTGGGCCCTGTACTGGCCAACAGTTAACTTTTTATCCTCTGACCGCCTAATGTACCTCCAGCCACAGAATCTAAAGTTCTTTGCTGTCAGTTAAATGCTGTCACGGCTGAGGATGGGGGAAACCCTCAGCCGTGCGATGCCAGGTGGTGTAGTGGCTACTCGGCCATGAGAACAGGATAGGGAGCAGGTCACCTCCTCACGCATCCCTACCCTGACCCTAACTCCTAACCTGCATGGGCCGACCTTTAAGGTAGGAGGACCCATGCGCAGGAACCTCGGAGCCCTGTCTTACCCTCCGCAGATCCCTGAGCTAGGAGCTGGGTAAGACGACCTACTCCTCCTTGGCACGGAGGAGCAGGAGTCTCAATGGCCAAGCTGTTGGGAAAAAGGGGGACATGAACAGCCTCATGGGTATGGCAGGCGAACACCCAGTTCCACCAACCTGCCACAGCCTTGCTGACTGGATCCCTGAGCAGACAGGAAACCAGAACCGTGAGCTGCACCAAACATAAGAAGGTCCCAACAGAACAACATACAACCACACACGCATAAAGACATCAAACATAACGACAATTATTTTTTGACCACAGGGGTGGCTCTCACTGGCAGGTCATAAGCACAGGAGGCTGCTCCAGCCATGGATGACTGAAGCAACCTCCTGAGCCATGCCAGACACTCAGGCTATATAGGCCAAGAAGCCACACCCCACAGTCGGACACACTCAGTGCACACCACAAAACACTGTGCACAAAGACATACCAAAAGTGCATACACACATGCACACAACTCCCAGGGAACCGCACACAATGCTGTTGTCCGCGGCAACCGCACTGAGGCCAACAACATTATGCCTCAGCTGCGGTTGACACAACAACCCAAACCGCGGGCAACTGTATGCGGCTCCACAGGAGTCACGGCCATAACTGTGGCCGTGACAAATGCCTATTGGCTAGTTTTTGGGGCCTCTACTGGCCGACAGTTATATATTTACCCTGTGATTGCCTAATGTACCTCCAGTCACAGAATCTGAAGTTCTTTGCTGTCAGGCGAATGCCTATTGCCTAATTTTTGTGGCCTATAATGGCCGACAGTTACATATTTATCCTGTGACCGCCTAATATACCTCCAGCCACAGAATCCAAAGTTCTTTGCTTTCAGATGAATGCCTATTGGATAGTTTTTGTGGCCTGTACTGGCCGACAATTACATATTTATCCTGTGACTGCCTAATATACCTCCAGCCACAGAATCCGAAGTTCTTTGCTGTCTGGTGAATTCCTATTGCCTAAATTTTGGGGCCTGTACTGGCAAACAGTTACATTTTTATCCGATGACTGCCTAATGTACCTCCAGCACAGAATCTAAAGTTCTTTGCTGTCAGGTGAATGCCTATTGGCTAATTTTTGGGGCCTTTACTGGCCACCATTTGCCTTGGGTGCCTACCTTCTTCATAAGTGCTGCTGTCACCTAACGAGGGAGGTGGCACTCATTCTAAGTCACCCTCCTCTTCATCGCCTACAATGTCAGACCCAAGGTCTACCAGTGGTTGACTGAGGGGAACAGCAGACATGGAGCCCCTGACCTGGCTCTGCTGTCCCCTCACTGATTCCTGGGTCTGACTAGGTGCGGGGGTTCTGACACTGAAACCACCAACACCAGTTGGAAGGGATGTCACTGGGGTTCTGACGGGCGGTACGCCCTCCTCTTCCTCCATCCCTTCCAAGAAGGTCTTGAGCATCCGGATCATCCTCTAGCTCACTCTTCTGCATTACCACCCCCAAGATGTCCCTCTTACTGTCAAACAGCATCAGGGTCGATTCTTGAGGGCTGGAGGCTGGTCCGAGCAGGGGCAGAGGACTCTGTGCCACTAGCTTGTGTCAGGAATGATACCACTGCCTCGACACTTTGAGATGAAATGGGGCGGCTCTTTTGTTTTTCACAGACAAAAGATGCTAATACTAATCACTACCCACACGAAACCCTAAAACACTAACCCTAAGGGTCCATTCACATTCGTGGATCCGCAAAACACGGACATCGGCCATGTGCGTTCCGCATTTTGCACACCGCACATCGCCGGCACTTAATTGAAAATGCCTATTCTTGTCCGCAATTGCGGACAAGAATAGGGCATGTTCTATTTTTTCAGGATCGGAATTGAGGACCCGGAAGTGCAGATGCGCAATTCCGGATCCATGCAGCACATCGTGCTGCCCCATAGAAATGAATGGGTCCGCAATTCCGTTCTGCAAAATGCTGAACGAAATTGCGTACGTGTGAATGGACCCTATAATACAGAAAAATACATTTATTTTTTTCCACAGACAAAGGATGCTGACACTAATCACTACCCACACGAAACCCTAAAACACTAACTATAAAACACAGAAAAATACTTTTTTTTGTTTTTTTGTTAGTTTTTTTTAAGACAAAAGAGGCTGACACTAATCACTACCAACACAAAACCCTAAAACACAATAAACAAACTTTTTTTCACACACAAAACAGACAGCAAAAGCCTATACTATATCTATACAATATCCCTATCTAACCTACAGTCGTGGCCAAAAGTTTTGAGAATGACACAAATATTAGTTTTCACAAAGTTTGCTGCTAAACTGCTTTTAGGTCTTTGTTTCAGTTGTTTCTGTGATGTAGTGAAATATAATTACACGCACTTTATACGTTTCAAAGGCTTTTATCGATAATTACATGACATTTATGTAAAGAGTCAGTATTTGCAGTGTTGGCCCTTCTTTTTCAGGACCTCTGCAATTCGACTGGGCATGCTCTTAATCAACTTCTGGGCCAATTCCTGACTGATACAACCCATTCTTTCATAATCACTTCTTGGAGTTTGTCAGAATTAGTGGGGTTTTTTTGTCCACCCGCCTCTTGAGGATTGACCACAAGTTCTCAATGGGATTAAGATCTGGGGAGTTTCCAGGCCATGGACCCAAAATGTCAAAGTTTTGGTCCCCGAGCCACTTAGTTATCACTTTTGCCTTATGGCACGGTGCTCCATCGTGCTGGAAAATGCATTGTTCTTCACCAAACTGTTGTTGGATTGTTGGAAGAAGTTGCTGTTGGAGGGTATTTTGGTACCATTCTCTATTCATGGCTGTGTTTTGGGGCAAAATTGTGAGTGAGCCCACTCCCTTGGATGAGAAGCAACCCCACACATGAATGGTCTCAGGAAGCTTTACTGTTGGCATGACACAGGACTGATGGTAGCGCTCACATTTTCTTCTCCGGACAAGCCTTTTTCCTGATGCCCCAAGCAATCGGAAAGAGGCTTCATCGGAGAATATGACTTTGCCCCAATGCTCAGCAGTCCATCACCATATTTTCTGCAGAAGATAAATCTGTCCCTGATGTTTTTTTTGGGAGAGAAGTGGCTTCTTTGCTGCCCTTCTTGACACCAGGCCATCTTCCAAAAGTCTTCGCCTCACTGTGCGTGCAGATGCGCTCACAACTGCCTGCTGCCATTCCTGAGCAAGCTCTGCACTGGTGGCACTCCGATCCTGCAGCTGAATCCTCTTTAGGAGACGATCCTGGCGCTTGCTGGACTTTCTTGGGCGCCCTGAAGCCTTCTTAACAAGAATTGAACCTCTTTCCTTGAAGTTCTTGATGATCCTATAAATTGTTGATTGAGGTGCAATCTTAGTAGCCACAATATCCTTGCCTGTGAAGCCATTTTATGCAACACAATGATGGGTGCACGCGTTTCTTTGCAGGTCACCATGGTTAACAATGGAAGAACAATGATTTCAAGCATCACCCTCCTTTTAACAGGTCAAGTATATCATTTTAACCCAATCAGCCTGACATAATGATCTCCAGCCTTGTGCTCGTCAACATTCTCACCTGAGTTAACAAGACGATTTACTGAAATGATCTCAGCAGGTCCTGTAATGACAGCAATGAAATGCAGTGGAAAGGTTTTCTTGGGATTAAGTTAATTTTCATGGCAAAGAAGGGCTATGCAATTCATCTGATCACTCTTCATAACATTCTGGAGTATATGCAAATTGCTATTATAAAAACTTAAGCAGCAACTTTTCAAATTTCCAATATTTATGTAATTTTCTAAACTTTTGGCCACAACTGTACACTACACTGTGCACTGGACCCTATCAGCTACACTATTCACTCACTATCCTACACTGACTAACAATAACTATCTGGATTATATATATGAGCTACCTAACTAATGTGCCTAACACCCTATACTGGAACCTATCAGCTACACCAGTGATGCCCAACCTACGGCCCGCAGTAGTGTGTGTGGTGTATGTAGCAGAGCTGTATGCGACAGAGGCATGTATAATGTGCACAGTACAGCTGTGTATGTAAAATGTGTAACACAGTGATATATAATGTGCAACTCAGAGCTGTGTGTGTAGCAGAGCTGTGTATTTTAAATGTGCAACACAGTGATATATAATGTGCCACTCAAAGCTGTGTGTGTAGCAGAGCTGTGTATGTAAAATGTGTAACACAGTGATATATGATGTGGCACCCAGAGCTGTGTGTGTAGCAGAGCTGAGTATGTAAAATGTGTAACACAGTGATATATAATGTGCCACTCAGAGCTGTGTGTGTAGCTGAGCTGTGCATGTAAAATGTGCAACACAATGATATATAATGTGCCACTCAGAGCTGTGTGTGTAGCATAGCTGTGTTTGTAAAATGTGCAAAAACCCTGACGCTCTCAAAAAGAGCAAGCAATATAAAACATTGTGGTTTGATACCTTTTACCCCTTAAAGACGAGCCCATTTTCATTTTTACATTAGCCATAATCTTTTTATTTTTCCATTCACATAGTCATATGAGGGATTTTTTTTGTGTGGGGCAAGATGCATTTTTTAAATGTCGCCACTTAATTTACCATGTCTTGTATCAGAAAGCAGGAAAAAAAGAAATTCTTTGTGGGTTAAAAAAATAAAATTAAAAAACACAATTCCGCCAAGGTTTTTGAGGTTTTGACATCACGCTGTTCACTAAAAATGATGTCTTTATTCTGCGGCTCAATACGATACAAAACTTGTATAGTTTTTATTTGGTTTAATTACTTTAAAAAAAAAATACTTTTCTATATTTCGGTCTATGTGAGGGCTTGTTTTTGTGTAACAATCAGTAGTTTATTTGGGGGGGAGGGGCCCCATACAAAAATTTGCTTATTAAAGATTGTGTAGGGTGTGGCTGGAGGCGGGGCATGGAGGCGGGGCAAGGGTGGGGCTTGCAGCAGAACATGGGTGGGGCCTGTAAGGGGGCCCTTGATTTATTTTGCCCGGGGGCCCTGAGGGTTCTCAGTCCGCCCCTGCTCACTAACCTACACTATCTAACACTATCTGGATTATATATATGATGTATCAGAAGCACAGCACAAAGATAACACTCCTCTCTCACAACTGCATAAAACATCACAAAATGGCTGCTGGGGAGTTTGCTCTTATAGAGTAAGGGGTAGGCAACTTTCCTATTGGTTGCTAAGGAAGTTGCTAAGCTCTTGCAGCCTTCTCATTAGCCCACAAGCTTGAAGCAGGGAGGGATCATGTGTACTGTGAAAAAAAAAAAAAAAAAATCAAATTTACGAATATATAGCACTATATTACAAATATTTGCAAATTCTCAAAGTGCCGATATTCATAATTAAAATTACGATTTGAATATTCGCGCTAAACACTACTTCCAACAAGACTATGATCCCAAGCATACTTTAAAGTCCTCAGAAATCTTCTTAGTACCCCTAAAATCTGTCTGCAGCTATAAGATGGCAGGAGAGAATTATATCAGGTGCACCTACCAAGGGTTTGGCTCAGGGCCATATCAGGAACACGTGACCACCACTTGTCTCATTACTATGGTGTTGTATTTGATGACTGATGGTATTATTTCAGTACTATATGATGCAATTGTATAGCGCTGCTACTATATGCTATCTTTGGGAATTCAAACCATACACGTTTCGAAGTGTATGCTCACTCCTTCATCAGTGGTCATACTCCACTATATTCATTCATATTGCGATTTTCATTTCCACCTTTCAATTACGATTTTATGTATGTACATATATATAGATATCATATGCGACTTTTTGAAGGGGCTTTATCTATCTTATGCGATTTTTTACAGGTGTTTATACTTGCGATTTTTTACAGGTGTTCATATTAGCAATTTTATATATTTGCGATTTTATTTAAGTGATCTTATCTGTGATTTCATACACACTATATTTATTACCTAAGTGTTCTTATTCACTATTGTATTAACCACCCTATATACAACTTACTTTACTTTACAAATAAAGTCCAAATACTTGGTCTCAAAGGTTGAGTGCCAGTCACATTATTTTATATCCAATTCTTGCTTTTCCTTTTGACTGGGTGGGTCAATACGTGACTAGAGCACCTATCCATACCTCCAGTCGGGTGAGCCTCTATTCCTTCCTTTTTCTATAGTACTATATATTTGTTATATCGAATATTCATCATTTTTTCCATCTGAACACATGACTCCTCCCTGCTTCTTGCTTGTGGGCCAATGAGTCATTGGCCCACAAGCAACTTAAGCAGGGAGGAATGATGACTTCACATGGAAAAAAAATGACGAATATTCTAAAAAACAAATATATAGCACTACTGTATATTCAATATTTTAGAATATTTGTCATTTTTTTCCATGTGAAGTCATCATTCCACCCTGCTTAAGTTGTCTGTGGGCCAATGCAAGAAGCAGGGAAGAATCATGTGTTCAGATGGAAAACTATGAATATTCTAAAAACGAATATATACAGTAGCTTTCTATATTCCATAGTGCTATATATTAGTTTTTGACCCACGCCTGTATTGATCGCGCAATATTCGCATATTACGCGACCATTACCTTGACGATTTTTGAGAAAAAAAAAGAAAAGAATGTAGAATATAACAAATAGGGTTGAGTTTGTACTGAACTTGAGGATTTTTGGACCCCAGAACCAAACCCGAACATTCTGGTAAAAGTTTGGGTTCGGTGTTTGGCGATTTCTTAGCGCTTTTTGAAAGGATGCAGAGCAGCCAATCAACAAGCGTTTAACTGTGTGACCTTAGAAGCCATCATAGCCATGCCTACTAATGGCATGGCTGTGATTGGCCAGTGCAGCATGTGACCCAGCCTCTATATAAGCTGGAGTCACGTAGCGATGCATGTAACTCTGCTGTGCTTAGTGTAGGGAGAGGATGATGCTGCTGTTGTGATAGAGAGAATAGGACAGAATCTGTAATCAGAACTCCAATTGAACTCAGTGATTTACATAGATTTATTTGTGTGGGTGCAGTGCACAATCTTTTTACCATGCCCTGAGCCCAGTGACAGAGAAAAAAAACTTTTATCCATCTGTTAGTTAGGTGGGCGGTGGCAGCCATTTTATGCAAGCTCAGTGCACCCCCGGGCAAAAGAGTCATAATCCAGAAGTCTGACTGCCCCCCGGAACAATGCCAGAAGATGCCAGTAGCACATAGGTTAAGAAATGACAAGCACATAGTCTTGTCTACAAATGCCTGCAGTTTAGGGAATAAGATCAATGAACTTGAGTCTATAATGGCATCTGAGACTATAGATTTAGAGGCTGTTACTGAGACATGATTCAATTGGAGTAATGACTGGGATATAACAATACCAAGGTTCTTTCTATACAGGAAAGACAGTGAAGGCAAGAAAGGGTGGCCCTGTATGTGAAGGATATCATAAAATCTAATTTAATACAAGTTAGCAAGACCAAATTAGAGTCAGTTTGGGTTACCTTAGCTTGATAATCATAAGGTAACTTGTGTAGGTGTGATATATAGACCACCTAGCCAAGCCAAAGAATTAGATGATCTACTAGTTGACAAAATAGCTAAAATGACATTGAAAGGGGAAGTTATCATTATAAGAGACTTTAATCTTCCTGATGTGAACTGGAAAACCAAAATAGCTAGTTCTGCCAGGAGTACAGATATTCTAAATTTCCTAATCGGATTATCTCTACAACAAGTAGTTGAGGAGCCAACCCAGAAGGAGGCCATTTTAGATTTAGTTTTTCACAAATGGGAATTTGGTATCTGATATTACTGTAGGAGAAAGCTAGGGATCTAGTGATCACAAGTCAGTGTGGTTTACTATAAATACAGTGACATCAGTCAAACCACGCAAAAACAAAAGTTTTAGATTTTAGAAAAGCTGACTTTTCTAAAATTAGATTGGTGGCATACGAGTCCCTATCAGATTGGAACAGTTTCAATGGAGTCCAGGAGAAATGGGACTACTTAAAAGTGGCACTATTGAAGGCAACAGATAATTGCATTAGGCTTGTCAGTAAAAGCAAAAAAAGGAAGAGACCACTGTGGTACTCAGTAGAAGTGGCCAAAAATCATTTAAAACAAAAAGATAGCATTTAGTAATTATAAAAAAAAAACGAGAATGACAGGCAAATTTATAAGATTAGGCAGAGAGAGGCCAAACAAGTTATAAGAGCTTCTAAAGTCCAGGCAGAAGAGAAATTATCTGTCAGTAAAAAAAGGCGATAAGACATTCTGTAGATACATAAATGAAAAAAGGAAATTAAAACAAGGAATTACCAAATTAAAAACAAAAGAAGGGAGGTATATGGAAGAAGATAAAGAACTAGCTAACTGCCTCAATGAATACTTCTGTTCAGTTTTTGCAAAGGAAAATGAAGGAAAATGACCTCAGTTAGAAAGAAAGACTAATAAATCTGTTGCTGCAAGTGTCTTTACAAAGGAAGAGGTTCTAAGTCTAAAATTAATACAAATAAGTCACAGGGGCCTGATGGGATACACCCAAAACTATTAAAAGAGCTCAGCGGTAAACTAGCAAAACCATTAACAGATTTATTTAACCAAACACTGGTGACCGGAGTCGTCCCAGAAGATTGGAAATTAGCAACTGTTGTGCCCATTCACAAGAAAGGTAGTAGGGAGGAATCGGGCAACTATAGGCCAGTAAGCCTGACATCAATAGTGAAGAAATTAATGGAAACCATACTCAAGGAGATGATTGTGGAACATCTAAAATCCCATGGATTGAAAGATGAAAAACAACATGGGTTTACTTCAGGGAGATCATGTCAAACTAATCTTATAGATTTTTTTGATTGGGTGACTAAAATAATAGATGGCGGGGGTGCAGTAGACATCGCTTATCTAGACTTTAGTAAGGCTTTTGATACTGTCCCACATAGAAGGCTTATAAATTAATAAGAGTATTTGGGCTTGGACTCCCATATTGTTGAATGGATTAGGCAGTGGCTGAGGGACAGACAACAGAGGGTTGTAGTCAATGGAGTATATTCAGACCATGGTCTTGTTACCAGTGGGGTACCTCAGGGATCTGTACTGGGACCCATATTGTTTAATATCTTTATCAGCGAAATTGCAGAAGGCCTCGATGGTAAGGTGTGTCTTTTTGGTGATGACACAAAGATTTGTAACAGAGATGGAGGGATACACCAAATGGAAAAGGATTTAGGAAAACTAGAGGAATGGTCAAAAATCTGGCAACTAAAATTTAATGTTGCTATAATGCACCTGGGGCTATTCATAGTATTCAGTATATTGGGCAGAATAGATGGGCCAAATGGTTCTTATCTGCCGACACATTCTATGTTTCTATGTTCCTATGTATACAAAAAACTTTTCAGAGACCCAAAAGTCCTTTTAAAGACTATTGTGTGTGACAGCAGCAATATATATTTTTAGCGTATCCTGAGCGAAATAACGTGAATAGGCCGCTGCAAACAGTTAAATTATCCGCACCACATCTCCTGTTTAAAGTGTGCGCATCCCTGAAATATCAGTGACATCCAGTGAAGTTTTTCTGTAGACACTCATCACAATAAAAATTTTTTGCACATACACTTCCAAATCCTACGCTACTTTACGTGTGACATACTTTCAAGAATATATCACATTTAAAATGCTGAAGGTGAGCAGTAGGGGATGGGGAAGTGGCTGTGATGCTGATGGTGCATGCAGAAGCCGTGACCCTGGGCACAAAGAAACTGTGCCCGCTGACAGAGCACAAGAAAAACAATCATCCAAGATACCTAACTTCATGTCCCAGTTTGCAGGGCAGCGCAGGACACCACTTTTGAAGTCAGCCCAGTGCGAGCAGCTGGTCGGTTTGATTGCAGTTAAGCACCACCCTGTCTTCCGCCAAGTCCAGTCTCAGTAGCCAGGAGTCCGGTCCACACAATCCTCACCCTAATCCTCCTTCCTCCCACCTTTTACAGTGTGGCCAAACAAGTGATCCCACACATGGATATTTAGAGGAGCTCTTTTCATTGCCCTTACTTGATTTGGCCCTTTCGCTAAACAGGCTTGAATAGGGACATGAGATCTTGTGCCCTGAATCCCAACCTCTTGAGCATCCAGAGTCACAAGAACATGATGGTGGTGAACGGTAATTAGAGTTTAATGAGGTGGATGATGATGAGACACAGTTGCCAATGAGTCAACCACAATTACTGTTTCAAGAGGTTGATGAAGTAGATGAGACACAGTTGGCAATCACTGAGGTTGTGGTTAGGTCAACAAATCAGGAGGATGATTAGAGTGAGGAAGTGAAAGAGGTGGTGAACGATGAGGTCACCGACCCAACCTGGGAAGGTGGCAAGCTGAGCGAGGAGAGCAGTACAGAGGGGGAGGGATCTGCAGCACCGCAAAAGGCTGGAAGAGGCAGTGGGGTGGCAAAAGGAAGAAGGCGTGTAACGCCAAACAGGCCCGCAACTGTTCCACGGAGCATCCCCTTGCAGAAATCTTTCTTGCCAAGGGGTAGATGTTCAGCAGTCTGACGCTTTTTTTGAAGAACGTGTGAACAACAAAAGAATAGTAGTTTCCAACCTGTGCCATACGAAAATGAGCTGGGGCGTGAACACTAGCAACCTCACCACCACCAGCATGATCTGCCACATGGCATCCAAGCACCGCAATAAGTGGGATGAACGCCTGGATCCACAATATGTGTCTGTGGGTCACACCACTTCCTCCTCTTCCCCTATTTTACGTGCTGGCCAAGCCCCTGTCGAAGGCCCAGGCCTGGATGCCTCCCACCCTGCACCTGGACATTTGCAAGCACCATCAGCGACCACATCCACTTCCGTGTCCCAGTGCAGCATCCAAATGTCCTTCCCCTATGCCTTTCAATGCAAGCGATACGCAAAATGCCCAGCCACCCACCCACAGGCCATAGCACTAAATGTGCACCTTTCCAAATTACTGGCCCTGGAAATGTTGCCATTTAGGCTAGTGGACACTGAGGCCTTCCACAGACTGATGTCAGCAGCCTTTCTGGTTTACGCAGTCCCCAGCCGCCACTATTTTTTAAGGTGTGCCATGCCCGCCTTACACCAACATGTGTCTCATAACATCACACTTGCCCTGACCAATGCAGTTACTGGGAAGGTCCACTTAACCACGGACACATGGACAAGTGCGTTTGGTCAGGGATGCTACATTTCCCTGACAGCACACTGGGTGAATGTTGTGGAGGCTGGGAGCGAGTCGTACCCTGGAAACTCACAGGTGCTACCGACATCAAGGATTGCGGGCCCTACATCGATCAGGGTTTATGCCAGCACCTACATTAGTGGCTCCAACCCCCACTTCTCCTCCTCTGCCTCCTTCCCCACTTCTGAATTATCCAAATGCAGCACCAGTCAGTCTTCAGTCAGTTGGTAGCTGGAAGCAGTGTAGCACTGCAGTGGGGAAGCGGCAACAGGTCGTGCTGAAGCTGATATGCTTAGGGGACAAACAGCACACCGCCGTAGGGTATAAGACACCAGACTGAGCTGTGGCTCTTGCCACTCAACCCAGAACTAGGCATGGTTGTGTCTGATAATAGCTGTAACTTGGTGGCGGCTTTGGAGCTCGGCAAGCTTAGACACATCCCATGCCTAGCCCACATCTTCAACCTTGTGGTTCAGCAATTTCTCAAAACCTACCCCAATTTGCCTAAGCTACTGGTGAAGGTGCGCTGCATGTGTGAACATTTCCGCAAGTCATCGACAGCTGCAGTCTGTCAACGCTGCAGCAGCACTTGCAATTGTCAGATCACCGTCTGTTGTGTGACGTGAGTGCACGCTGGAACTCCAGGTTCAACATGTTGGCCAGGCTTTGTCAGAAGCAGAGGGCAGTAGTGGAATACCATCTGCAACATGGTCGTCGCCTTTCCAATCAGCTTCTGCTATTCACAAGCGATGAGTAGTGATGAGCAGCATAGGCAATATTCGAATTCGCAATATTTTGTGAATTATTGGCTGAATATTCGCCATAAATTCGCAAATTTGAGAATTCATAATCTCCAGTCATTGTTTACTTGATTGCGAAAATCGGCAATGTAATATATTCACAAAAAAAAACACAATAAATTTGCGATTAGAATATTCAACACTATTAGTAAATACGAATATATAGCACTATATTCTAAATATTCGCAAATTCTCGAAGTGCCAATGTTCGCAATTAAAATTAGCGATTTGAATATTCACGCTCAACACTAGCGAGGAGTGGGCATGGATGTCTGACCTCTGTGAAGTTTTAAGAAACTTTGAGGAATCAACACAGATGGTAAGAGGTGATAACGCTATTATCAGCGTAACCATGCCACTTCTGTGTCTACTCAAACGCTTGCTGCTCACAATTAAGGACTACGCTTTGCATGTGGAAGAGGTGGAAATGAGGGAAGACATTACACTGGGTGATAGTCAGACCACCCTCAGTTTGTATTCTCAGTGCAAATTGGACGATGAAGAGGAGGAGGAGGAGGAGAAGGAGCAGGAGACCGTTGCCTCAGCTGCAGAGGGTAGTACCCATGGAAGTTTAATTCCATCTGTTCAGCGTGCGTGGGCAGAAGAAGAGGAAAAGGATGAGGAGATGGAGAGTGAGCCTCCTGATGACGACACAGCAGTCTTGCCTGTTGGTATTCTGGCACGCATGGCTGACTTCATGTTAGGCTGCCTTTCCCACGACCCGCACATCATACGCATTTTAGACAACACGGATTACTGGTTGTTCACCCTTCTCGACCCCCGATACAAAGAGAACTTCTCATCTCAAATTCCTGTGGTGGAGAGGACTAGCAAAATGGTGCAATACTAGAAGATCCGTGTTGAAAACTTGCTCCAAAAATTTCCATCTGACAACGCTGGTGGCAGAGTCTGTAGTTCCTTGGCCAACCGAGGAGGGGAGACAAGGGGAACAAACAGCAGTTCTAACAAAGGCAGGGCAACACTCTGCAAAGCCTGGGAAAGTTTCATGACACCCCACCAGCACCCTCACCCTGATGTGCGGCCTCCTGTCACAAGGAGAGAAAATTTTTGGAAGATAGTGAAGGAGTACATAGCAGACTGTGTCAGCATCCTCAAAGATCCCTCAGTGCCTTACAACTACTGGGTGTCCAGTGTCCAAGCTCGTCATCTAGCACGAACTGGCTCTCTACACTTTGGAGGTGCTGGCCTACCCTTCAGCCAGTGTTTTGTCTGAGCGGGTATTTAGTGGTGCTGGTTGCATTATAACAGATAAGTGTATCCACCTGTCAGCATTTTAATTTGACAGGTTGACTCTTATAAAAATGAACAAGGCCTGATTGTCCATGACTACTCGACTCCACCAGAGGAAAGCGGCTGAACATAAATGTACTTTAAATGTGTTGTTTGTAATGTACTGAATACACTGTATTCCCATGCACCCCTTCCACCACAAACAAAGGTATATGGTTGAATCTTCCTTTTCTCATCCTCCTCCTCTTCCAGCATATCAACATGCTTATTTGTCACATATAATGCCCTTGCATATATGCCCTTCAAATATAATGTTTTACAGGGTCAGTTGACCTACAGGCCCTCGCATATATTCTTTTAGAAGGTCTGCTCAGCTGCAGGCCCTTGCATATAATTTTTTAGAGTGTCAGCTCAGCTGCCGGCCGTCGTATATAATTTTTTTAGAGGGTCAGCTCACCAGCAGGCATTCACCTACAATCTTTTACTGAATCAGCTCACCAGAAGGCCCGCACCTCAAATCTTTTACAGGGTCAGCTTGCACAGTCTCTCCAGCATGTGCAAGGTGGAGTTCCACCTGGTGGGCACGTCGCATATGAGGCGGTGAGCGGGAACGTCGAAGTTGCGCTGTAGAGCAGACAGCCGAGTGGAGGCAGGATGAGAACGCCAGAAGCGCGCACAGATGACCCGCACTTTATGCAGCAGCTCTGACATGTCGGGGTAGTTGTGAAAGAATTTCTGCACCATCTAATTCAGCACATGCACCAGGCAAGGGATGTGCGTCAAACCGGCTAGTCCCAGAGCTGCAGCGAGATTTCGCCCATTATCGCACACCACCAGGCCGGGCTTGAGGCCCACTGGCAGCAAATAATCGTCGGTCTGTTGTTCTATACCCCGCCACAACTCCTGAGCGGTGTGGGGCCTGTCCCCCAAACACATGGCCTGCTGACGTTTACCCCTGGCTGTGCTGAAGTTGGTGGTTAAGGTCTGTCGCTGACCGGATGAGGAGGTGGTAGAAGAGTAGAAGGAAGCCGAGTAGAAAGAGGAGGCAACAGGAGGCAAAGAATGATGCCCTGTGATCCTTGGTGGCGGAAGGACGTGCGCCAAACAGCTCTCCGCCTGGGGCCTAGCCACCACTACATTTATACAAACTAAAAAGACAGGGTGGCATTAGCAGGAGTTGCTCAAACCCACATGCAGTCATGCATATATACAGGGGAGCAAATCCTGCACTTGTGGCCCGTTGCTAATGGCGATCCCCAGCAAAATGCATATGGTGGAGGATCCCCGCGGCGAACCACAAGTACCACAATAGACATCTCACACAAGGCAACAAGTGCGTATGTCATAATCAATATAACAATATAACAAAACAATAACAAATACAGGTGCACTCTGCAGTCTCACTAAACCCTCAAACTGATTTTAAAATTGAGAGATTAGTCAACATGTACTACGGTGTAGAACATGTCTAAGCCCGGGCACCACGTCAAGGTTTCTCAAGTAGCCCGAGACCTAACACTCTCCTACCTGAGCCGTATGGGCGATACCAGGAGCCAGTGGGCAAATTACAGGAGCATGAGGCCGACTCACAAACAGCTCACCAGTTACCTCCAGCATGTAACCATGCTTGCAATGGGAGGAGGGAGGAGTCTGCGAGTCCCACTCAAGACTGACTGATATGGCCCAGGCCTCACAGGTGCACCTAAATGTGGCCTGTAGATGGAAAACAGGCACATTTAAATTGGAGTTTTTTACACCTCCAGGAATCTATATATACAAACTAAAAAAATAGGGTGGCATTAGCAGGAGGTGCTCAAACCCACATGCAGTCGTGCATATATACAGGGGAGCAAATCCTGCACTTGTGGCCCGTTGCTAATGGCGATCCCCAGCAAAATGCATACGGTGGAGGATGCCCGCGGCGAACCACAAGTACCACAATAGACATCTCACACAAGGTAACAAGTGCGTATGTCATAATCAATATAACAATATAACAAAACAATAACAAATACAGGTGCACTCTGCAGTCTCACTAAACCCTCAAACTGATTTTAAAATTGAGAGATTTGCTCCCCTGTATATATGCACGACTGCATGTGGGTTTGAGCACCTCCTGCTAATGCCACTCTGTCTTTTTAGTTTGTATATATAGATTACTGGAGGTGTATAAACTCCAATTTAAATGTGCCTGTTTTCCATCTACAGGGAACTCCTTGAAGCTGCCTTTGGTGTGCTCGGTCTCTGTTGACTGTGGCCAGTAGCAGGCAAACTGTTTTGGCGATGGCTGCTCTGCTTTTGCACCCTGCTCCTGCTTTTGCTACGCTTTTTGCTCGGTCTCACCACTGCCTCTTCCTCCGAACTCTGAAAGTCAGTGGCACGACCTTCATTCAATGTGGGGTCTAGGACCTCATCGTCCCCTGCATCGTCTTACACCCAGTCTTCCTCCCTGACCTCCTTTTCGGTCTGCACACTGCAGAAAGACGCAGCAGTTGGCACCTGTGTTTCGTCATCAGAGACGTGCTGAGGTGGTATTCCCATGTCCTTATCAGGAAACATAAGTGGTTATGCGTCAGTGCATTCTATGTCTTCCACCCCTGGGGAAGGGCTAGGTGGATGCCCTTGGGAAAACCTGCCAGCAGAGTCTTCAAACAGCATAAGAGACTGCTGCATGACTTGAAGCTCAGACAGATTCCCCGATATGCACGGGGGTGATGTGACAGACTTATGGGCATGGGTTTCAGGCGCCACCTGTGCGCTTTCTGTAGAAAACTGGGTGGGAGATAATGTGAACGTGCTGGATCCACTGTACTTGCTCAGGCCTTACCATCCTTAGAACGGCATTAGCCCCGACCAAATATCGCTGTAGATTCTGGCGGCGACCTGAGGTAGTAGGTTCAGTAGGACGTGTAGCTGTGGCAGAACGGGCCACGTCCTCTCCCTGCACAAGAGGCTCCACCAACACCACCACCATGACCATGACCGCGTCCCTAATTAGATGTTTGCCTCATAGTTAGCGTTCACAAAGCAAAGTAAAATGTGGTTAAGTATGTTAAAACATTTTTTACCACCAATATAAACCCTGATGTAGGGTATTGCACTCTAAATGACAGCGTGTCACGGCTGATGATGGGGAAAACCCTCAGCCGTGCGATGCCTGACGATGGTAGTCACGACTCGGCCAGGAAGACAGAATTAGGGAGCAGGTCACCTCCTAAAGCTTCCCTAATCTGACCCTAACTCCTAGCGGCATGAGCCGACCTTGAAGGCAGGAGGACTCATGCTCTGGAACCTCAGGTCCCTACTAACCCTCCGCAGGTCCCTAAGCTAGGAGCTGGGTAGACTACCTGTTCCTCCTGGACATGGAGAAAGAGGAGACTAAAATGGCAAAGCTGTAAATAAGGGGAAACCAATACAACTTATGGCAATGGCAGGTACGTGGAAACTAAAACCTCACCTACCTGCCACAGACACACAGCCTGGAACCCATGTACAAATGCTGTTGTCCACTACAACAGAAAGGACACAGCACACACCACACATCACACGGGAAACCAGGAAACCATAAGGTGCAATAAACAAGCAACCACATACACATCTACATAACATCAGACAAGGTATTATTTATGACCAAAAGGGTGGCCCCCACTGGCAGTGTGTATTAGAGACCAGGAGGGTGCCTCCAGCTTACTACAAGGCTGCACAGTCAGCTTAAACTAATAACACACAAATAATTAAATGTTACCATGTTTTTATTGAACACACCATGTAAACACTCACAGTTGAAGTGGAAAAAGTATGTGAACCCTTGGATTTAATATCTGGTTGAACCTCCTTTGGCAGCCATAACTTCAACCAAACGTTTCCTGTTGTTGAAGATCAGATGTGCACAACGGTCAGGAGTAATTCTTGACCATTCCTCTTTACAGAATTGTTTCAGTTCAGCAATATTCTTGGGATGTCTGGTGTGAATTGCTTTCTTGAGGTCATGCCCCAGCATCTCAATCGGGTTGAGGTCAGGACTCTGACTGGGCCACTCCAGAAGGCGCATTTTCTTTTGTTTAGGCAATTCTGTTGTTGGTTTACTTCTATGCTTTGGGTCGTTGTCCTGTTGCAACACCCATCTTCTGTTGAGCTTCAGCTGGTGGACAGATGGCCTTAAATTCTCCTGCAAAATGTCTTGATAAACTTGGGAAATAATTTTTCCATCGATGATAGCAAACGTTCCAGGCCCTGACACAGCAAAGCAGCCCCAAACCACGATGCCCCCACCACCATACTTCACAGTTGGAAGGAGATTTTGATGTTGGTGTGATGTGCCTCTTTTTCTCTCCACACATAGTGTTGTGCGTTTCTTCCAAACAACTCAACTTTGGTTTCCTCTGTCCACAGAATATTTTGCCAGTACTGCTGTGGAACATCCAGGTGCTCCTGTGCAAACTGTAAACGTGCAGCAATGTTTTGTTTGGACAGCAGTGGCTTCCTCTGTGGTATCCTCCCATGAAATTCATTCTTGTTTAGTGTTTTACATATCGTAGATTCGCTAACAGGGATGTTAGCATATGCCAGAGACTTTTGTAAGTCTTTAGCTGACACTCTAGGATTCTTCTTCACCTCATTGAGCAGTCTGTGCTGTGCTCTTGCAGTCATCTTTACAGGATGGCCACTCCTAGGGAGAGTAGCAGCAGTGCTGAACTTTCTCCATTTATAGACAATTTGTCTTACCGTGGACTGATGAACAGCAAGGCTTTTAGAGATACTTTTTTAACCCTTTCCAGCTTTATGCAAGTCAGCAATTCTTAATCGTAGGTCTTCTGAGAGCTCTTTTGTGCGAGGCATCATTCACATCAGGCAATGCTTCTTGTGAAAAGCAAACCCAGAACTGGTGTGTGTGTTTTTATAGGGCAGGGCAGCTGTAACCAACACCTCCAATCTCATCTCATTGATTGGACTCCAGTTGGCTGACACCTCACTCCAATTAGCTCTTGGAGATGTCATTAGTCTAGGGGTTCACATACTTTTTCCACCTGCACTGTGAATGTTTACATGGTGTGTTCAATAAAAACATTGTAACATTTAATTCGGTGTGTTATTAGCTTAAGCAGACTGTGATTGTCTATTGTTGTGACTCACTGCAGTGTGTTCTTTCTGCTGCAGCTCTCTCCCTATCACAGTATAGAGGTGTGTCCTTTCTAAGGGGGGGGGGCATATCCTTTCTAACAATATATACAGCTGGTGGCAGTTAAAGGATGGAATTAAGCATCTGTGTCCTTCTCAGTGATGTTACTGAGGTGGATGGAGAAATAATGAAAAGAACAAACAGTATGTACATATACAGGTGAAACTGGAAAAATTTGAATATCGTTCAAAAGTCCATTTATTTCAGTAATGCAAATTAAAAGGAATTGCATTATTGCAGCTTAAAATTAGAATTTTGTGAAGAGGTTCAATATTCTAGGTTCAAAGTGTCACACTCTAGTCAGCTAATTAGTCCATACTCCCTGAGCAAAGGGTACCTTAAATTGTGACTTTGGGGTTTCATAAGCTGTAAGCCATAATCATCCAAATTATAACAAATAAAGGCTTGAAATATCTCGCTTTGCATGTAATGAGTCTCTCTCATATATTAGTTTCACCTTTTAAGTTGGATTACTCAAATAAATGAACTTTCACTTGTAGATTCCATTGAATAACTCCATGGCCATACTACATTTTTAATTACATATAATTGCAAAAGCATTTAAAGCCAGGTTGGATTAAAGATGTTGAGCATTTTTCTTGGAACAACCCTTGTAAGATAATTAATGGTATCACTTTTGCACCATTTGTTTTGTGATTAGAAAGGATTTTTAATTCAGGCATACTATAGCCGAGTTAAAAAGACAATGTCAATTTGAAATACCGTAAATCATAGGTCCCCAAACTGTTGAAGATCTCAAGCCCCTTTTAAATACAGCAAATAGTGTTTAGCCCCATTGAGTAAACCTATTACAGATATGATCAGGTGACAGTTTTGACTCTGGCCACAGTCCTTGTAATGATATGACACATGATGTCACTAACATAGAATAGTATTCACATCTACCAACAGCTGATAATTCAAGAGCCATATATGGCTCCCACGTCATTGGATGGAAAAATTACCTTGGATAGATTTGCCAGTGATCTTGAAAACCACTTTATTGTATATTGTTGCTTTTTGAAACTTTGACCTTGAACTTATTCTTAACATTTTATCTATCTTTGAATCAAAAAGTAGCATTCAACTTCACATTAGTTACTTAGTTCAATGCATTAGTCTCCAGGAGGTCAATCCATCAGCTCAGGCGCACAATCTACAGTATATCAAAGAGAAGGATATTGTACCGCCTTCCCTTTGCTATTATCTGTGACCTTGCTCTTATGTGCAACATTTTTCTGTGTCTTTGATCCTATTAAGGACTCTACTATATTGCCATCCAATGGTTTGGCCCCTCTCTGTCATTGCAACAAGTAATTAATTTAATTAGTGTCTTTTCTGTAGTATCAACCCTTATGTTTGACGACTATCTCAATGGCAGATAAGTATAAATACCTTACTTACACCTGACCAAGACTTCAGTGTATGTAATAGTTTGACCACAGCATAGCCTTGATGAAATGAAAAAATATAATATTGTATGGTTAAATGTAATTTTACTGTGTTGCCAGTATTGTACAATAAACATAGCACTTAAAAGAGGTTGTCTGGGTATGATTTAAAATGGCCCCCAGCAACCTGTCCCAGAATGTGAGCAAGACTGGTTGCTTCCACTTGCAGAGGTGAGAGAATTGGGCTTTACTACACACTACACTGCTGTACAATAGATTGTAATGATTTGATCCTGCCTATGATATGCCATCATGGCGAAGCAGCCAGATAGGAAAACTCACCACTAAGTAGTATATGCAAGTGTCAAAGAGAGGTCCCATTACCTAGGCATGTCTGCAAGCAAATGCAACGAGTCCTGCTCATATTCTAGGACAGGTTGCTGGGGGCCATTTAAAATCAGTCCTGGAAAACCCCTACAGAGGGGCATTCATATCTAAGACATTGAAGTGAAGGGAAGCACACTGCACAAGAGAAACCACCCTCCATTCACTGCTGTGGCTGTTTCAAAAATAGCACTCTCAATTTACTTTTTTGGGACTTCCTAATATAGTGTAAACCTACAAGTAACTCATAAATAACCATATTCAATATATATCCATAGTCAAAACACTTAAACCACCTGAAAACACAAAACCAAAACTAATGGAATTACTATTAAAAATATGTCTTTATTAAATACAATGACATCTTATATCACATGATCAGAATAGGATAGAAAGGATGGAAAAATAACACACCTAATACAAAAGAACCTAAGGCAGGGATATGCGGACCTTGACTAACCAAAAATGTAAAGAATCAAAACCTACCAATAAGATCTAATTATAATTACCAATATCTCATGATACAGGAACAGTAATGATTCTCATAAAGTTGGGGCATGAAAGATGTAAGCATATAACAGTCTCTTAGAATTACCCCAAATACATATAAATGTACAAATACTCTTGTCTTATCTACATGACCCACAATGTGGCACCACACTTGTACAACTCAATAATTGACCATAATAACATACATCTAAAACATACCCATGGTCGCCAGGTACCAAATACCCTGCTAGATGATCACCTCGACACGTGTTTCACATTCCAGGCTTCGTCACTCTCTGTAAGAGGGAGCCAGCGACGCACTCACTTCCTGCAGTGACGCCGCCATCCTATTCCTGAGGAGGAGCGAGGACGCAACTGGCGTCCTGGTCTCCATAGTAACAAGGGGCAGAGAGGACCCGACTGTGCAAGCCTCCTCAGTGTTTTTTTTTAAATATTAATGGAAGTTTATTAAAAATGTTTCGATTATTGCAAAGCCTCTCCCTGACCTAACAAAGAAGGGGGCAGATCTAGTCAATTGGTTGCCTGAGGCCATAGAAGCGTTTGAAACACTCAAGAGGTGTTTCATTAACGCCCCAGAGTTGGTTCAACCAGATCAAGAGAAGTTTTTTTGTGGTTGAGGTTGATGCCTCCGAGGATGGGGTAGGGGCAGTACTATCCCAAGGGTCATCAACTCTCATGAACCAGAGATTTTGTGCTTTTGTGCTTTCAGTTCTCGTAAGTTCTCTTCTACTGAGAGAAATTATGATATTGGTAATCGAGAGTTACTTGCTATTAAATGGGACTTTGAGGAATGGGGCTCAAATGGGCCCTTGGAGGGGGCTCAACATTGTGTTATGGTGCTTTCTGATTATAGGAATTTAATGTTTTTGAAATCTGCTAAACGTTTGAATCCCAGACAGGCTAGGTGGGCATTGTTCTTTACACGCTTTAACTTTTGCATTAAATTTCAGGCCAGGAAATAAAAATGTCAAAGCTGATGCCCTATCCTGGAGTTTTTGTGCCTTTCAGTCTCCAGATACTCCACCAGAAACTATTTTGCCAGCAGGTATCATTGCCTCTGGTACAATCCCCTAAAGATAAGTTGTTTGTCTCTGGTCATTTGCATCTCTATTAGTTGAGTGCCACAATTCTGGTTTTACTGGTGGCCCACCTTGTCTAGAGATATCCAGTCATATGTGTCCTCTTGTGAGGTTTTTGCCAGGTCCAAGACTCCTAGGTTCCGTTTGGTCGGTGAGTTGTGCCCGCTGCCTATCCCTAGTAGACCTTGGTCCCATATTTCCATGCATTTTATTACCAACCACCGGTTTCAGAGGGTAAGTCGGTTTTGTGTGTAGTCGCTGACAGGTTTAGCAAAATGGTTCATTTCATTCCTCTGTCAAAATTGCCCAATGCTAAAACTTTAGCTTCCCTTTTTGTGGACCAGGTAATACGTCTACATGGAATTCCAGAGAATGGGGTTTTGGATACAGGTGTTTGTCTCAAAATTTTGGAGGGCCTTTTGTCATAAATGTGATTTTTCTCTGTCTTTTTCTTTGGCCTTACATCCTGAAACCAACAGTCAAACTGAAAGTTTAAACCAGTCTCTGGAACAGTATTTGAGGTGTTACGTCTCAGACAATCAACATCTTTGGGTAAAACATTTGTCCTTGGCTAAATTCGGCATTAATAATCAAGTGAACTCGTCTACTGGTATGTCTCTCTTCTTTTGTAATCTTGTATTTCATCCACGATTTAGCTCTTTCTCGCTGTCTTCCTCTCAGATTCTTGAAGCTGACTTGGTAGTTAAAGAACTGTGCACAGCCTGGGCCCAGGTTCAAACGAACCAGGAGGTTCCAAAGATTAATGCTGACACAAGGCGCTCTAGAGGGGTGGATTTCGGGTTAGGAGACAAGGTGTGGTTATCCACCAAGAATTTGCATCTTAAGATACCTTTGATTTATTGGCCCTCATGAGATTATTGACTTCATTAACCCTGTGTCTTTTAAGTTACTGTTATTTGACTACTTTAGCATTCATAATGTTTTTCACAAAGCTCTACTCAAAAAGTATGGGTCACCCGTGCCGTGTCTCCTGCGCAAAAAACTCCGCTGCCAGTGGAGGTTGCCGCTCAACTAGAATACAAGGTTTCTAGAATCCTTGATATGAGGAAAGTTCGTAATTCTTTGCAATATCTAGTTCACTGGAAGAGTCTTGGTCCTGAAGAGAGGTCTTGGGTGCCAGCAAGTAAAATGCATGCGTCGAGGTTGGTGAGGAGATTCCATTTGGCTCAACTAGAAAAAACAACGCCAGTGATTATGGGCCCGGTATCCCCTCGTGGAAGGGGGTGTACTGTAACAGGGAGCCGGCGACGCGCTCGCTTTCTGCAGCACCACCAGCATCCTATGCCTAAAGGGGGAGCAAGGACACGGCAAGTCTCCTCGTCTCCATAGTAACAAGGGGGCAGGGTGGATTGGCCGCGTACGCCTCCTCAGCGCGGCCGGCGTCCTTCATCCCCAAGACAATGAGCAGGGGGGAACTGAGCGCTGATGGCAATGAGTCGGTGCTCAGGTGTTTAGGCCTGACGGACATGGTTCATGCGACGCTGGTCACGTCACTTGACCCATCAATTAGACATATTTAAACAGGTAACCTGCTTGCCACAGGTTGCCTGTGATTGGTCTTATTACGTCACTAGCGTTCTCTGCATGTGTGACTTTGTTTGTTTGACTTCGGCTTGTATTTGACCTTGACCTGGTGTTATCCCTTGTACTAATGCAATCTCTTGGCTCCTGACCCTCCTAACCCTTTGTGCCTGTGTTACCTCCTGACTCTTGACCTCAGCTTCCAGTTGTTCCTGTTGTGGTACTTTCCCAGCATGGGAAACTTTTCTCTTCTGTTTGTTCTGTCTTTGTCTTTTGTTTTCTTCCCTCATTATTTCCTTCCTTTAGGCCTCTGCATGTACATAAGCTAGGGACTGCCACCCAGTTGTACCGTGTCAGTTAGGATGGACCGTGAAAGTAGGTAGGGATAGAGGAGTGGGTGGAGTTTATTGCTGCACTTATCCCTACCTTTTCGTGACACTCACTTAGTTATTTTCAGAACACCCATAGCAGAGAATGGAGAGCATGTACAATACCCTCTCCTTCAAATTGGAGGGCCCCATTCTGGAGATAGGAGCAGGTTTTAGAGGGAGGGTTCACACCTGTCTGATATTCATAGCATATTATACTTTATATCTTCAATGTCTGAGAAGGGCATTACCCTTTAAAGGAACGGACTGTTAAAAAATACTCCAAGGATAAACTTCCAGAGGCCAAATTTCCATTAGTATTCTGACGATCATGACTACCAGCCCTAAGTAATACAGTATCTACAGATTATAGGATAGAAGCCAGAGCGTTAAGGGGCCCAAAAACTCACCACATGCAAATCTGATGCTGTTTATAATTAGACTAGCAGAAAGACCCGGCTTCGCTCGGGTATATTTCATTTATTTCATTAAATGTTTGTGTGTCGTTAAAAGATATCAACAATTTCCACTATAATAGTAACATCTACAGCACCCAACCCCAAAAACAGTGACCTCCACAGCCCCCACCCCTTAACATTGACCCCACAGTGTCCCGCCCCTTAAAATTGAACCTCCAAAGTAGCCACCCCCTTCACTTTGACCTTTACAGCAGCCATCCCCTTTAACAGTGACTTTCACAGCATACCACCCCCTTGACAGGGACCTACACAGGGGCCCACCCCTTAACAGTGGCCTTTACTGGATCGTGGGCATGTCCTCACAGCTCACTTTGAGACAACAGCACTGTACTGTCTCAGTGTGATCTGCAGGGAGAAAGTCACCCTCCCTCCCACCTCTGCAGCTGACAGAAGTTTATTTTTACCTTCATTTTTTCAAACCCTGGGGGCGTGGCCTAACCAAATCAGGGCGTGGTTTAGCGTGACCTAGAAGTTAATTTTTAACTTTTTTTTATTCTCAGTCGGCTGAGGAGTGGGAGGGGGCGTGGCCTAACCGGATCGGGGGCATGTCCTTTTGAACAGCTCACGCTAAGGGTCCATTCACACGTCCGTAGAATGGGTCCACATCCGTTCCGCAATTATGCGGAACAGGTGAGGACCCTTTCATTCTCTATGGGGCCGGAAGAGATGCGAACAGCACATAGTGTGCTGTCTGCATCCGCATTTCCAGAGCTTGGCCCCGATCTTCAGGTCCGCAGCTCTGAAAAAAATTGTGGACAAGAATAGGCATTTCTATGGAGGTGCCGGCAGGGTGTATTGCGGATCCATAATTTGTGGATCCGCAATGCACTGCGGATGTCTGAATGGAGCCTAAGACAGCAGCACTGGGCTGTCTGAGTGTAAGCTGCAGTGGGAAAGTCACCCTCCCTCCCATCCCTGCAGCTGACAGAAGTTGATTTTTACCTTCAGACGCCACAGCAGAAGAAGACTCAGCCGAGAAGGTTATGGAAGAGGATGGAGTAGGAGGAGTAGAGGAGGTGGCAGTAGGCCTGCCTGCAAGTCGTGGCGGTGTCACCAACTCCGCTGCTTCCATGCTTGGCAGCCGTCAGCAGGTTGACCCAATGTGCAGTGTAGGTGATATACCTGCCCTGATCGTGCTTTGCAGACTAGGTATCAGTGGTCAGATGGACCCTTGCCCCAATACTGTATGCCAGAGATGCCATGACTTCCTTTTCAATCACTGAGTAGAGGTTTGACCCTGTACCTTATTAGAAAAAAAAAAAATTGTACGGGTACCTTCCACTGTGGTGTCCCAATAGCAAATTTTTTTTTTGAAGGCCTCAGACTCCACCAGCTGGTATGATAAAAGCTGGCGGGCTAAGAGTTCCATCAAGCCAGCTGTCAGACGCTGGGCAAGGGGGTGACTCTGTGACATTGGCTTCTTACGCTCAAACATTTCCTTTACAGACACCTGACTGTGGGCAGATGAGATGGAACTGCTCAGCGTGCTGTCCGCATTTGCACTTCAGTTCCGCAAAAAAATAAAACATGTCCTATTATTGGCCGCAGACACGGACAAGAAAAAGCATTTCTATTTCAAGTGCCTGTCATTTGCGGTCCACCGGGGTTTGTGTTTTGCAGATCCACAATTTGTGGACCGCAAAACACTTGCGGACGTGTGAATGGACCCTTAACTCAGAATTCTATAGAAAGATATATGCTTATACCAGGCATGTTTACATTTACTAACTGTTAACTTTCCAACCACATCTGTATGCTAGCAATAAGATGACCAAACGAAGAGATACATGTCAGAGATTTCTGAGTTGCATGAAATGTTATATGTCTCGTGCTTCATACCGAAGAGTACACTGGCTAAATCACCTTCATCTCCTTTCCAGGATTATTGGCTTAACATCCTTGTTTGTTAACAGGATGGGTCCTGTGGAGAGGTCCTCTCCACCTATTAAAATAAAAAGGATGCACTGCCTCTGCAGCATCCAGCTCCAGTTTTGTGGTATACTGCAAAAGAAAGTGCAAATAATATATTTCTGTGTAATATGTAATGATGCTGTATTTCCTGTATGCACATGGTAATAGCAGGCCATATTCTTAGCCACCACTAGATGAGGCTAGTGTCACCTTCTATAGAAATATAGGAGTCAGAACATTGTAGGCAGTTTTTGTGCAGTCTAGCCTAGTTAAGGCTAGGACAAAGAAGCACATGTATTATGCTGACACTCAACCTCTTCTAAGACCTGGATCCGTCCATGTTAGAGCCATAACATCTCCAGAAAGCAGGCTAGATGTAAGGGAGAGGTGTAGGGAAAGACCAGTACAGATGACCAGACTTATGGACTCTATGGCACCTGTGTTCAGTAGAAGTCTCCAGTGTCTGAGCGCATTAAAGCCCTTTGCCTGCCACTGAAGGAACCACCCTATTAGTTGTGAGATATTGCCTCCAATATACACCTCACATCTGGATATTTTTGTCAGAGTAAGGAAGACTGCTTTATAGGACAACTGTCACATTTAGAAACCAATTTAAATTTTCATACAGTATATGTAGTTACTAAAAACATGATATTCCAGAATCAGTTACTATTAGACAGACTTACCCCATATTTAATAAGATTCAGCCCTTAGCAACCAGTCTGCATAAAACTGCAATCTCACTATTCAGTTAAGATGGCCGCCACTGCCCTCACCCTGAGGCCAATCCCGCCTGCCCTCACTAGCCAGTAACAATAGCCCCCCAAAAGTGTCAGTAACCACAGCACTCCCCGTAAAGGGTTAATCTCCTGCAGCACAAAGGGGTCCTCTTACCACATGTTGCTTTCATTTATACACTGAGCAGATGGCAGATCTCCCTTCCCTGGTCTGTGCTGCTTCGGCTCTGCATTGTCCAAGTCTGCTGAGTGAGGGAGCGTCTGCCAAGCGCAGGGACAGGGAGAAGTGCATACAGCCCAGGCACTGTTATCAGCTGCTGGGGAGGACCTGGCTTTAATCATTTACTTACAGTCCCTGGCTGACAGTAATCTGACCTTGCACGCTGCGTTCTTCTGCGTCCTCCGTCCTTCAACACATAGACGGACCTGCATAGCAACCTGATTTTAAGCACAGGTAAAACTAGGCAGTACAGGGAACGAAAATGTGGAATTAAGGGGTAATTGAATACACAGTGAAAAGTTGAAATAGGGCCACCAAGGTGACATTAATCACCACAATCCAATACTCCCCCACAAAAAATAATAATACGACAGTTATCCTTTAACACCTTAACCCCTTAAGGACACATCCCTATTTCACCTTAAGGACCAGGCCATTTTTTGCAAATCTGACCAGTGTCACTTTAAGTGCTGATAACTTTAAAACGCTTTAACTTATCCAGGCCATTCTGAGATTTGTTCTGAACTTTTCAAAAACCCAATTTTTAGGGACCAGTTCAGGTCTCAAGTCACTTTGTGAGGCTTATATAATAGAAACCACCCAAAAATGACACCATTCTAGAAACTACACCCCTCAAGGTATTCAAAACTGATTTTACAAACTTTGTTAACCCTTTAGGTGCCCCACAAGAATTAATGGAAAATACAGATACAATTTCAAAATTTCACTTTTTTGGCATATTTTCCATTTTAATATTTTTTTTTCCAGTTACAAAGCAAGGGTTAACAGCCAAACAAAACTCATTATTTATGGCCCTGATTTTGTAGTTTACAGAAACACCCCATATGTGGTCGTAAACCACTGTACGGGCACACGGCAGGACACAGAAGGAAAGGAATGCCATAAGGTTTTTGGAAGGCAGATTTTGCTAGACAGTTTTTTTTGGATACCATGTCCCATTTGAAGCCCCCCTGATGCACCCCTAGAGTAGAAACTCCATAAAAGTGACTCCATCTAAGAAACTACACCCCTCAAGGTATTCAAAACTGATTTTACAAACGTTGTTAACCCTTTTGGTGTTCCACAAGAGATATTGGCAAATAGAGATGACATTTCAGAATTTAAATTTTTGGGCAAATTTTCCATTTTACTATTTTTTTTCCAGTTACAAAGCAAAGGTTAACAGCCAAACAAAACTCATTATTTATGGCCCTGATTCTGTCGTTTACAGAAACGCCCCATATGTGGTCGTAAACCGCTGTACGGGCACACGGCAGGGCGCAGAAGGAAAGGAATGCCATACGGTTTTTGTAAGGCAATTTTGCTAGACAGTTTTTTTGGACACTATGTCCCATTTGAAGCCCTCCTGATGCACCCCTAGAGTAAAAACTCCAAAAAAGTTACCCCATTTTAGAAACTACGGGATAGGGTGGAAGTTTTGTTGGTACTAGTTTAGGGTACATATGATTTTTGGTATCTCTATATTACACTTTTTTGTGAGGCAAGGTAACAAAAAATTGCTTTTTTGGCACCGTTTTTTTTTTTTGTTATTTACAACATTCATCTGACAGATTAGATCATGTGGTATTTTTATAGAGCAGGTTTTCACGGATGCGGCGATACCTAATATGTATACAATTTTTTTTATTTATGTAAGTTTTACACAATGATTTCATTTTTGAAAAAAAAATATATGTTTTCGTGTCTCCATAGTCTGGGAGCCATAGTTTTTTTTCTTCAGTTTTTGGGCGAATATCTAAAGTAGGGTGTCATTTTTTGTGGGATGAGATGACGGTTTTATTGACACTATTTTGGGGTGCATATGACTTTTTGATCGCTTGCTATTACACTTTTTGTGACATAAGATGACAAAAAATGGCTTTTTTTACACCGTTTTTATTTTTTTACGGTGTTCACCTGAGGAGTTAGGTCATGTGATATTTTTATAGAGCCGGTCAATACGGACGCGGCGATACCTAATATGTATACTTTTCTTTATTTATGTAAGTTTTACACAATGATTTCATTTTTGAAACAAAAAAAAAATCATGTTTTAGTGTTTCCATAGTCTAAGAGCCATAGTTTTTTCAGTTTTTGGGCGATTATCCCGGGTAGGGTATGATTTTTGCGGGATGAGATGACGGTTTGATTGGCACTATTTTGGGGTGCATCTGACTTTTTGATCGCTTGCTATTACACTTTATGTGATGTAATGTGACAAAAAATTGTTTATTTAGCACAGTTTTTATTTTTTTTATTTTTTACGGTGTTCATCTGAAGGTTTAGCTCATGTGATATTATTATAGAGCTGGTCGATACGGACGTGGCGATACCTAATATGTATACTTTTTTTTATTTATGTAAGTTTTACACAATAATATCATTTTTGAAACAAAAAAAATCATGTTATAGTGTCCCCATAGTTTTTTTTATTTTTTGGGCCATTGTCTCATGTAGGGGCTCATTTTTTGTGGGATGAGGTGACGGTTTGATTGGTACTATTTTGGCGTACATGCAACTCTTTTGATCACTTTTATTACCTTTTTTGGGAAGTAAGGTGGGCAAAATTTCAATTTCCTGAAGGAAAGTAACATGACCATTTTATAGATCAGGTCGTTACTGATGCGGCGATACCTAATATGTGTAGTGTATTTTATTTTTTTAATCAGCGATAACTGTGTTTTTATTATCTTTACTTTTTTTTCACTTTTTTTAAATTTTTTGGACCCAGACCCACTTGGTTCTTGAAGATCCAGTGGGTCTGATGTCTGTATAATACAGTACAGTACAATATATATTGTATTGTACTGTATTTTACTTACACTGAACAGACCTATGCCTTTAGCCTGAGAAGGCGTCCTGTTGCCATGGGAACCTTCCCCGTCTGCCACAACTGAGCAGACGGGGAAGGGGAAGGAGGGGAGATCCCTCCCTCAGTCCCCCCATCCATCTGGGGGCTGCAAAGGCACAGCAGCCCTCAGATGGCAGAGGGGGGGAGCTCCCTGACTTAACCCTTTCCATACCGCGGTCCGTACAGACCGCGCTATGGAAAGGGTGAAACGGCTAAACGCAGCGATGTTGGCCGTTTATACCAGAGTGTCAGCAATGTGCTGACACTCTGGTACCACTGGACACTAATGAAAATTTAGCGGGAGGTGGGCGGTGCGGCAGGCGGGATCGCGATCCCCCGCCCGCTAAATTTTCATTGGTGTCCAGTGGTACCAGAGTGTCAGCACATTGCTGACACTCTGGTATAAACGGCTGACATCGCTGCGTTTAGCCGTTTCACCCTTTCCATACCGCGGTCCGTACGGATCGCGGTATGGAAAGGGTTAAGTCAGGGAGCTCCCCCCCTCTGCCATCTGAGGGCTGCTGTGCCTGTGCCGCAACTGCAACCGCCCCCTGCACCCCGCCATCATAAATGCATTCAGGGGTGCAGGGGGGGTTAAAAAAATTAAACTTTTGCTATTTTTAAGTTTCTGATCCCTGCGGTCAGGGACCTCAGGGATCAGAAACTACATAGAGCGCTGCAAACCGCAGGTCTGAATTGACCTGCGGTTTGCAGCGATCGCCGATATGGGGGGGTCACAGGACCCCCCGCGGCATTGAGCCTGGGTGCCTGGCTGTGTGTAACAGCCGGCACTCAGCGCTGTCACCATGTCTGCAGACATGGTGACAGTTTAATGCCAGGACGAGTATACTTGTCCTGGAATGCTAAGTACCCTGGCTCCAGGACGAGTATACTCGTCCAAGGTCCTGAAGGTGTTAAAGACATATTTTTGCCTGTTGTTACTTGTGCATCTGCGAAGCTTGTAACATCTGTAAAGGTTCACCATATTGTGTACCCTCCTGCCAGTCTCTACCTGATAAGAACTGTCCTGTTTTTTTTTCCACAATAATGCCTCTTGTACATTGTCTTATTATCTTTTGGGAGACACCTATGTCATTGCCCGTCAAAAAATGACTTGCTGGTTCAATAAAAGTAACTTTAAGTCAAAATTTGCCAGGGGTATGAATAATTATGGGCAGCACTGTAAGTAATGATGTTATTATTGAAATTCAATTCAGATTCAATTTTACTTAATTGATCAGGTGATTCAAAATGGGTTTGAATAAATTCTTACCAATCAAAAGTGCTCCAATTGTTCTGAAAATTTCTGGATAATATTTAGAGATGAGCAAATCGAATCCCAGAAAGTGGAATTCGATCCAAATTACAGGATAAATTAGATTTGCCTAGAAGCTGAATTTCCTCGTGCTTCGTGTCAGCTAATCGATTTAACCTGAAATAGTAAAAAAACTAAATTCAAACTTACCGCCTCCATTTGCTCGCAAAGTGTCGGTCGCCGCCATCTTACTTTAAGATCTCAGCCGAAATCCTGTGCGGTGCGAGATTACATCACCATGACAGCCGGCATGATGACGTAATCTCGTGCTGCACGGGATTTCAGCCGAGATCTTCAAGCAAGATGGTGGCGGCTGTCCATTAGTGAGCAAATGTAGGCGGTAAGTTTGATAAAAAATTTATTTTATTGTTATTTTACACTGAGATGCCACGATTATCTATGAACCCGGCATCTGAGGGGTACAATTGCACCCACTACTCACAAAGTAATTTGTCACGAAGCGAATCAGACAAATTGAACTTTTAAGAAATTTGCTCATCTCTAATAATATTCTACTAGAACTGTATCAAATGCACTTAAAGCTCTTTACTGCCAAAACAGATGGGTAAGAAGTATGAGTATGGGTAAATTAATGGCTGCTGGTGTTAACTGACAGACTCTTTCAAAACCAACCGCATTGTAATATTTTCTATGCTTTGGTATTGGAGAAGTGAGCGGTGCAGCGATAAATGTATTTCATAACTAATCTAAACCCAGATTTGCTGCTACCACCACAATCATTAAAAAATCTGGGTTCAGAGTTTTTATGAAATACATTTATGCATGTGCCACTACTCATATTTATAGATACATTTTACCACATATACAGAGATAGGGAATTTAATAAAATAAAGATGAACAAAATCGGGTTTGTCCAAAGCAGAGTTGAAGGAGATTCAGGGACAACTGCCTTAAGAAGGCACCTGGCCTCTCACCACCAAGCCCAGTGGGAGCAATGCCGTCAGAACCCACAAAGCCACACTCCCGGCGCTCCACGTCCTGCCTCTCCTCCCATTTTTCCTGCACTCTATCTTCCACCGTGCCATTGTCGCATTCATCTGGCAGAAGGCAGGCTTCAGTCACCCAAATGTTGGGGCGTAAAAAGTTGATGACGCCGGATAACCCTCTTGCCCATTGTCAGAACTGCTAGCACGCCAACTACTGCCATATAAACTGGTGTACTCGGAGGCCTTTCGAAAATTTGTTGCCACTGGCACACCGCGATTGAAGGTCCCCGAAAGGAAATATTTTTCAGGGAAGGGCATCCCAGAGCTATATGGCTAAGTTCAGCGGCAAGTAAATATATCTCTGGCACACATTATCGGTGCCAAGATACATTTGACCACAGACACGTGGTCTAGCAAAAACGGGCAGGGAAGGTACATAACATTTACTGCCCACTGGGTAAAGCTTCTGATGGTCGTCAAGCATGTAACCCGTGGAACCCGTGTGTATTTGGTGTTACCGTCATGGATTGCATGCAGGCCAGCCTCTTTTTCTCCTCCTCCTACTCCATCCTTCGTCTCCTCCTCGGCTAACTCCTCCTTTTCCACTTCTACTGCCTCTTCCGCTGCACCCCCCAAGCTCCCCAGAACCTATTCGACATCGCAGGTGAGACGTCGCCATGCTGTGCTGCGGCTGTTGTGCATGGATGCCAAGAGCCACACCGGTCCTGCACTGGTTTCAGCTCTGCGATCACAGGCCGATCAGTGGCTAACCCCACTTAATTTGACAGTTGGTAAAGTGGTGCGCAACTACGGTGTCAATCTGCTGAGCGTGCTGAAACAAGGCAAAATAATACACGTGCCATGCATGGCACACTTCCTGAACTTAGTCTTGAAGCGATTTGTTACCAAATACCCCGGGGTCCAGGACGTCTTGCGTCAGGCCAGGAATATCTCTGGCCATTTTAGAAAATCTTACACGGGCATGGCTCGCCTTGCTGCCATTCAGCAGCGACACCACTTACTGTCAGATGTCTGATTTGCGACTGCCTGATGCACTGGAACTCCACCTTGTATATGCTGGATAGGCTGCTCCAGCAGAAATGTGCCATTAACGACTATCTGTACGAACTCTGCAGCAGAACGGGTTCTGGGGAGCTTGGTTTCTTTTCACCACGCCAGTGGCTGCTCATGCGTCTGTGCATGCAGACTTCTGCGGCCATTTGATGAGATCACCAAACTGGTCAGTGTCAGCCAGGGCACCATCAGTGACATCGTAACTTCCACCATCTTTCTGGAGCGTGCATTGCGTCGTGTCATTGATCAAGCCTTCGAGGAGCAAAAGCTGGAAGTTGAGGCAGTCTTAATGCTGAATGAATTCCCAGAGGAGGCTACTCCATCTGAGACAAATCAGCAGGAGTCTGAAGAGGAGTCAGAGGAGGATGGTGGCTGGGGAGAAGAGGAGAAGCAAGAAGAGCAGGCTTTGAGGAGGACTTTAAACTTTTAGTGGATCCCTGGTGTTGTCAGTGACTGGGGGGAGGAGACCGAGCACAACATTGATGAGCAGGAGCCAGGGCGCTCCACCGCTTCCAATTTAGTGCAAATGGGGGCCTTCTTGCGCCATTGTTTGCAGAGGGACCCCATATAAAAAGCATAAAGGGAAAGGACCAGTACTGGGTGGCAATTTACTTGGACCCTCGATGCAAACACTAAATGATGGACATGTTACCAGCATCACAGAGGGCTGTCAGAATGCAGCATTTCCAGGCCTTGCTGCGAGAGATGCTGCATTCTGCTTCTGCGGGCGCTGGCAGAGGAATTTCCGCCCACAGCGAAACAGGTGCGGGTACCAATCCTACCGTGCCTGCAAGATGAGGGCCTTCTAATTTATGGGGCCATTACTACAGTGGCCTACAGTAAAATTTTTAGCCAGTGACCGCATAATGTACTTCCAGCCACATCACCACATGTTCTTTTCTGTTAGGTGAATGCCTAATTTTTGGGGCCTGTAATCCATTGGCCTAAAAAAAAAAATTCTAGGCTTCAGCAGGGCAAATTTTTGAGTTTCCCTTTAAGACGCATAAGAATGGCCCCTGTTTAAAATGCATATTTTTTGTGGGAATTTTTGCCAATGACCCCCCTCTGGTATATCACAGTCAATGTTGTGAGCCTATTTGTGCACTTCAATTAAGTATTTGGTGGCTGCCAATATGACCTGAAGGCTTTTCAGGTTCACCTGTCATTAAAGTCAATGAGGACCACCATGAATGCGCGGTTCGCGAACATTTGATCGCAAATGCGCATTCACGAACCGTCCAGGCCGATGTTCGTCCATCATTAGTGATGAGCAGTGCCTGGTTTCCTCCAGAGTTAATTATAATTGAGGTAAACATTTAAATCTTGGCTTTATCAAACCAGAGAATCTTGTTTCTTATGATAAGAAAGTCCTTTAGGTGTTTTTTTTTTTTGAATCTCCAGGTGGACTTTCGTCTGTCTTTAACTGAGGAGAAGCTTTTTACTGGTCACTCTGCCATAAAGCCCAAATTGGAGGAATGCTGCAGTGATGGTTGACCTTCCGGAAGTTTCTCCCATCTGCAGAAACAATCTTTGGAGCTCGGCTAGAAAAATAATTGCGTTCTTGGTCACCTCCCTTACCAGGGCCCTTTTCTCGAGTAATAAGCTTGGAGGGGTGGTCAGCTCTAGAGTCTTAGTTGCTCTGAATGTATTCCATTTAGGAATTATGGAGGCCACTGTGCTCTTGGGAACTTTCAGTGCAGCTGAATTTTTTTTTGCACCTTTCTCCAGGTCTGTGCCTCCACACAATCATGTTTCTGAGCTTTACGGTCAGTTCTTTCCTCCTTGTGGCTTGTTTCTTTCCTCTGATATGCATTGTCAGCTGTGAGACCTTATATAGGGATGTACTTTTCCAAATCAAGTCCAACAGAATATACCAGATGTGAACTCCAATCATGGTGTAGAAACATCTTAAAGATGATCAATTGAGTACAGATTGATGGGGGGAAATAAGATTTTTTTTATTTTATTTTAGCACAAGACCATAACATAACAAAATGTGCAAAAATATGGGGTCTGAAGACTTTCCAGATGCACTGTAGTTCAACGTTTTTATCTCTATAATAAGGGAGGTTAAGAATGCAAGAATCAATTGCTTTATTGAAATCATCACATATGATAAAATCAGCTTTTTAACAACAGAAGTAGGAAGGAGAATATGAGGCTGTATTGAGAATATTTTTACTAAATATATTTACTGTTTGGGGAATATATAGTAGTAATGGTGTATGGAAGATAATTATACTTGTAAATTTGAGATATATACTTTACCATCTAAATGTGTGATACTCATGTTGAAAACAATAGAGTTCTTAATATTGATAAGGACACCTCCCTTCTTGGGTCTATGTAAACCCTTCCTTTTACAAAGTAGCGCAATAACATATGGTGGAGTAGAAAAAACAGAAAGTCTACTGCAGAGTTCATAGATAACAGAGCGTACTGAGTATCCTTTCATAACACCTTGTAGGTAGATAGTGGTGTTTACATTGAAGGAAGTTAAGAAAGATTAGATTACAGCATCTAAGACCCATATTAACGCATTTTAGTGTTTGCAATAAAAATAAAATAATTTAAATTGTATTTATCTCATCCATTTGATTAAAAAATCCCGCCTGAAAAATCCTGCGGTGGCCAGCATGGCTACGTCATACGTCACTACGCACAAGATTTTGTGCAGGAACTTCAGGCAAGATGGCCGCGGCGAACTCTTCATGCTCAAATGGAAGATTTATTTTTTATTTTTACCGTCAGTTGAGGAAAAATCAACTTATTACGAAGCACAAGGAAATTCGGAATCGTAAATCCGGAATTGAATTGCATACGAAGTACATTCAGTTTATTTTTATGCGGAACTATTGAAATGAATGGTTCTGTATATGGACCGTATACGGAACGCAAAAAACTTTCATGTGAGCGAGCCCTTAGGTCTGTGCTGCCGCCCTGTAGCTCATCAAGCCACGCCCCATGAGTAATCTTAAAATGACAACAGCTTATATTGCTATAGGTAAACACTTGGCTGCTGTTGGTAACAAACATTGTCTTTAAAAAAACAAATTGCACTGTAGGATTTTTTTGTTTAAAAAAAAGAAGAAAAAAGTGCATTTAAAAAATTTTGGGGGCTGAAAATGCGTCTTCTGATCTGAAAAATTGTGCCATTCTCAGAAATTTGCCCGGAACAAATCACCAAAAATTATAATTTGGATATGGTCCAAATTTATGGCAATTTGGGGTCAAAGTTGATTACTTAGAATCAATGGGCTCATCTCTATTTATGAGATTCATTGGAAAATATGCTCTAAATGTTTTAGTGTGCTGGTACATGCTATTTATGGCACATTTAGATGTGATGTGTAACAAGAACAGCAGCCGGTATTGTAGACACTTAATTTCATTTCCGAAACTTGTCACAGAGCTTGGTCCTCAAAGTGGTCATCTTGAGCTTCTGCAATGAACCATTTCCAAAACTGAAAATTACACCATGCACCTGCATATTTAAACAGATAAATGATGGTGTTTGTATATAAATTAGATGAAGGACCCCTATTACTCTGTGTTTGCTGCTAATGTACAGATGCAGCCATTGGGTGCATATATTTAATACTGACAGAAGCTAACCGTGAGCTGAAATCTTGGAAGTCAGCAATAATTCATAATTGTAATGAAACAACGCAGCAAGGGTTTTGTCTCTACCTCCTTGTCATCCTGGCTTATTTCAGTTTGTTTAATTATAGACATTCATCCTCAGCTTATTTAATATTTCTGAGATTTTACATCACTTCTTAGCTGTCTGCACTGGCAAGCATTTTCCTAATTCACTCCGATTAGAAACCAGTTGCTTCTGTTGCCTCTTCTTACCACTATATGGAGTTTGGCTTTTGCTCTTAACACTTCTCAGAAACAGTTCCTACTAGCGTGGCGTGGATAATGATTTCATTACAGTTAGTACAAGGACCAATGCATCTTATTAATTCTGATTCACCTATTGCATCAACAGCTTTTTAAAGCTAATCAGATGTTGTGATGCACAATTTGAGTGAGGGGTGACTTTTGATATACATTACGCATGTAAAGTCTAGGTTCATATTAGCGCCTCATAAATATAGGCAAGGTAAAGTGTAATATTTTCCCATACAGGACATCTATGTTTTTGAATTCTGCCCTCTTTCCTTTATGATTGTTTTACTATAGAGGTACTAGAAGCTGCAATGTGGGCTAGAGGTGATGGCTTTTTATTTTATTTTGTTACAATTTTTTTAAAATAATGTTTTAAATTTATTTCACATTTTGTGCCTCTCATGAACCATACGTGATCAGTTTGTGACCATAAGCTCAAGAATACTTGGGTTCTGAAGCAGGACAATAATCCGAAGCACAGCCACAAGTCCACCACTGAATGGCTATAAAATAAAATAAAAAATTAAGGTTTTGGACTGGCCTAGTCACAGTCTGAACGTAAATCCAATTGAGATGCTGTGGCATGACCTTAAACAGGCCATTCATGCTCAGAAACCCTCCAATGTGGCTGAATAAAACAACTCTGCAAAGAAGAGTGGGTTCAAATTCCTCCACAGAGAAATTTGAAATAGGAATGTGAAAGACTAATTACCAGTTAAGGGACCTTTAACACAGGCTGACAATTGAACAGATTATTGCTAACCAGCGTTACTAGTAACAATGATCTGGCAGTGTAAAAGCATCGCCGAATACCTGAAGAATGAGCAAAACTCTTGTTCATCGGATAATTGTATCTTTTGTGCAGCACAAAAGATTATTGTTTCCCAGTGGCAGATTGTGCTGTGTAATCACGCTCTGCTGCCAGGAAACAATGAGACAGTATGGGGAAGAGAAATGGCATTAGCGATCGCTCCTTCCCATAATCTGGCGGAGCTGGAGATCAATGCATGTAAATGCAATAGTCTCCCCTGCTAGAGATCAGCAGATTATCGGGAAGGAATGCTTTCTTCCCAACAATCTGCTAGATTGTCGTCCTGTGTAAAAGGGGCCATTATAATGTATATTATTGATATAGCACACCCCATAATCATTTTATTTTTTTTATTTTTTTTGGGGGGCAACAGGTATATCACACCAGTTGCAATTAGTTACTTCAAATAGCGTTTGCCCCTCTATCTAGCTGCGGTATCTCAGCAGCAGAACTACACACAACTGCTGCACAAAATAAATGCGCTAAAATATACTTTCTATGTTAGAAGGTATATTATAGGTATATCACACCCCTCAATCATTTTTCTTTTGGGGGGGGCAACAGGTATATCACATCAGTTGCAATTAGTTATTCCAATAGCGTTTGTCCCTCTATCTAGCTGCAGTATCGCAGCAGAACCGCATGCAACTGCTGTACAATACATATGCACTATAATATACTTTCTATGTTATAAAGTATATTATGAGTATATGTCACCCCTCAGTATGTAACACCGATCGATGGCACACCTATACCAGTCCTTAAAAGGACTTTCGTGGCCCTATTAGCTAGCATTTGGTGTCCCTAACAGTCTGTCCCTGCTCCACACAGAAACCTCTCTCTACACTGGCAAAAAACAAAATGTAAAATGGCTGCCAGATCGGGTTTATTTATAGAGTAGGGGGGGGGGGGGGGTCCATGTGCTGAAACGTCTCAAGTGGCTGTCCTGTCCCAGCCGATGGATGTGTCATGGGTCAAAGTTCAGTACTATTCAAAGAAATATGGCGTGAGCAAATATCACCATATGTTTCGGTGAATCGTGAACGATAATAGTTTGCCGCGAAATGACCGCTGGGTGAACCGCAAGGCCATCTCTATTGGTGTGTAGAACAAAAAATCTATGGGCCAGATTTATCATTAGCTCAAGTAGAAATAATGGAGTGAAAAAGTTACAAATTTTTGTGCAATCGCTAAAATTGCGCTAAATTTGCAACTTTATTGGCTCTGCGCTATGCTTGCCAGTTTTCTGAAAGTGGGCGTGTTTTCTTATGTAAATGAATCTCTAGACAGATTTACTATTGCAACAATTTAAAAAGTCGCAAAAAAATCGTGCAATTTCACTCCAGTGAGGACCATGCTTATCTTATGCGACTTTTTAATAGAACATGCGACTTTTTTGGAAAGACGTGCAGCTTTTGTAAAGCCGCTTACTGAAGGATAAACTGCTACCGTCAAACCACATTTACATTATAAAAGAACTATTAATAAATCTGACTTTATTTACTTTACTTTGGACATATGTAAAAGTGGAGTAAGATGTAAGTGTAATGATAAAGCTGTATGTGTGTAATACAATGATTGGTCAGAAAATATGTTGGTGTAATACAGCCCTTAATAAATAAAATCATCATTTAAAAACTGCATCATTTGAATACTGTATTTCTGTATTTACTCAGGTAATAGTTGTCTGATATTCAATGTGTTTGATAATCTGAAACATTTAAGTGTGACAAATGTGCAAAAACAAAATAAATCTTTAAGGGGGAAAATAGTTTTTCAGCATTGTACTTAACAATTCTGGAGCATCTTTTCTTAGAACTCTGTATTGTGCCATTCCTGGAATTGTATGAATAAATTGTCAACTAGATGCTTTCATTGATGGTGTTTCCGTATATGAACTGACACTGTCTACACAGTGCTGACTGTCTCAGAATACTTAGGGACCCACTCCATTTACTGAAAGAACAGTAACACCTGCTGTCAATGTATTCATAAATGTTTAACAGAAAAATGTCACAACTGTAGGAAGGCACAAGGGTCCGTCATTGATGGAAGGTACGTGTCACCGAGGTTCCTGGCCTTGGTGAGATAGGAACCGGTAATTTTGTGTGTTAGCGGCAGCTAGTGCTCGCTGACACTGTTTTACTTAGTGTGGCTGTAAAGCAAATCCGGGCCAGTTCTTATTAGGATCAGCCAAAGAGCAGGGTGGGTGGCTGACTGTTCCCCGTGTCCAGGCCAGGTTTTGGGCTGGGTTTAAAAACCCAGCCAGCAGCTCAGCTGGGTATGGTATGATCCTCCAAGTGATAGTGGAGCTGTGAAAGCTCTGTGGTTTTGGGAGCTGAGGAGATCCGCCAAGCTGCAAGGCTAAGAGCTGCATCAGAATAGCCTGCTGGGAGTCAGGTGCCCTAAAGCCTGCTGTGGTCTGCCAGGTGATTTATGTTGTTCTGGGGACTTGTTCTGTGAATTAACACCAGGACCCTGTAAAGCATTTTTTTTTCTTTTCTGTGTGAATAAACACTGGACTTTTGGTTTTCAACCATGGTCTTGCCTCTGTATTGGGTCCTCTTACCCTGCCTACCAGAGCAAATCCCAACAATTGGTGGAGGATGCGTGCAAGCGCAGTGAGACAGGCATGAACGACAAAATATTTTTTTGTTTGCACACGGGCGTATGTCATTTATCAAACCTGCTAGATTTAAACCTGTGATGCGTGAAAAAATAAAGGCTGTTCTGAAAGCCCTCATGGAGGATAATCTGCAGCAGCGAGAGACCAACCTGCAGCAACGCGAGGCTAATAAGCAGCAGCAAGAGACCAACCAGTTGCTGCTACAACACGTGATGGCTTTGCAAACAGCAGGAGCAACCCCAGGAGTCCACGATGCCCGGAAAGCAGTCCGTGCAGCGATCCCTAAGATGACACCCACAGATGACATTGAAACTTACCTGGTGATGTATGAAAAATAGGCCACCAGGCAAAGGCTGCCCCAGGACCAGTGGGCTGAGGTCGTTGCTCATTTCCTGGCATCAGAGTCTCAGCGGGTTATTTCGATTTGCCCGACGATCAAAAGGCTGACTACCCAAAGGTAAAGGGGAAGATTTTGGCAAGACTGGGGGTGAATGTGCTGGTCCGGGCCCAGCGGGTGCATCAGTGGGAGTTCAACGCAGCTGAGCCCGTGAGACCCCAGTATTATAACCTGATCAACCTATTGCAAAAGTGGCTACAACCTGACGTGCTGAGCCCCACTGCTATGCTGGACCGGTTGTTAGAAGACAGATTCTGGAGGTCTCTGCCACCCCCTCTCCAGCAATGGATTGGCCAGGTCTCTCCAGGTAATGCACTTGAGATGGTCAACTTGGTGGAGCACTATGAGTTGACCCAGAACTTGCAGGAGGGTTCTTTTGGGAGGGGGCAGTCAAATCCCATAATTCTCCACCCTGGACCCGGCGACTGGTTCCCACCAAATCCACCCGGGATGTAATCCTTGTGGACCCTGCTCCAATAATCTGCTGGCGGTGTCAGGAGCCTGGCCATGTTCGAGCTGACTGTCCACATCAGGGGGAACCCATGAACACGAACTATGGTTTCCATCAATCATTGTATGCCAGGAAACTGTGTGCAGCGTGTGCTCCGGAGTCTCTGAACCACCTGTGCCAGGTGGAGGTGGGAGACACTTCAACAGAGGCTCTGTTAGACTCAGGGATTCTGGTGACCCTGGTAAGGGCTTCCCTGGTACGCTCCGCTGAGTACACCGGCTGTAAGGTCGGAGTCATGTGTATACATGGGGACTTAAAAGCCTACCCCACTGCTATGGTGTTTCTGTCCACGGTTTCCGGCAGGTGGACACATGAGGTGGCTGTCGCAACCAACCTACACTATGAACTTACAATAGGGAGAGACTTCTCAGGCTTCCCAACACTGTGGCCAGTTATGAGAGTGACTGATACGCATGAGACAGGGGTAACCCTAGCAGAGTGGCCCGGCTCAGAGGGGAGACCAGGACCGTGGAGATCTGAGTCCGAAGGGTCAGCAATAGGTGTGACCGCCAGTTCGGTGGAAGAGGGGGAAATAACCCTGCTAAGTGTAATGGTAGGAGACATGGAGGACTTGCCGCCAGTGCCTGAGCTGGCAGACCTTAATCTCTCCTGGGATAATTTTGGTACTGCACAACACCAGGATCCAATCTTATCCTGAGCCTGGGAAAATGTACTAATAATAGATGGTAAACCACAACAACCAGGGGCAGAGTCAGTGTTCCCCCATTTTGTGGTTCATCAGGATATGTTGTATCGGGTAAATCAGCTGCAAGGTGAATCCATTGAACAGTTGGTGGTGCCCCAGGCTTATCGCAAACTCAAGTTAGAGTTAGCCGACCAGCATGTTCTCGGGGGTCATCTGGAAATGTAGAAAACACAGGACTGGATACTACAACGGTTTTACTAGTCCAGTGTGTTTAAAGAAGTGGACGAGTTCTGTAAGTCTGGCCCGACCTGCCAGGCAACTAGCCCCCAGCACCTTTTTCGCAATCCCTTGGTGCCTCTCCCGATCATCGAGGTACCGTTTGAGAGAATCACTATGGACCTAGTAGGCCCAGTACCGAAGTCCGTTAGGGGACACCAACACATCTTGGTTGTCCTTGATTACGTCACTTGGTACCCGGAGGCAGTGCCACTGCGACATACATCGGCGGTACGCCTCGGCTTACCTGGACGATATTATCATTCACAGTACCGACTGGGAAAGTCACCTGCACAAAGTACATGCCGTAGTGGACTCCCTTCAAAAGGTGGACTAACAGCTAACTCAAAGAAGTGTGCAATAGGGTTAGAGGAGACTAAATACCTTGGGTATGTCATTGGGCGCGGAGTAATCAAACCCCAAGTAAGCAAAATAGAGTCGATACGGAATTGGCCTCGACCTGCCACCTCTAGACAAGTAAAGTTGTTCCTCTGAATGGTGGGCTATTGCATGAGGTTTGTCCCACATTTTGCCACTTTATCGGCTCTGTTGATGGGGTTCTTAAAGGGACGGAAGTCCATGATAGTCTGCTGGAATGATCAGGTGGAAGAGGCTTTCTCCGCTTTGAAGTCGGCCCTGTGTGGGTCCCCATTTTGGTGACGCCCGACTTCAAGAGGGAATTTGTGGTACAGACTGATGCCTCTGAAGTAGGCCTTGGTGCGGTACTGTCTCAGGAAGTCAAAGGTGAGGATCATCCCATTTTCTTCCTCAGCCGTAAGCTCACTCCAGCGTAGACCTGGTACAGTATAGTGGAGAGAGAGTGTCTGGCCATCAAGTGGGCACTCGAGTCTCTCCGCTATTATTTGTTGGGGAGGAAGTTCCGTCTGGTGACCAATCACTTCCCTCTCAAGTGGATGAGCCAGGCCAAAGAGAGGAATGCTCCGGTCACCAGGTGGTTCTTATCTCTACAAAACTTTAAGTTTACTGTAGAACACAGGGCAGGCCGGTTACAGGGAAACGCGGATGCCCTGTCCTGAGTACACTGTCTGGTGTGTGTTCACCCCCTCGGGGTTGAACAAAGGGGGGAGATATGAAGGAAGGCGCAAGGGTCCGTCATTGACGGAAGGTACGTGTCACAGAGGTTCCTGGCCTCGGTGAGATAGGAACCGGTAATTCTGTGTGTCAGCGGCAGCTAAAGCTCGCTGACACTATTTTACTTAGTTTGACTGCACAGCCAATCCGGGCCAGTTCTTATTGGGAGCAGCCAAAGAGCAGGGTGGGTGGCTGTTCCCCACATCCAGGCCAGGTTTTGTGTTGTGTTTAAAAACCCAGCCAGCAGCTCAGCTGGGTGTGGTATGATCCTCCAAGTGATATTGGAACTGTGGAAGCTCTGTGGTTTTGGGAGCTGAGGAGATCCGCCATGCTGCAAGGCTAAGAGCTGCATGAGAGCCGCCTGCTGGTAGTCAGGCGCCCTAAAGCCTGCTGTGGTCAGCCAGGTGATTTATGTTGTTCTGGGGACTCTTGCTGTGTGAATTAAAGCCAGGCCCCAGTAAAGCATTGTTTTTTCTTTTCTGCCTTTTCTGTGTGAATAAACAGTGGACTTTTGTTTTTCAACCGTGGTCTTGCCTCTGTATTGTTTCCGCTTGCCCTGCCTACCAGAGAAAATCCCTACACAACCCAGAGTCAGGGTTGCCAACCATCCATAAATTTATGGACAATCCGCAAAAATTTGGTATTTTATTCTGCTCCCTGTAGCATCTGGCCAAAAAAATAAAAAAAAACACCATCTGCAAGAATATTTACACCAGAGGTATTCATAACCTTTAAGTGAATGGGTCTAAGCTGCAGTACCTCGCTCAGCCATATGTATGTACAGAGCTGTGTCTCATAAATAGAGATGAGCACATTTCTGATTATGAAATTCGTTTGCGATTAGTTTACTGGTAAAAGGTGAATTGCGTTATGGATTCCGTTACCACAGAACATAGCACAATTCTATGACGGAATGCTTAACGGAATGCCTTTAGAGGCATTCCGCTATTCGTTCCGTCATAATAGCAGTCTATGGGCTACATAACGGATCCGTCCCTTTTTCGTTATGCAGGAGAGTACTCCTAGGCATAACGGAAACGGGAAGGATCTGTTATGCAGGCCATAGACTTCTTTTATGACAGAATGAATAACGGAATGCCTCTAATGGCATTCTGTCATAGAATTGCATTATGATCCGTGGTAACGGAATCCATAATGCAAATCACCTTTTACCAAAATATGAAATTTGCTCATCTCTACTGGTAAACTATATAGCCCTTTTGGTAGCCCCTGGATAGTCCATCAATATTTAAGTCCCAGAAAGTCCCATTAGACTGTTTAAGTGATAACTCTTCTTTGCTGGCACAACTTCATGTCTTTTGATGGACAGTAGGTATCAGGTTCACTTTCCTCATTTTCTAGTTTGTAAATTGGTTTCTCGTTAGACTTGTGCCTTTAGTCAAATCCTATAATCTGTTCATATAGACAGAGACAAATTGTCTTTTATGATTTGGATTCTTACATTTACATTTAATTTAACATGAACCATTTGTCATGTAATCTGCTTACAATAGAATAAAATTACTTCATATCTCTAAATGTATTGAAGGTAATAAAATTGTCATCACTGGAAACAGACACCATCAGATTTATACCTGTAACCTTACTAAATAACTATCTATTATTAGCAAAATCCAATATAAGAAGCTACATAAGAGTTGTAATAAGAGCAGGACCCTGAAAAGGAAACATAATGTAACAGAAATTACTTTCTTAAGAGTAATTATGCGGTATGCCAGACCAAACAGGGGAATTATACGTGAGGTCACGGTGTCAGCAATAGGTGGGCCAAGGTAAACACAGTTCTGGTTACTCACAGTTACGTCGTCCCTGGGCAGGCTCGCATAAGTGAAGAGAACGGCACAAGGATTCTCTGGGGCACACTCTGGTGTAAGGGACACCGGCCAGATGGTGGTTCGAGGTGTCCTTAATGGTCTGTATTAATGTGCCTATGGCAAGGTCCCTTGTAGTCGTGACGCCAGTACCTTTTGTGGTGGTACAACCATTTACTGTAGTGTTAATTGAGGAACTGAAGACTGAGAAGAGGATGGTGTAATTCAACTTATAACATTTACTGAACGTTGCTCCTGGTAACAGTAAAATCCAAGTATTAAACAGTCTCTTTGAGATGGACAGGGGTAAAACTGCTACAGGTCCACTGCTGACAGGTGTAATGTCTGTCTCTCTAGCTATTAAATTATACAGATTTATGTGCTTACTGGTAGAGGACTTTTATGCTAGTCCTGGTTATCCCAGTGCAGGTAAGGGTACTTTCACACTAGCGTTCGGTTGTCCGCTTGAAGGATCCGTTTGAAGGCTCTTCCAAGCGGCCACGAACGGATCCATACGGCCCCAATGCATTCTGAATGGATGCGGATCCGCTCAGAATGCATCAGTCTGGCAGCGTTTGGCCTCCGTTCCGCTCAGCAGGCGGACACCCGAACGCAGCTTGCAGCGTTTTGGTGTCCGCCTGGCCGTGCGGAGGCGTACGGATCCGTCCTGACTTACAATGCAAGTCAATGGGGACGGATCCGTCTGTCATGGCTCCGCTTTGACACGGATCCGTTCGAAACCGTTCATGTTTCTGCGCATGCCCAGTAACTTCCTGTCCCTCCCCCTCATCTGTCCCTCCCCTCATCGTCGGCCATTTTGGAGAACCGACTTGCTGAGACTGGTAAGTGTATGAAGTTTTGTCTGTTTGTCTATCTCTCTTTTTTTACTATCTATCCATCTATCTATCTATCTCTCTCTATTTCTAGGGTGGGGGGGCTGCTGGCACTTGGGAAGGGGTGTGTGTGTCTGGAACAATGGGAGCCGCTGGCACTGGTGGTGTGGGCTGCCTTTATGGGGGGGCTTCTGGCACCGGGGGGGAGGGCGCGTGTGGCTGGAACTGTGGTTGCTGCTGGCACTGCGGGGGTGTTTGTGGCTGGAACAGTGCGGTTTGCTGGCACTGCGGGGGTGTTTGTGGCTGGAACTGTGCGGTTTGCTGGCACTGCGGGGGTGTTTGTGGCTAGAACTTTGCTGCTGGCACTGCGGGGGTGTTTGTGGCTAGAACTTTGCTGCTGGCACTGCGGGGGTGTTTGTGGCTGGAACTGTGCGGTTTGCTGGCACTGCGGGTGTGTTTGTGGCTGGAACTGTGCGGTTTGCTGGCACTGCGGGGGTGTTTGTGGCTGGAACTGTGCGGTGCTTCTGGATGGAACTGCAGGGTTTTTTGTGGCTGGAACTGTGCGGTGCTTCTGGCAGTGCGGGGGTGTTTGTGGCTGGAACTGTGCGGTTTGCTGGCACTGCGGGGGTGTTTGTGGCTGGAACTGTGCGGTGCTTCTGGATGGAACTGCAGGGTTTTTTGTGGCTGGAACTGTGCGGTGCTTCTGGCAGTGCGGGGGTGTTTGTGGCTGGAACTGTGGGTGGGGGCTGCTGGCATTGGAGGGGGGCTCTGGGCACTGTGGGAGAGTTGTTTGGAACTGGGAGCCTGATGTCATTGTGGGGGGCTGCTGGCACTATGCAGGGCTGCTGTCTCTCGCGGTGTTTATGTAACTTGGGGGGATTATGGCTTCTGTCGGATTAATTTTTTTAATTATTTTATTATTAGGGTCGTACAAAAAAAGAAAAAAAGAGATCTGCGGTGGGGAAGCCAATATCGATATTTTAAAAAGTAAGTATTAAAAAAAACTAAAAAAATGTTGATATATGAGGAAATAGTGCTCTACAAGTTCCTTTAACGGTATCTGCATTTTGTCTGGTATTTTGTTGCGTACAGATGTCATCTAAGAAGACATCATCAATCGACTGGCGTAACCCACCCAGAAGGCGCCGCCATATCCAGTGGCCCGTAAGTATAAAATCAACACTTGGACTTTTTACTGTTTGATTTGTTGCATTAATCAGTATGTGCTCTTATTATAGATTTCTTCATCATCTTCAGAGGAGGGCTCTCCCGAAGTGGGCGGTGCTGCCGGGGCCAGCTCACCAGCATCCAGGGGAGGTGGACCAAGCCCGGACCGGGGCTGTCAAGAAGTAAGTATATATATATATATATAGATTTCTTAAAAATTGGTTTAAGTACGGTCTTCTAAAATTTTTTTTATTTGTATTAGCAATCTGCACCTAGAGCCGCCAGCGAGGATCCCCCAGTCGCCTCCAGAGTCCGCGGGAATGAGCGTGGCGGTCGTAGACGTGTAAGTATTGAATTTAGTAGTTTATTTAGCATTTTGTATTAGGATTTACATTAAATTTTGTATTTCCTTTTTTTTCAGGGTTCCCTAGGCTCCACCAGGGAGGATGAGGAGTTCGGGTTTCCGAGCATCAATAACCTGCTCCTCATCCGACTGGTGGAGGCGCGTCCAGCGTTATGGGACCACGCCGACCGCCACCACGCCGATTATCGCCATACCCAGCGGCTCTGGAGGGACATCTCTGCAGAACTTTTAGAGACCTGGGGGGATCTAGATGCGGCGGCTCAGGAGAAATATGGTAAGTAAAACAATATGCATTTTAATAAATTAAAATATTATTGTTTTCCTTTCATCATGCTGATTTTAGTTTTTATTGTTTTTTTCCATAGTCAAACTGGTTATAACGCGTTGGCGATCTATCCGGGACCGCTTCAGGAGGGATTATAACAAGGAGGGTCAGGCCCCGAGTGGCTCCGGAGGAACCTCAGGGGCCACATACATCCATACGGCGGCCCTGGGGTTCCTACGAAAGGCCATGGCACCAAAAAGGTAAATATTTATAACAACTGTTTAAAAAATAAATTGTAAAGGGGCTGTCCGAGACAGGGTAGCGTTTGGCTCCCCTGTTTTAGACAGCCCCCCACAGTCAGATGGACAACTGTTCTCTCCGTCTGAGTGTAAGGGGCTGTCTGAGACAGGGTAGCGTTTGGCTCCCCTGTTTTAGACAGCCCCCCACAGTCAGATGGACAACTGTTCTCTCCGTCTGAGTGTAAGGGGCTGTCTGAGACAGGGTAGCGTTTGGCTCCCCTGTTTTAGACAGCCCCCCACAGTCAGATGGACCACTGTTCTCTCCGTCTGAGTGTAAGGGGCTGTCTGAGACAGGGTAGCGTTTGGCTCCCCTGTTTTGGACAGCCCCCCACAGTCAGATGGACAATTGTTCTCTCCGTCTGAGTGTAAGGGGCTGTCTGAGACAGTGGAGCGTTTGGCTCCCCTGTTTTGGACAGCCCCCTATGCTATACGGTAGACATAGCATAGAACATAGATGTTTTATTATTTAAAGAACAATTCCTAACTTTCCTTTTTTTTTTCCTACAGAAGTGCCAGCCTCACTCGGGAGCCTGACCAACCTCCTGAGGCGGAACCGGAACAGATCGCCAGCGCCAGCCCTCCTGTCCCTGATGCATCGGCTCAGGATAATCCGGGTCCCCTACCGGGTCCCTCCGCTCAACAGAGGCTCTTAGGTTTCCGTCAAAATTTAAGAGCCCTGGTGAGCGGGCAGAGATCTGGTAGGCCAAGTCGAGCCGATTATGCAAACCTTGTAGAGGTCGTTTCCGACGCTCTAGAAGGTTTTGCCCGACATCAAATGGAGTTTGGTGCTGACTTGATTCGCCGCTGGCAAGGGGCGGAGTCGGCGCATCAACGCAGCCCAAACTACCATTATGGGCTAAACATGATCGGTTTGATGGACTCAATGACGCCCGAGCAGTTGCATCAGTTTAAGATCATGGTAGAGAACGGGTCATGGGAAATCATGCACCGCCCCCAACCCCCACCCCCACCCCCATCCCACACCTACCCCCCATCCCACACCTACCCCCCATCCCACACCTACCCCCCATCCCACAGCAGTGGCCAGTACCGCCAACCTTTCCCTTCCCACCCCCCCGAGCATGTGTTTCCTTCTTCTTCTTTTTCTTCTCCTGCCCCTTTTCCTCCTACTTCTTTTCAAACTCCCTCCACCTCTACACATGCTCGGGTCCCCTCCTCCTCCTCAGACCCTTCCTTTCTCCACACCCCTCAATTACGCCCTGCATCCTTTCCTATGGCCCGTAGTTTATCCTCAGTGGCTCGCCAGGACAGGGGGGCTACCATTGCCAGCCCCAGCGCAAGTCCACGACAGTCCACCTCCCCTACCAGTTATGAACAGTTGTGAAAAAAATAAAAAAAGTTTATATTTTGTTTATTTATTTATTTATTGATTGACATAAAAAAAAAATAAAAAAAATTATACTTTACTGCACTGTGTCTGTCTTTTTATTGTCCTGTACAGGGAACATTGGCACTCTAGCTGTGTTGAAATAAAAACTACCCTAGTCTCACTACTGTGCGTTTATTACAACACCCTTGGTAGTTTTTATATCAAAACAGCATTAGTGCCAATGTCGTAAGATCCATTAACACTGGCCATCAATAATGAGCTAAATTTTGGCTCTTTATTGATCGTAGAACCTATGATTGGAACATGAACAAGCAAATGCTTGTTCATTGTTCAATCTTGTGCCCTTTCATATGAGCCCTTGTGGGAGTCACGGTCTGTCAGCATCATCAGGAATTCATTAATTGTGATTTTAACGTTTAATGATTTCCCGATGACGCTAAAATAACTAGTGTGATTACCACAAGGGACACGCAAGGGACATAGAGTTTTTAAAGGGGTATTCACATAGACAATGGGGGGATTTCACTTGAATATGCCCCCATTGTCTGATAGGTGTGGTAACATTGGTAGGACCCGCACCTATATCGAGAACGGAGCGGGGAGCACTGTTGCTGTAGGACACATTTCCCATGGTATGTCCACCACCAAGCGCTAATCCCCGCCTCTCCCATAGAACTGAATGGAGGGCGGCAGCACAGTGCAACCTCATCTACTTTCTTGGCTTCGTTCTCAATATATGTGAGGGTCCCAGCCGTGGGACCCGCACCTATAAGACAATGTAGGTATATCTTAAAGTGGTATGCCCCCATTGTATGAGATGAGAAAACCCCTTTAAGGCCTCTTGCACACGACTGTATGCCCCAAGAGACATACGGTCCGTGAGCAGGCCATATGTCCCGTAGTGGCATTGATCGTGCACACGAGAGTACACAGCATCATAGTGTACAATCATCCTGTGCTAGTTGAGCTGCCCGCGGGGATATAGTCTTGCACTAATAGATCATATGAGTGCAGGACAATAGCCCAGTTTGCGGCACAACATGGTCAGCATCATGATGCTCTGTAATACTCCTGTACGACGATCAGGGACATATGGCCCGCTAACGAACACTATACATCTTTATAAGTGCATGTAGTCGTGTACAAGAGTCCGAAAGGTGTGGTCCATTATCAAAGTCGGACCAGCTTTGGAACTTCAACAAGATAGCCATGGAGAAATATAGGAGCATTACAACCCTATAGATCTCAATACATGAAGATGGAACCTAGAGATGCTTTTCCTTTCAAAACGGATCCGCTAAACGGATGACAAAACGGAAACCAACGTGACAAACGGATCCGTAATACAGACGGATCCGTACAAACGGATCCGTCTGAATTGCTTCTGTTTGGCTCCGTTATTGACGGATCCGTTTGAAATGCCGTTCAAGCGGATCCGTGAAACGCTAGTGTGAAAGTAGCCTTACATGATTGATAATGCTCTTTGCCTCCCTGTGATCTTTTTACTACACAATCACAGTGAGATAAAGTTGCCAAAGTGATTTTGCTCCGTGTCTCTGCTGTCCGGAACGGGGCTTGGCTCTCTTTCACGTAGCGGATTACCCGCAAAGGATCCGCTCGTGTTAAAGAGCCCTAAGCCCACTGCATGGCTACACTCACCCAGTCCTAATAAAATCTGGTCCTACCTCATCGAGGCTGTCGCTGGTGTTGGCGTGATGTCCACTGGATCCAGAACAAGGTCCCTGTGGTGATAAAGAAAAAAAGAATAATCACACAAGGAAGGGATGGTGACTGCCACTGTGAAATCGCCAGCAGGGGGCGCTGTAGTTATGCCCAAATACTGTATGTGCCCCTCACAGTAGTTATGGCCAGATATGTGCCCCTCACGGTAGTTATGCCCAGATATGTGCCCCTCACGGTAGTTATGCCCAGATATGTGCCCCTTCACAGGATCTGAGAACCTGCTGCTGGAGATTTCTGAAGTCGCTATCTTCCAAGAGCAGGCCTCCAAGGCTAAAGTGAGCCGGGCAAGCTCTATTATGGCATAACAGACATTTAATAAACTGGAAGATGCTCAGATGCTAAGCACAGAATCCGTGGCCAGGATGTACTGGACATCACTATGGCTACAAGTTACCAGACATTGGGGATACTCTCCATAGGCTGCAACTAAGATAAAACTAGGAACATTCATCCTGAAGCTAGCGTGGTGGTTAAGGCTACTTTCACACTTGCATTCGATCGGATCCGTCTGCATTATAACTTAGAAAAATTTCTAAGTGCGAAAGTAGCCTGAGCGGATCCGTTCAGACTTTCAATGTAAAGTCAATGGGGGACGGATCCGCTTGAAGATTGAGCCATATGGTGTCATCTTCAAGCGGATCCGTTCCCATTGACTTAGGCTACTTTCACACTAGCGTTCGATCGGATCCGTTCTGAATGGATCCGATCATATTAATGCAGACGGAGGCTCCGTTCAGAACGGATCCGTCTGCATTATATTGGCATATAAAAGCTAAGTGTGAAAGTAGCCTGAGCGGATCCGTCCAGACTTTCAATGTAAAGTCAATGGGGGACGGATCCGCTTGAAGATTGAGCCATATTGTGGCATCTTCAAACGGATCCGTCCCCATTGACTTACATTGTAAGTCTGGACGGATCCGCACGCCTCCGCACGGCCAGGCGGACACCCGAACGCTGCAAGCAGTGTTCAGGTGTCCGCCTGCTGAGCGGAGCGGAGGCTGAACGCCGCCAGACTGATGCAGTCTGAGCGGATCCGCATCCATTCAGACTGCATCAGGACTGGACGGAAGCGTTCGGGTCCGCTCGTGAGCCCCTTCAAACGGAGCTCACGAGCGGACAGCCGAACGCTAGTGTGAAAGTAGCCTTACATTGTAAGTCTGAACGGATCCGCACGCCTCCGCACGGCCAGACGGACAGCTGAACGCTGCAAGCAGCGTTCAGCTGTCCGCCTGGCCGTGCGGACGCGAGCGGAGCGGAGGCTGAACGCCGCCAGACTGATGCAGTCTGAGCGGATCCGCTCCATTCAGACTGCATCAGGGCTGGACGGAAGCGTTCGGGTCCGCTCGTGAGCTCCTTCAAACGGAGCTCACGAGCAGACCGACGAACGCAAGTGTGAAAGTAGCCTAATAGGGGTTCTCCAGGAATAATAATAAAAAAAGAAAATACTTACATGCACATACTGCACATCACACATGTTATTACATACAGACACATAGTACACATCACACATGTTATTACACACAGACACATACTACAGATCACATATGCACTGCACTCACTTTTATGAAGGATTCCTCGGGCTCCATCATGCAGTGGAAGGGCAGTCCTGCAGCTAGGTTTCGGGGCCTTCGGGCAGTCAGATTAGCCTATTATTAGCCGTCAGCCGCATAGCGCCGAATCTGACTGGCGCCAGTGCGGCCGGCAGGACCCTTCCTAGTCCCTCCACTCTCCACAACAGGTACGTACCGGACCCGGCCCGGCCCCGCCCCCTCTGGCCCGGCCCCGCCCCCTCTGGCCCGGCCCCGCCGCCTCCGGCCCGGTCCCGCCTCCTCCACCGCCTGAGTCCGCCTCCTGAGTCCTCCCTCTAGTTACTAGGACTCTAGGAGGCGGAGCCGGAGGAAATCTTTCCTGCAGCAGGGCCCGCCTGCTCCTACTACAGCTCCTCCTTCCTGTTGGCTTCCTAGTTCCTTCACCCCAGCCAGGCCCGAGCCGCGGACCGCCCGATCCCCGCCCACTACACTGGGTGGGCGGTCAGGCCTGGCTGGCTGCCTGTGTGTGCCGTGTATTAATAAAAAAAATAAATAAAATGTATGCGGTCCGGACGGGCCCCCAGTGGCGTAGGGCCCCATAGCCACTGCTATGGTTGCTATGGCGATCCCTACGCCACTGCGTGTAGGCGTGTGCACACATAGTGCTCCACCATGTTGGTGAAATGCTGCCTCCTGCTATGACGTTCCATATCATCTGGTGGTGCTGGTTGTTGTGGCGTGCTGACAAAGCTTCTCCACATTTAGGCCATGCTAACCCTGCCTTCTGAGGTGCTGGTGGTGCCCCAGCTGCTTTGGTGACCTCTTCCTCCTCCTCTGCCTTCTCATTGTGTTGTTGCTGAGACATAGCAGCATGTAATCGCTCATGTGTGCCAGGCGGCCCAGAGGCAACGAAAATCTGTCTTCTGTGCGAGGTGTATCGTCTGTGTCCTCTGTATCCCCCCAGCCATGCACCAGTGATGGCCATGAGCTGGTTTGGGTGCAACCTTGCTGTGAACATGGTTCCTCCTCCTCCATCTCCTCCTCCTCATTCTCCACCTCATCATCCTCCAGAACTGTGCCCTGGCTGGACAATTGTGTACCTGGCGATTGTGGGTGCAGGAACCCACCCTCAGAGCCACTTGTGAATGACTGGCCTGATACCCTTGTAAATGATCCCTCTTCCTCCTAATCCTCCTGTGCCACATCCTCTTCCATCATCACCAGAATCGTTTTTTCAAGAAGGCATAGAAGTGGGATAATAACAATGAGAACTGCATTATCGACACTGGCCATGTTGGCGGAGTACTCGAAACAGCGCAACAAGGAACACAGGTCTCGCATGGAGGCCCAGTCATTGGTGGTAAAGTGGTGCTGTTCCTCAGAGCGACTCATCCGTGCGTGTTGCAGCTGAAACTCCACTATCCCCTGCTGCTGCTCGCACAGTCTGGCCAGCATGTGCAATGTGGGCACGTTGCATATGAGGCGGTGAGCGGGAAGGCCAAAGTTATGCTGCAGCGCTGACAGGCGAGCAACAGCAGGGTCAAAACGCCGAAAGCGCGCACAGACAGCCCGCACTTTCTACAGCAGCTCTGACATATCGGTGTCATTTTTAAGGAACCTCTGCACCACCAAATTCAGCATTTGCGCCAGGCAAGGGATGTGCATCAAACCGACTAGTCTCAGAGTTGCTATGAGATTTTGCCCATTAACGCACACCACCAGGCCGGGCTTGAGGCTCACTGGCACCAACCACTCATCGGTCTGTTGTTCCATGCCCGTCCACAGCTCCTGCGCGGTGTGGGGCTTGTCCCCCAAACAGATATGTTTTAAAACTGCCTTCTGTCGTTTACCCCTAGCTGTGATGAAGGAGTTGGATGGCTCACCTGAAAAAGTAGTGGTGGCTGGGCATGACGTACTGTGGGACAGCCACCGCCATAAGGCTTTTAAAACTCTGTCTCCACCAGACGGAATGACAGCATTTGAAAGGCCAGAAATTTTGAAATGCTGGCATTCAGGGCCAGCGATCGCGGGTGGGTAAGGGGGTACTTCCTGCCGCTTCAGTGTTTGAAAGATGGAGAGCTGAACGCTTCCGTGGAACATTGTGGAGATGCTTTGTGACCCAGGTGGTGGTGTTGCAGGCAGATCCTCTGTTTGCGGGGTGGCAGGTGGCACTGTTACTCCAGAGGTGAATGAAGAGGCCGAAACAGCAGCAGAAGAGGAAGCAGGAGGAGCCAGAAACCTTTCTTGGTTTTTGAGGTGTCTACTCCACTGCAGCTCGTGCTTTGCACATAGATGCCTGGTCATGCAGGTTGTGCTCAGATTGAGAACATTTATGCCTCGCTTCAGGCTCTGATTGCACAGCGTTCAAACCACTCGTGTCTTGTTGTCAGCACATTGTCTAAAGAACTGCCACGCCAGGGAACTCCTTGGAGCTGGCTTTGGTGTGCTTGATCTTTTGCTGCATTGGGGAGTAGGAGGCGTACTGTCTAGGGGACGACAGCTCCGCTTTTGCACCCTGCTCCCTTTTCTGCTGTGCTGGTGGCTCTGTGTGACCACCGCCTCTTTCTCCAAACTACACAGGTCACTTGTGTGACCTTGATTCCATGTGGCATCCTCCACATCATCTTCCACCCAGTATTCACCCCTGCCCTCCTTGTCGGTCTACACACTTTCGAAAGCCACAGCAGTTGGCACCTGTGTTTTGCCATCATCCGAGACGTGCTCAGGTGGTCCATCCATGTACTCATCTTGAAACATAAGTGGTTGGGCATCGGTGCACTCAATCTCTTTCACTTCTGAGGCAGGGCTATGTGGATAGCCCTGAAAAACCCTGCTAGTAGAGTCATCAAAAGGCTGGGAGAATAGGTTTTTCCCACTGTCTGCAGCAGCTAGGCTGGTATTGAAGGTAATTAGCAGCCAGCTGAGGAGCTCAGGTAAATGTGGGCTGAGCTTCCAAATCAGGGCTCCCAGTCTGAGGAAGGAACAGGCTGCGCAAAGGCTTATGGGAGCCAGGACCCTCTAACCCAGATCCCGATAGAGAGGGAGAACTTCTGTTTAGCCAGTGGCCAGATGGCTGAGGATTTTTGTTTATGCTTTATGTTTTTGGTCTGCTGTAAAAGTGATAATAAAGCTGGCCGTGGCCAGTTTATACCCAAACCTGCAGTGTTGGAGTCGCTTCTTGAGGTCTGCCAACCGTCTAAGTAGAGAAGACGGCGATCCTGGAGAGCTCAGTGACCCCCGAGTTGTCACATATGGTGGAGGATGCGTGCAGGAAAATGGCACATGAAGCTGGGTGCTGCCAAGCTTAAAGGGTCAGAAGCCTCTTGTGGAAAAGCTGTGTTTGCAAGGAATTGCTGTGTTGGAGCTTAAAGGGTTTCTACCACTTCGCTGCACATATTTAGCTGTCAGACACTAGCGATCCGCTAGTGTCTGCTCTGCCCAACCATCCTAATATAATTGCTTTTGGGGCAGCCGTTTTGCTAAAAAAATAACTTGTATTAATATGCTAATGAGCCTCTAGGTGCTATGGGGGCGTCATTAGCACCTAGAGGCTCCGTCTACCTTCAGAAACTGCCGCCGCCCAGTGCGTCCCTCCAGCCCGCCCATCTCCTCCTGAATGCGATCCTCCTTGTGAGCGTATGTATTCTGCACATGCGCAGTGAATGTCTGACCGCTTCTTTGCTCAGACATCTCCACTGCGCCTGCGCGATGACGCCATAGTGCTCCGAGGAACAGGCGCAGTGGAGATGTCTGAGCAGGGAAGCTGTCAGACATTCACTGCGCATGCGCCGAATACAGGCGCTCACAAGGAGGATCGCATTCAGGAGGAGATGGGCGGGCTGGAGGGACGCGTTGGGCGGCGGCAGTTTCTGAAGGTAGACGGAGCCTCTAGGTGCTAATGATGCCCCCATAGCACCTAGAGGCTCATTAGCATATTAATAAAAGTTCTTTTTTTTTAGCAAAACGGCTGCCCCAAAAGCAATTATATTAGGATGGTTGGGCAGAGCAGACAGTAGCGGATCGCTAGTGTCTGACAGCTAAATATGTGCAGCGAAGTGGTAGAAACCCTTTAAAGGGCTAGAAGCCCAATTTAAAGAGACTGTGATCTCTGCTGATGAGACTGTGATGTCTGCAGTGCAAAAGAAATGTGAATGCTGAGATTGTCTCTAGAAAGTGAGAGAGACATCTGGAGGCTGTGGTCTCTGATAAAGTGGACTTGCTTGCTGAAAAGTCCATTACCATGGGTCTCATGGAAGAATATGTCAGATGGTTGTGGCAGATAAAACGCCAGGAAAACCTGGCCAAACAGATGGGATGTACCCAAGCTGAAATGGTGCGGTTTGATGCAGAGCGGGAGGCTTTGGAGGCGCAGCTGCAGTTGGCCCTGAAAAGAGGGTCCTCGATGCAGAATGGACACTTTGAAAAGGCCCAAGATGTCTGTGGGGTGCCTGGAGTTCCAGAGCGAAATCGTATGTGTGCCATTGCCAAGGGAAACCGTTGGGAAGACAAAGAGGTGGAGGCCAGAGGAGTTGCAGAGAAAGACGTGCAAGTTGTTGGTAGGTGGAATTCCACTGTTGGTGGAGCTGGATTGTTGCCAAATTGTGTCTCAGGTACTTTCAGAGGTACTGCTGTTCCATAAGACTGGTCCAGAGACTGGTAAGACTGTATTTATTACTTTTGTGACTGATTATGGAACTGTACAACATGAACTGTTGAAATGTGCTGAGCTTAAGGTGGAGTTCATCTTGGGCAGAGACTTCCCATATTTCTGGCAGTTGTGGGAAGGAGACAAGGTCCCAGATCAGGCTGCACAGAGTGCAGCTCAGCTACCTAAAAGGGAAAAACCTGAGCACTCTCAGCCTAAAATCCATAAAGTAATGGTGTCTGGAGTCCTACTATCGGACAGTCTGAATTGTGACCAGACAAAGGTGCAACCAGAGAAGTTGCTAGGAAAGAGTCCTGAGCGTGGGGAGTCCATGCTGGTTTCTGTTGAGACTGTGCAACATGGACTTAAAAAGTCTAATGAACTCATGGACAGCAATGGGTTAAATGAGAAGGTGTCTGATGGAAAAGAGACACAACTCTAACTGTGCAAACAGTAATGAAATGTTACACACTATGTCTAACCTGCCTTTGTTTCAGGAAAGATGCACAGGGAAATTACATTATAGGAGGGGAAGATAGTGCAGATAGAGACCAGGGGCAAGGTAGGGGGACTGAGGGAGGAATAGAAGTAGGAACTAGAACAGCTCAGAAGGAAAGGTGTAGGGTAAAAAATATACATAAACCTCTCAAATGTATGTATACTAATGCCAGAAGCCTGACTGATAAAACAGTGGAACTGGAATTAGTGAGGAGGACTATGACATAGTGGGAATAACAGAAACTTGGCTGGACGATAGCTATGACTGGGCAGTTAATGCACAAGGTTACAGTCTGTTTAGAAAGGATCATCAAAACCGGAGAGGGGGGGTATGCCTTTATGTAAAGTCCTGTCTAAAGATCACACTCCGGAAATATATAAGTGAGGGACATGAACATGTGGAGTCACTGTGGGTAGAGATACATGGAGCTAAAACCAATAATAAATTACTAATAGGAGTTTACTATAAACCACCTAATATACCAGAGTCCACAGAAAATCTACTACTAAACGAGATAGACAAGGTGGCAAATCATAATGCCCCATATAATGCCCCATATGCCCCAAGAGGAAGCGTGAAGTGAAACGATCGTCGGACGGCTGCTCCAGACCAGGGTCAGTAAGCAATGTATTTTGATGAACTATATGCACTTTAACTTTTTTCTCTCCCCCTGCAGTGTCTATTGTGTGGGGCGACACTCAGGTTCACATAGCCATACTGGCTATTGTGTTTTGCTACATACGCCCTGTGTGTACCCCTTACATGAGCCCCACTCAATTGAAACTGCCATAACTGTGGGTGGGGGGGGGGGGATACTAGTCCCTGGTTGGGTCTGGAGCTCTCTCTGTTTTTATATAAATGTCTGTAAACACTATCGTCTTTCTATGACTACTGCTTCTTTGTATATGTTTTTAATGATATACCTTTGATGGTTATCTAATAAAGAAATTATTGATTATAATAACTTCTTGTGTGGTAGCTTTTCTAAGCATTTTTAGGTGATATACGAATAACTCCATGTGAGATATCTATGATAGTAACTTTTTTGGTGTTTCACAAATCATAATGAGGTGGTTATTATGGGGGACTTCAACTACCCAGATATACACTGGGAAACTTAAACTTGCATATCTCATAAAGGAAACAGGTTCTTGGCAATAACCAAAGACAATTACCTCTCCCAACTGGTTCAGGACCCGACTAGAGGGACGGCCATACTGGACTTAGTATTAACCAATAGGCCTGACAGAACAACAGACGTGCAGGTTGGGGGACACCTGGGAAAAAGTGACCATAAAGTAATAACCTTCCAATTATCATTTAAAAGAGTGTTTCTACAGGGAGGAACAAAAATACCAAACTTCAAAAAAGCTAAATTTAGCCAACTAAGAGAGGCCATAGGCCTAACTAACTGGGATAAAGTTATCAAAAATAAAAATACAGCCAAAAAATGGGATATCTTTAAAAGCATCCTAAAATCTCATTGTGAGAGGTACATACCGTATGGGAATAAAAGGTTAAGGAACAAAAAGAAACCAATGTGGATATATAGAACTGTAAAGAAATCAATATATGACAAAAAGAAAGCATATAAATCACTAAAACTGGAGGGTAGCACGGAAGCCCTGAAAAACTATAAGGAAAAAAAAATAGAACATATAAAAACTAAATAAATGCAGCCAAACTAGAGACCGAGAGATTAATTGCCAAAGAGAGTAAAACTAACCCTAAAATGTTCTTCAATTATCTAAATGTTAAAAAGTATAAATCTGAAGGTCATGCGTTTTCTAGGGACTGCGCGTTCCCTATTCAGGAAGTCAAAACTCTTCAATCTTGAGGTATGCAAGATTTCTGACACAGGCAAGTAAATCAGGTCCCCACTATTACTACACTGAGGCACATGTGGGATAACAGAAAATTTGCATATAGTGAAGCACTGCAGGTCACCAGGAAATTCCTTGTGTGTATATACTCACAAGTGCAGCTTGATATATAGGCACATAGTATAGCTTCATGGCTCTCTTTTATCCAAGTCTCTTCACCAACACTAAAACATGGATTCCTGTAGCAAGTGGTTATATAAAAAGTATTTATTATACTCACAAACATATGGTAAAACAAAGCAGTCAAAGCTGTCTTTTTCAAATCTGCCCAACCCGGGTTTCGCTCCAAGCTTCGTCAGGGGCGTCACCATACTCTTCCTCCCACATGTTATATACCCTCCCCCCTCCCCCATATATGAATCATAAAGTTAAAACCATAAAATCCTTATAACCAGTAAAACTTCCTTTAAAACGTTTTCCTTCAGCATCTGCAATCGCATCCTAGGTATAATTTTCTCCCTTTCCATTTCATTTTCAAGTTTATTCATTCATAAATCTACTCTTGATTACTCACTTACTATCCTCACTCATGAGGAGAAATTCAGAACACTCCTCTAGTGCACACCTCCTGTTTTTGATTGGTCTCAATCTTTGTTCCTTCTTTCAGTTACACACCTCCCTCACCTCATTGGCTAACGGCGATCGATCTTTTGCTTGTTTGAAATCAGCTACTTTATTGCACCAGGCATAATTTTAAATCCAATTCGACATTAAGTCCCTCTGGCTGGATAGTATCTAGCTCATAGATCCAACTAACCTCCCGCCAATCTATCTTCTTAATCGCATCTCCTCCCCGTCAGTCATTTTTCGCCACCTCTAATCCAATGAATGCAAGCCTTTTAGGGTTTTTCTGGTGGACTTTTTTTTAAAATGCATCGATACCCCATGGGTCTCAAGTCCCTTTTTAATATTGTTAACATGTTCCTGTATCCAAATTTTTTATTTTCTGGTTGTGTGACCCACATACTGGAGACCACAAGGGCACTCCAGCATGTATACAACCCCTATACTGTCACATGTAATTTGCCCTTTAATTTTGAAATCTTTATCTCTTTTGGTCGAATGGATTACTGTGGTATTCATCTTTTTCTTTTCATTACTCTTATTCTTACACGGAAGACAAAAACCACACCACAAAAAAAAATAATCTTTTTGTTCTTTATTTTTATTTGGTTCCTTTTTGAAAATAAAATCGGGATGGCTGGGGGTTTCTGCACCTATAATCGGATTGTTTTTGAGTACACTCCAATTCTTCCTAATAGCATTTTTTATAAGGCCTGCTTGGACTGTATATTTAGTGAGAAAGGCAAATCTAAAATCTTTCTTATTCTTCTTTTTTTTCTCCCTCTACTTAATTAACCCATAGGCTGCAGCTGCTGTGAGTGAGAGATCAGGGAGAAATCTTATGAAGAACTGCTTTCTTACTCAGCGATCTACAGCAAATGTGTTTTGTGGGTGCAGTGTACCATTTTTTTAAGCCTACCTTGAGCCAACTACTGCTGAAAACAAACTTTTTTTACTTCAGTTTGTCAATATCAATACATAATCGGCAGCCATTTTATGCAACGATAGTTCACCAGCACAGGCTATCTGCATGTCTGCAAGTCCAGAAATACATCTTTTTGCTTAATGGGGTTTAAAAAGACCCTTTTTTTTTCATATAGTGCACATCTAGGATTAGACATGCATAAGTGAGTGTCACGTTTAGGCCAGAAATACAGCTTTTTGCTTACTGGGGTGAAAAAAAAAACATCTGTTTCATATAGTGCACATCTAGGATTAGACGTGCATAAGTGAGTGTCACATTTAGGCCAGAAATAAGGCTTTTTGGTTACTGGGGTTATAAAAACCCTCTGATATACTGCACATCTGGGATTAGACGTTCATAAGTGAGTGTCACATTTAGGCCAGAAATACGGCTTTTTGCTTACTGGGGGTATAAAAACCCTCTGATATACTGCACATCTGGGATTAGACGTGCATAAGTTATGATTACTGGGTGGCCACCCTGCTGGATCCCTGTTACAAAGACAATATGCCGTCCTTAACTCCCTCACTGGAGCGTGATCAGAAGATGTGCGACTACATGCGCACGCTGGTTGACGCGTTCCTGAGAGCATTCCCGACTGATGCCGGGGGACAAGTGGAAGCACAAGGTGAAGGCAGGGGAGGAGGAAGAGGTTGCCAATGCAGCTGTGTCAGCGCCAGCACCTCAGAAGGCAGGGTTAGCATGGCCGACATGTGGAAAAGCTTTGTCACCTCGCCGCAACAACCGGCCCCAACTGCTGATATGGAGTGTGTTAGCAGGAGGAAGCATTTGAACAACATGGTGGAACAGTACCTGTGCACACGCCTACATGTACTGTCTGATGGTTATGCCCCATTCAACTTCTGGGTCTCAAAATTGTCCACATGGCCAGAGCTTGCCCTGTATGCCTTGGAGGTGCTGGCCTGCCCTGTAGCCAGTGTACTCTCTGAACGTGTATTTAGCACGGCAGGGGGCGTCATTATAGACAGACGCAGCCGCCTGTCCACAGCCAATGTGAACAAGCTTACGTTCATTAAAATGAAGCAGGCTTGGATCCCTCAGGACTTGTCTGTACCTTGTGCAGAATAGACAGTTCTAACAGCCTCAACCATCCATCCTTGTACTCAAGTGCACAGTGCACTTATTCCTTTTTTTTTTTATATGTCCCAATATTTTGGGGGATACCCCTATGTAAAAATGCTAAATAACACACATCTGTGGTGGCTACCTATTCCTCCTTCGTCGCCGCTTCCACCTAGACCGCCACGTGAGCCTATGTTTTTTTAATTCATTTCCCTATCCACATTTGTTTGCAGAGCATTTGCCATGCTCTTAAGCACATTTTGCTGCCTTTTGCAGCCCTCTATCGGTTTCCAGAACTATTTTAGAGCCATTTTAGTGGCCAAAAGTTCGGGTTTGGGGTCAAGTTCGGGTCCCGAACCCGAACATTTTTTTTTAAGCTCGGCCGAAACTGCCGAACCCGAACATCCAGGTGTCCGCTCAACTCTATCATTGATGAATGGTCGGATCCTGAAAAAAGACTAGGGGTCTCTAGAGAATTAAGAAAGAGGCTACTCTTTGACCCTGCCGATCAAACATTTTCAACGATACCCCTAAAATTGATGTTCAGGTGGCAAAAGTAGCAAAAAAGACTTACTTGCCATTTGAAGACGCATCCCAGCTGTGTGACCCTTTGGAACGGAAAGCGGATTCCCTTCTAAGAAAATGTTGAGAAACTTTGATGGTTGGGGTGAAAACAAATATCACAGCTACCTCAGTGGCTAGAGCAATGTATTTCTGGCTTAATGAACTGGAATGTCATATAAAAAATAAAAACCCTAGAGAAGAAATCCTTCAGTCTATTCCCCTCTTAAAATCCACCACGGCATTTTTAGAGGATGCCTCCGCTGAATCGGTTAGATTTGCTGTCAAAGACGCTGCCTTCTCAAACTCTGCCAGGCGCGCACTTTGGATGAAATCCTGGGGGGAGGTGATAAAATTTCCAAATCTAAACTTTGCTCCATAGCATTTTCGGGGGAATATGTTTTTGGACCGGTACTCAATAAAATACTAGAAAAAGCCGCGGACAAAAAGAAGGGGGGCAAGGACAGGGGCTTCCTCCTCAACCCCCAAAACAAGCCAAGCGAAAAGCAATGACGCCACAGTAGGGGAGAGGTTAAAAAATTTCTTAACCCAGTGGGAAGCCACAACATCAAACCCTTGGGCGCTAGACATTATAAAAAGGGATACAAAAAAGAATTTACCTCTACCCCACCGAAAAGATTCCAAGTGACGTCCCACGATCCAAATACCCTTTCAAAAATCTGGCAGGGTATAATAGAATTAAAAGCATCAAGAGTAATAAAACAGGTCCCAATACTAGAGGAAAAACTAGGTTTTTATTTAAGACTCTTTTTAGTTTAAAAAACCGATGGATCCTCCAGAACCTTTATAAACCTAAGAGAGCTAAAAAAGTCTATATAGTGTACAAAAAATTCAAAATGGACTCCATCTCCTCCATCGTCCCTTTAATAAAAAAGGGAGCATGTATGACGTCCGTAGATCTCAAGGCCGCATACCATCACATCCCTATACATCAAAATTTGCAAAAAATATCTTAATTTTGCATTACCAAGTCCGGATCACAAAATTAATCATTTTCAAATCTGCGCCCTTCCATTTGGCATTTCATCAGCACCATGGGTCTTTACGAAACTTGTAGTTGAAATGTTGCCCTCCCTCAGGAAATAGGGACTTGTAATTTTCCCATACCTAGACAATTTTCTTCTATTGGGAGATTCAGAACCAGAAACAGCCACAAACTTGCAAGCCTTGTTACAGAAAGTTTCCAGCCTGGCTGGAAAATATTAAAAAATCTTCCCTTATTCCGTCATCCAACAGGAAATTTATTGGGGTAATACTAGACTCAGAAGCCCAAAAGACTTTACTACCTCAGGCAAAAATAAAAGCCATTTTAAAGAAAATCGGAAAATTTCAAACCCAAAACAGCACCTCGATCAGGAACGCCATGAGCATCTTGGGTCTTATGACCTCCTGTATAACAGTGGTTGCCTGGAGCCAAGCCCACACCAGGACCATCCAATCCTGGATATTGAGCAATTGGGACAAACATCAGTCATCCTTGGAAAGGATAATAAACGCCCCTTGCATGTAAAAATAGATTTAAATTGGTGGAAAATGGAAACCAGGCTAAACAGGGGGGTTATCTGGCAAAAAGAGCAAGGAGTACAAGTGGTAACCAACGCAAGCGCAACAGGATGGGGTGCAATGGTAGCCTCCTCAAGCTGGCAAGGGAAATGGCCGGAACAAATAAAAAAGGAGTCATCAAACTACAGAGAGTTAAGAGCAGTCTGGGAGGCCCTGAAATTACATCTGAATCTATTAAGCGAAAAACACCTAAAAATATTCCCAGACAATACAACGGCAGTCGCTTATCTGAAGCATCAAGGAGGCACAAGGTCCCAAAAATTAAGATCCTTAACAAGAAACTAAAGCCTGCTTTAGTTTCCCCCTGGCTGTGCTGAAGTTGGTGGTGAAGGTGTTACGCTGACCAGATGAGGAGGCGGTAGAGTAGGAAGCAGAGTAGGAGACAACAGGAGGCAAAGAGAAACGTCCTGCAATCCTCGGTGGTGGAAGGACATGCGCCAAACTGCTATCCGCCTCAGGCCAGCCGCCACTGTATTTACCCAGTGTGCAGTTAGGGATATATAATGTCCCTGCCCGTGCTTACTGGTCCATGTATCAGTGGTTATGTGGACCTTGTGTAACATCCCAGAGTATGTCACTAAAACTCTGTCACCCTGCTACATGATGTTAAAGTGTAAATGTGTTATCATCTTGTGTAATCTGACATTACATTTGTATTATCTGGATTTCTTATGACTGTTTTGTGTAAATTGCTGTAATTATTCCTGTACACCAGTAGGTGGCGGCAATATGCAGACAGTCTATAGAACAGTTTAGTATATCTAGACCGGAATAGTCCATTCCAGTCTAGGCTCCCCTGTTTGAGCAGAAGTGGAACGTTCCCATATCCTGTATCATGAGGAGGAGTAGGAAGTCTAAGGAGTGTACCAGCCACCCCTGTTGAGGTAGGTTGTGTGAGTAGGAGCTCCCAGAAACAGGGATCCCAACCCTCGATCCAACCTCGGCTGAGGTTCAGGATCCATCTTCCCAGCCTGAGTCATCTACCTCAGCTGGACGACCAGAGAAGCAGCATCCACAGAACAATAGATCTCCATAAAGAATACACCATACCCTGCGAGCTGTCCTGTGAGTACAGCTCCCAAGACCAGGAGAAGATTAGTACCTCCTTAGCTAGTCAGGCCCAATACCAAGCAGAATACAGACAGAGCAGAAGACTAATACCTGCCAGATCTATAGGCGTATGTACCAGATGCAGAATAGATATAAATTCCTGCCACATATTGCCAAAACCTGCTAGGACCCAAGACTATTGCTGTAACTTGTACGGATTTAAAGCTGCATTAAGTAAAGACGAGTTGGACGATATTTCCTGTCTGGATCTTAATTATTCCTTCAGAACTCCTATTAACAACACTCATTTTGCTGCATGTGAGCCGGGATACAGGAGTCCAGCCGTACCAAGGTAGGAGACACCGTTGACACTGCATAGAGACATTATTCCCCCTCTGGCATTCCTCACCTGGTATATGAGCTATACCATCTTAAAGGGCCCTGCTACAGTACCTGCGCAAGCTGCAACTGGCGTCACAAACTTATACACATATAAAACTGACCCACTGCATAGCAACCCCACTGACCCAGTATCCTGCTCATTGCACTTGCCACAGATGGCGTTGCGCAGTGCACACCTAATTGGTGTGCAGGGCAGGCATGGCTCACCTGGAAAAGTAGAGGTGGCTGTGAACCACATACTGTGGGACAGCCACCGCGATAAGTTTTTTTAAAGTCTCCATCTCCAGCCAGATGAATGACAGCATTTCAAAGGCCAGGAATGCCACTAATGCACACCAAAAATGACTGTAATCTTCTTACTTCACCACACAACGGCTAATAAGTAGTGTTGAGCGAACCCGAACTGTAAAGTTCAGGTCCGTATGAAACTTTACGATTTTTGGTACCCGGACCTGAACCTTACCGGAAAAGTTTGGGTTCGAGTTCGGTGTTCGGGCATTAAATAAAGCTTGTTGAAAGGCTGCAAGGCAGCCAATCAACAAGCTTTTAAGCTGTGTGCCCTTAGAAGCCATCACAGCCATGTCACTCTTGTGTACATAGATTGGCGGTAATGTCATTGAATGTCTCAGGACCCCTTTTTTCATGATCAGTGGGTGTTCCAGCAGTCAGACCCCAGCAATCTGATATTTATCACCCATCCTGTAGATAGGCAATAGGTCATTATGGTAGGATAACCCTTTGAAATATACAGTACTGTACATTATGTGCAATCTGAGGAGGCTACGATTTGGTAAATTTCATGCCAGACATTTATGCTTAAAGGGGTTAAAGGGTTTGTCTCACTTCAGTAAATTGCATTTATCATGCAGTTAATACAAGGCACTTACTAATGTATTGTGATACTCAATATTGTCTCCTTTCCATCACATTATACACAGCACGTTTCTATGGTTATTACCACTGTGCAATCCCGCAATGGTGGCCCTGCTTACACACTATTGGGAAAGGCTGGAAGTGCACATAGGCCAACACCTTTATCTTTAGTGTGTAAGCACGGCCACCGCTGCTGGATTACACTGTGGTAATAACCACGGATACATTAAAATAGCAGACCCCCCACCAATGCCAAATTCTTGACCTTACCCTTTCCCTCCAGCCGGTGGTGTAACTTTACCAGCATGTACTTTCTATAATACCAGTGTCTAATGCAGCACAAGGGTCTTTGGGCGCCCTCAGGCTCCTGGGCCCGGTAGCGACTGCTACCTCTGCACCCCCTATAGCTACGACCCTGGCCTCTACTTGTTCTGGCCTCACCATTCGTACACCGGTATTCAGGCCTACAAAATAACGCTGAACGTTCTGTCGCCTATGTGTACCTGAGGAAGGTGTTTCATTTGGGCGTGTAGCTGGCACAGATCGACCACGTTCTCTCTCTGCAACAGGAGCTCCACCAACCCCAGCAGCACCAGGGCCAAGTGCTTTTTTTGATGCGCTCCTCATTCTTTGAGGCCACCCATTGAACTAACAGACAAACTATATTATTTTCCCTGTCACGTATGCAGTGCAGGTGTACTTCACGCAATAAATGGGTATATGACCTAGGTAACAGACGGATTAACTATTATATTTGTGTGTCAGGGGTAAAAATTACAATGTTGCATTGCACCCACAAAATAAAAATCGCTGTAGGTCACCCACAGAATTAACAGCCAGATTTATGATTAGCTTTCTGTGTCAGGGGTGCAAAGATGATGTATTGCCCCCACAAAAAAAATTGCACTAACACTGTCCCTCACTTCAGCTGCGTGCTTTCTGTCCCTTTACTACTGAGAGCTGATGGGCGGTGCTACACATGATCAAGCTTATATAGAGGCTGGGTCACATGATGCACCAGCCAATCACAGCCATGCCATTAGTAGGCATGGCTGTGATGGCTTCTAAGGGCACACAGCTTAAAAGCTTGTTGATTGACTGCCTTGCAGCCTTTCAACAAGCTTTATTTAATGCCCGAACACCAAACTCGAACCCAAACTTTTCCGGTAAGGTTCGGGTCCGGGTACCAAAAATCGTAACGTTTCACACGGACCTGAACTTTACAGTTCGGGTTCGCTCAACACAACTTATTAGCCGTTGTGTGGTGAAGTAAGAAGATTACAGCCATTTTTGGCGTGCATTAGTGGCAAAAAAAAAGTATTTGCCATTCAGCAGTGCAGTTATATGTTCTAAAGCCTATTTTGGCGTTTATTAGTGGGAAAAAAAGGCTTATTAGCAATTGTGTGGTAAAGTGAGGAAATTACCGCCCTTTTTGGCGTGTATTCAGGTTCGTACTGGCCCACTGGGGAGGTGGTGGATTTCTCGATGGGCCCCCAGTCTCCAGTGCCCGAAGATAAGATGGAGGAGTAATTATTTATCCTGTTTCTCAGGAGAGATAATTATTGTAGCCACTAGGTGGCAGTATCACACAGCAATGCAGCTTCCTACTGGTGTAAATTGTACAGGAGGCCCCGCAGTATCTTTTAAACTTCCCAGCTGCTGGCAGTGAAGGTGGAGAGAACATGTCTGGCCATCCTCCTGCCATCCCTGATGTCAGAAAACTGTCTGCTGGAGAGAAGGACTCCTCTGCGGTGCTGGGCTGATTTCTCAGGTGTTTGACAGTAGTAAGCTGTAGGAGACTGTAAGGGGGAAATAGGGTATTTGTTTATAGGAGACACAGATCTATGAATGTGTGCTGCTCTCTTTAGCATTCAGAGTGGCATTGGGGGGGCACTGCCCTAAGTCCCCCCCAATGCCTCTGCTTAAGGTGCACTCTCATAAGTGCCCTAGCTCCAGATGCCCCTCAATGCCCCCACTCTAAATGCACCCTAATATTGCATCTTTTCCAGTTGCCCCCCTAATGCCTCTTCTCCAGGTTCACCACAATTACCCTGCCTCAGGTGACCCTAATGCCTCTGCTTTAGGTGCACCCCCATTAGTGCCCCAGCTCCAGATGCCCCCCACTCTAAATGCACCGCTAATATTGCTCTTCTCTAGTTACCCCTGCTCCAGGATCCACACTACTACCCTGCCTCAGGTAACCCTAATGCCTCTGTTTCAGCTATGACCCTCCGTTTGTGCCCTTTGCTCACATTACTCCTCTAGTACCTTTGCTTGGGCTTTGTTAAATGTTATGACCTGCAAAGGGGGTTAGACTTATGACTGAAAAATTCTGCACAGTGCGTCACATTCTCCAGTATTGACACGAATGATTTACATGGTGGTAGTGATGATATTCCGTACTTACAGGCATCACTGCTGCCATGTAAAGATATACTGGTGGAGTGGTGGAGGATGTAAAGGGGTTGTCCAGGTTTTCAAGTTATCCTCTCCACACCATAGGGCATAGCTATACGATTAGTGGGGTCTGATTCTGCGACCCCACTGATCCCAGGAACGTGTCCCGTTTACCTTGATGATGGTCTGGCAGGCCACACATATGCCCTGCTGCTCCATTTATTCTGTTTGGGACCACTGTAAGTTCCTTGTATTAACTTTCTCTACATGATAAATGCCAGTTGTTGAAGTGAGATAACCCCTTTAACACCTTTAAGTGTGCTACACCTATTAGGGCTAGGCATAAATGTCTTGGTGTGTGCATTGTGTGCTTCCTATGTATGATTGGTGTGTGCTACATATGATTTATGTATCAGTGGTGTATGTGCATCATGTGACATATGCTTCAGTGGCATGTGGGCCATGTATAAGTGTCTTGTGTCCCACATCTGTCCAATGAGTGATTGGTGTGCGCTGCATGTGTCTTGTTTCTGACTGACTTAAGTGGAGGATATCCATAAATGTGTAAATTCTGCCACATGTATGTTTGTGCATTTTGCTGTGAATGTCTGACATCATACTTCATCATTATTTCTGTTATCACTGTAAGTTCTCATGAACACGACCGTTGGATGTTTTGCGGTCCGCATATTGTGGATCTGCAAAACATGGATATCGGGTGTGTGCATTCTACATTATGTGGAACAGAACAGCCGGCCTCTAATTGAACAGACCCCCAGACGAAGGTACGCCAAAAACGCGCGTTGGGGTTGGCACCATCCTAGAGGAGACACAGCATGGGTAATTGTTCTATGTCCTTGGATTGTATGCGACATGTTTGCATTTGCACTTTATCCTTCAATATATCATACAGATGGACTGATTTATGGACATGTATCCGCTGTGTTTATCCTCCAGTGATGTTGTCTTTTCTTTTCTTGTCTCCTGCACCATACTCTCTTTTAATCATGTTTGTAAATATATGTAATTTTGCAATAAAGTAACAATACATCATAAGTGGCCTGGCAGTTTTTGTAGGTTCTGTATTGTGGTAGTTTGCCATAGGCATATGCCAGCCAATTACTCTTTGAGTAACAATTCCCTGGTTGGTGTATATATTGGTTTTTCCCTAATAGAACAGTCCTATCCTATCTATCTATCATTTTCTAGAACGGCCATGCGGACATAGCTTGCGCATGAGGCAGCGGCGGAGCCATCAAGTTGGTAGTGTGGCCAGGAGTCAGCAGAATGGCAGTAGTGGAAGATCGGGCATCAAACATGCCTGGGGTAGACCTCCTGCTTTTCAGGAGCCTACCTGTCTGGAAAGTAGTGGTGCTGGGGTTCACGGAGGCAATGGTGGTAGCAGTCAGTCAGTGCGGAGTGTTGATGGTAAAATCACCTACTCAGCGGTGTGGCAGTTCTTTGTTAGGCCACCGGTGAGGTGAACATGGCCATTTGCGAATCTGTGTGCAGAAGGTGAAGCATGGCCAGGGTGCCACTGATGGCTTGTGCTGAACCGAGGTGAAGAGTCACAAGCCTTTATTTCTTTGCCAAAAAGTCATCACCAGCCCTGCACACATAAATATGCAGAACAGGTGGGCCAGTCCTTGAGCCTGTCGGTGTCTGCCAAAGTGCCCGACAGTGCGAACGTGTGTAGCTGTATCTACGGTCAAGGACAACATATGTCCAGCATATGTCCTTTACGGCCCACTGGGTAAATGTGGTTCCTGCTTAGCCAAACCAGCAACTTGGCCAGGTGATGCCTGGGGGTCCCCCGACGAAGGTCCGCCAAAATGCGCGTCGGGGCTGGCGCCATCCCAGAGGAGACACATAATGGGTAAATAGACTCTTTGCATTATATGGATTTGATATTTATATGCACTTGCAGTTTATTATTGTTCATGTGTGGAATTGAGTCACCATTTGTGTCTCCTGATGTGGATGTCGCCTTTTCTACTTATATAATTATACTTATATTTCATGCGGTCTGGTAATTTTTGATTGGCATATGTGCATGTGTTTTTGCCATAGGCATGGGTGTATTGTGTTTTGCATGGTGTTGATATGTATGTGCGGTTGCTCCATTTTTGATGATTATTGGTTTACATTTTTTTGGGTGGCTTATTATTTGGTAGGAGTGGGTGCAAAACATAAAAGACATGCAAATATTCCATTCACATGTCATCTCTGTTTTAGATCCCCTCCTGGTTTTTTTTGGGGGGGGGTCAGTTTTTTGTGGGGTTATTGTTCTAACGGATCAGAGGAAGAGCAAAATAATCAGGGACGTCAACACAAACTTACTGCTTACACCCTCTCCACTCTGTTAGGGGGGCTCTACTTGCATAAGTGTTTAATAGAATAGGTTCTTCTTGATGCTAACATTGACCTGTAAGGCTGAGTTAACACTTGAGTTATTTGGTCAGTTTTGGCCCCGTAACTGCCCAAATAAGTGAAGTGTGCAGTGATTCTAAGAGCGACGCCTGTCATCTGCATGTCATACTGACTCACAGTAATGTTTCACTACCACAGCAGACTCCCTATGCGTGTTACTGCAAGGCACAGTGTTCTATACCACTATCCAGGCTCTCTGCAGCCAGGAAATAGCTGCTTTTTTTTATTTGCCGTGTTTAAATTCGGATCGGATCAAATCTTTGCGGAAAATTTGGCTAACCGGCTGAATAGAATTTTTTAGAAATTAGCTCATCTCTAAAAATAATACATTTATTTATTTCTAGATATGTTGGAGCACCAAAAAATGTTTTCAAAGGTGAACATAGCCTTTTCATTGCACTTTAGCTTCATGGTGACTGGTTTCCTTTCAGCACATAAGTGGGAAAGCTCTTAAAACAAAAAGCCCATTAAAACATATGCATATTTTGACTTTCTAAACGTCCATTTTATGTGATTTTAAGAACATTTTACAGTTTTCCTATGATTTAATACTTGCTTTATGTTGTCTTTATATCATGGAAAGCTACAGAGATGGAAATGTGGGGGCAAAGTGTATTAATATAGACTAATAGCTGTATATTTGATACAGCTCAGCAGCCCTCATAAATTACTCTTATTTTACTGCACCTAACATAAATGGATTAGAAATAACTAACCTAACTTTGGAAGCCTATTGAGATAAAATGTTCGGAACAGTGCAGAAATTGCTGGTTTCTATAGTTAATAAACATGCTACAAAGCACAGTCTCAGTACAAGGTTATTATTCATTCTCTTTTCCATGTTTATGTGAACAGCTGGAACTTGCAGAGTGATCAAAGCAACTAAAAAATCTACATAAAACCAGTATAACATAATTTAACCACATTATTTATATAATGCATGCTGATGGAGGACAGAAAAATGTCTGTAATTTTACTGGGGTTCTCCAGGATTCTGAAGATAGGTCATCAGTATTGAAACCAGACAACCCCCTTTAACTTGAAGTTTCTGGTCTCCAATGGAAAAGCGGTAACAGGGATCTACCTTGTGCAAATGCACCGTGAATACTGTAGTTGATTCACGGACAGGCTTTTTTTCTGCCGGACGCTATGGACGGCAGAAGAAAACACCCTGTCTTTACGGACAGTCTGTAAATCTACGGATGGTTGGCAACCCTGCTCCGTACTTGCCATAGTCAAACATGAAGTTTCTGGTCCCCAATGCAAAATCTATACAATCAGTCCCCATATAATCACACATCATTTGCAGTATTTGTCTACTCATATGGGTAGGGGGATCTTTTTGGGCTCCCACAGGCTCCAGAGCCCAAATGTGATCACAACATGCAAACGTCTTATAGCTATGTCCTTTTTTCACTCAATAGGGTGCATGGGCATATTGCCTGCTTGATACAACCCCTTTAAGAAAGCTAAGAACTTACTCAACAATTGATACAGTCAGCACTGCTACATTGACAAATTCAGCTCCAAGAAATGCATAGGGATCTAAGAGTATTTTTACACTGAAGACTATGTATGGACTTTTAGACTTATGGACTAATACATTGGGCTCAGCAGACATCTGCATTGTGAATTTATTAAATATTGTAGCCGGCAGATCATTTAAGTTTGCGTTTTTATATATCTACTGCACAGTCAGCTGTAGCACAAATTAGCATTCAAGACCTGTGTGAAGTCGTACTCTTTGTCCAACCTCTTCAGTTTTCCATCCAATAATGATGTTTCTGGTAAGATATCAATGTCAGTACATTATTCATTGCACATCTTGGACAACATCCACATGCTTTCTAAGTAACTCGGTGAGGCAAAAGAAGAATGGTACAGCTGGGATGGAATTTTCCTGGAGGGCATTGTAGCAATTAGATAGATGAATGACCAGAAGTTTTAATTAGAATGCTAGGTACACATTCCATATCATTACTCCTGGAAACAAAGCTAAAGCAGTGCTGAACACCTCAGCTCCAAGGAACAGTCAATAACTTAGAGATACACAATCTTTAGCTTGATGTATTATTTTTAAGGCTGCTGCTTTCTCCTATGTCCAAGTGTTAAATAATCTCTCTGTATGTCTTAATGTACTCTGCTATACCCGTTCTATAGATATACTGTAGAATAGAGCAAGAACACAGCAACACAAGAAGTTAACTCTATCACTTTATTATGCAATAGAATAAACTGCACATTTTATTACATAGGATATATAAACCCAATATTAGTGATGATCGAGCATGCTCGGCTAAACACCAGTTCGGCTAGAGCATCTCGATGCTCAGCACTTCGAGGTGTTCGGCCGAATACTGTGTGTGCTCGAGCACCAAGTCTCTTCCCCGCACGTTTGTTGGCTGCTATGCAGCCAATAAACGTGCAGGTAAGTACTGCCACTCACTGTAATGCCGTAGCCATGTTGGTTACTGGCATTACGGTGATTGGCTGGCCGGAATGCGTCATCGGGTGCTATAAAGCACCCGATGACACATGGTTCGGCCAGTCTTAGTCAGGGAGAGCTGTGCTGTAGAAGGGACAGGTAGTGTAGGGAATTACATTTAATTTTTTGGTTAGGCAGGGTTGGTGTTAGACCCAAAAGTCCTTTTAAGGACTATTGTTGTGTCTGGCAGCAATATATATTTTTGGCACAACCTGCGCTAAATAGCTTGCAATTGTTGGGCTGCTGCAGACAGAAACATTATCTGCGCTACATCTCCTATGTAACGTGTACGCATACTAAAAATATCTGTGACATCCAGTGTATTATCTGTGCTACATCTCCTGTGTAACATGTACGCATACTAAAAATATCTGTGACATTCAGTGTACTTTTTATGTATATGGTGTCCGCTGTGGACAGTTACATTACCTGCGCTACATCTCCTGTATAATGTTTGCGCATCCTAAATATAAGTGACATTCAGTCTAATTTTTTCGCTACTGGTGGCAGCGACATTACCTGCGCTACATCTCCTGTATAACATTTGCATATCCTAAATATCAGTGAAGTTCAGTTTAATTTATTTGCACATACAGTTACAAAACCTACGCTACTGTACGTGTGACATACTTGCAAGCATATATACCATTTAATATGCAAAAGGAGAGCAGTAAGGGAAAGGGAAGTGGCCATGCTGCTGAGAGTGCACGCAGAGGCCGTGGCCCTGGGAGCGGTAAAACTGTGCCTTCCGCCAGAGCACAAGAAAAACAATCATCCACAATGCCTAGCTTCATGTCCAAGTTTGCAGGGTGGCACAGCACACCACTTTTGAAGTCAGACCAATACAACCAGGTGGTCAGTTGTATTGTAGCAGATAATGCTTACAGTTGCTTAAGCACCACCCTGTCTTCCACCAAGTCCAGTCTCAGAAGCGAAGAGTCTGCTCAACCCAATCCTCACCCTCATCCTCCTTCCTCCCACCATGGAGAGTCTGGGCAAGCAAGTGATCCCACACTCGGATATTCCCAGGAGATCTTTTTAGCACCATATCTTCATTTGGCCCTCTCGCCAAGCACGCTTGAAGAGTAACAGATCTTGTGCCCTGATTCCCAAACTCTTGAGCATCCACAAAGGAGATGAAGGTGGAAAACGGCAATTACTGTTTAATGAGGTGGATGATGATGAGACACAGTTGCCAATAAGCCAACTGCAATAAGTGTCTCAAGAGGATGATGATGAGGATGAGACACAGTTGTCAATAATGAGGTTGTTGTTAGGTCAACAAGTCAGGAGGATGACCAGAGTGAGGAAGTGGAAGAGGATGTGGTAAATAATGAAATCACTGACCCAATCTGGTAAGGTGTCAAGCCGAGCGAGGACAGCAGTACAGATGGGGAGGGATCCGCAGCACCGCAACAGGCTGGAAGAGGGGTGGCAAAAGGTAGAAGGCAGGCCACACCAAACAGTCCCACAACTGTTTACCGAAGCATCTCCCTTACCAAGAGCTAGGTGTTCCGCAGTCTGGCGCTTTTTTGAGGAAAGCGTGGATGATAAAATAATTGTCATTTACAACCTGTGCCATACAAAAATGAGCAGGGGCGTGAACACTAGCACCCTCACCACCATTAGCATGATCCACCACATGGCATCAAAGCACCCTAATAGGTAAGCCGAACGCATGGGTCCACAATCAGTGTCTGTGAGTCACACCACTGCCTTCTCTTCCCCTGTGTTACATGCTTGCCAATCCCCTGTCCAAGAAGCAGGCCCTGATGCCTCCCGCCATGCACCTGGACTTTCGCAATAACCATCAGCTAGCACATTTACTTCTGTGTTCCAGCACAGCGTACAGATGTCCATAACCCAGGCTTTTGAACGAAAGCAAAAATACCCAGCCTCCCACCCACCCACAGGCCATAGCACTAAGTGCGCACCTTTCCAAATTTCTGGCCCTGAAAATGTTGCCATTTAGGCTTGTGAACGCTGAGGCTTTCCGTAGCCTCAAGGCAGCGGCCGTCCCTTGTTACTTTGTCCCCACTATTTTGCCGGGTGTGCTGTCCCAGCCTTACACCAGCATGTGTCCCGTAACATCACCCGTGTCCTGACCAATGCAGTTTTTGGGAAGGTCGACTTATTGTCTGACACATGGACAAGTGCTTATGGCCAGGGATGCTACATTTCCCTGACGGAACACTGGGTAAATGTTGTGGAGGCCGGGAGCGAGTCGTACTGTGGGATGGCACAGGTGCTACCAATTCCAAGGATTTCGGGCCCTACTTCCATCAGGATTTCCGCCACCACCTACATTAGTGGATGCAACCCCCCCTTCTCCTCCTCCACTTCCCCCTCTGAATTGTCATCTTGCAGCACCAGTCAGCCATCAGTCAGAAGCTAGAAGCAGTGTAGCACTGCAGTAGGGAAGCGGCAACAGGCAGTGTTAAAACATATTTGTTTATGTGCCAAACAGGACACCGCCGCAGAGCAGGAAGTGTTCCCAAAACACCCATTTTGGGCAAAAATGTTCAATTGCAGCGTAGCCTGCATCTGTACGTGTGAGATACACCATTTAGATACTGTGGTTCTATTCTGCTATTAAAAAACCACCCATTTAGGGCAAGATGCTAAATTTGAGAAATATGAGAGGAGAGTCAAATAAGGGACGTGGCCCTCGTGGCCCTGGTCGTGGTGCTGCTGGTGGAGCTCCTGTTGCAAAGAGAGGATGGGGTCAATCTGTGCCAGCTACACGCACAAGTGAAACACCTTCAGTAGGCCACAGAACCTGCAGAGGTAATTGGTCGGGCCTAATGTGGCTTTACGAATGGTAAGGCCTGAACAAGTACAGGCGATAGTAGATTGGGTTGCTGATAGTGCCTCCAGTTCCTTCACACTGTCTCCCACCCAATCTCCTGCTGAAAGAATAGAGTTAGCACCTGCAGCCAATGTCCATCAGTCTTTCACCTCACCCCCTTGCAAATCAGCCAAGCAGTCTGAGCCCCAAGTCATGCAGCAGTCTCTTCTGCTTTTTGATGACACTGTTAGCAGGGTTTCCCAGGGCCATCTACCTAACCCTGCTCTAGAAGTGGAAGAGTTGCCCAACCGCTTATTTTTCAAGATGCACATGGGAGGACCATCGCAGCACGTCTCAGATGATGACGAAACACAGATGCCAACTGCTGGGGCTTTCGAAAGTGTGCAGACCGACAAGGAAGGCAGGGTGAAGACTGGGTGGAAGATGATGTGGAGGACGATGATGTCCTCGACCCCACATGGACTCAAGGTCATGCAAGTTACCTGTGTAGCTCGGAGGAAGAGGTGGTGGTCGCACAGAGCCACCAGCACAGCAGAAGAGGGAGCAGGGTGCAAAAGTGGAGTGGCAGTCCCCTAGACAGTACGCTTGCTACTGCCCACCACACCCAGGGACCGAGCACACCAAAGCCAGCACCAAGGATTTCCCTGACATGGCAGTTCTTCAGACAATGTGCTGACGACAGAACACGAGTGGTTTGCACGCTGTGCAATCAGAGCCTGAAGCGAGGCATAAATGTTCTCAACCTGAGCACAACCTGCATGACCAGGCATCTAAGTGCAAAGCTCGAGTTGCAGTGGAGTAGACACCTCAAAAACCAAGAAAGGTCTCTGGCTCCTCCTGCTTTGTCTTGTGCTCTAGTCTCGGTCTCTTCATCCACCTCTGGAGTAACAGTGCCACCTGCATAGGGGGGCACATAAGATACCACAGTCAAAAATGGGGAGGTCACTAATAATTTTCACCACTTAATCATACTACTGAAAAAAACCTAAATAAGTATATATAAATAAGATTACAAAATACGAGAGTATTGCGGTATGCAGGGATATCTTTTTTTTGTACTATCCTAATACTTAAAAGACAAGCTTTCAATAGTTTTCCTTTCTTCCTCGGTATTGCTTCAGACCTGAGAAAGAGAGAAACACTCTCCAAAACTTTTCTTTAGAGTTTAAAGCAGTTTCAGCACTATAATAAAATAATTTACTTACAAAAGAAGCTGTTCAGTCGTCTGCTGTGCCATCCTCTGCTTGCTTCAGCGGATCTTCCCCTGCTTTCAGTCTCTCCTCAGTGCGCGGGTGCACTGTTATGGGGGATCTGTGAATGACACACTGTTATGGGGGATCTGTGGATGACACACTGTTATGGGGGATCTGTGGATGACACACTGTTATGGGGGATCTGTGGATGACACACTGTTATGGGGGCATCTGTGGATGACACACTGTTATGGGGGATCTGTGGATGACACACTTATGGGTGCATCAGTGGATGACACACTGTTATGGGGGACCTGTGGATTACATATGACTTAGGAGGGCTATCAGTGGATATTATACAGGGGGTAATATAACTGAGGGGTATCAGGGTAAATTATACATGAGGTAATATAACCAAGGAGTATCAGGATAAATTATACATGGGGTAATATAACTGAGGAGGGCTATCAAGGACATTATACAGGGGTGATATAAGTTATATTACCCCTGTATAATGTCCCCTGATAGCGCTCCTCAGTTATGTTACCCCTGTATAATAATGTCCCCTGATACCCCTTAGTTATATTACCCTGTATAATAATGTCCCCTGATACCCCTTAGTTATATTACCCTGTATAATAATGTACACTGATACCCCTCAGTCATATTACTCTGCCCTGTATAATTTAACCTGATACCCCTCAGTTATATTATATAACTGAGGGGTATCAGGGTACATTATACAGGGGTAATATAACTGAGGAGGGCTATCAGGGACATGATACAGGGGTGAGGAGTAAGATAAGTTATATTACCCCTGTATAATGTCTGATAGTAGCCTAGCCCTCCTCAGTTATATTACCCCTCATGTACCCTGATACCCCTCAGATATATTATATAACTGAGGGGTATCAGGGTAATACAGGTGACAACAGAGGAAGCGTAGCACTGTGGGACAGGGGGTCACAAAGGTACATACTTCTTTTTTTATAAGCCCTCAGCCCTTACCAACTTGCAGGCGCGCTAGGTACACACAGATGCAGCGTCACGTCACGTCAACTCCCAGGAGTAAACAACAGCAGGCAGATTTAAAGCGTATCTGTTCGGGGGACAAACCCCACATCGCGCAGGAGCTGTGGACAGGCATGGAACAACAGACCGATGAGTGGTTTGTGCCAGTGAGACTCAAGCCCAGCCTAGTGGTGTGCGATAATGGGCGAAATCTCGTAGCAGCTCTGGGACTAGTCGGTTTGACGCACATCCCTTGCCTGGCACATGTGCTGAATTTGGTGGTGCAGAGACTCCTTAAAAATTACTCCGATATGTCAGAGCTGCTGCAGAACGCGTGGGCCGTCTGTACGTGCTTTCGGTATTCTCACCCTGCTGCTGCTCGCCTGTTAGCGTTGCAGCGTAACTTCGGCCTTCCCACTCACCGCGTCATCTGAGACATGCCCACAAGGTGGAACTCTACCTTGCACATGCTTGCCAGACTGTGTGAGTAGCAGCAGACAATAATGCACTTTCAGCTGCAGCATGCACGGGTGAGTCACTCTGCGGAACAGCACCACTTCAACACCAATGAGTGGGCCTCCATGCGAGACCTGTGTGCCTTGTTGCGCTGTTTCAAGTACTCCACCAACATGGCCAGTGCCGATTAAGCTATTTTCAGCGTTAATATCCCACTTCTATGCCTCCTTGAAAAAACGCTTCGGGCAATGAAGGAAGATGATGTGGCACAGGAGTAGGAAGAGGGATTTCATAAGGTTTCCAGCCAGTAATTCACAAGTAGCTCCGAGGGTGGGTTCCTGCACCCACAATCACCAGGTACACAATTGTCCAGCCAGGGCACAGTTCTGGAGGATGATGAGGTGGAGGATGAGGAGAAGTAGATGGAGGAGGAACCGTGTTCATAGCAGGGTGGCACCCAGATCAACTCATGGCCATCACTGGTGCATGGCTGGGGGGATACAGAGGACTCAGACGATACACCTACCACAGAGGACAGCTTGTCGTTGCCTCTGGGCAGCCTGGCACACATGAGCAATTACATGCTGCAGTGTCTCGCAATGACTGCAGAGTTGCCCACATTCTAACTTGTGCTGATTACTAGTTGGCCACGCTGCTGGATCCCCATTACAAGGACAACATACCATCTTTAATTCAATCACTAGAGCGTGATCGTAAGATGCGCGAGTGCAAGAGCATACTGGTAGACACGCTGCTGGTGGCATTCCCACCTGACAGCGGGGGAACAGTGGAAGCACAAGGCAAAGGCAGAGGAGGAGGAAGAGGTCGCCAACATAGCTGGGGTACCACCAGCACCTCAGAAGGCAGGGTTAGCATGGCTGAAATGTGGAAAAGCTTTTTCAGCACGCTACAACAACCAGCACCACCAGCTGATATGGAACGTCTTAGCAGGAGACAGCATTTCAGCAACATGGTGGAGCAGTATGTGTGTACCTGCCTACATGTACTGAATGACGGGTCTGCCCCCTTCAACCTCTGGGTCTCCAAATTGGGCATATGGCCTGAGCTTGCCCTTTATGCCTTGGAGGTGCTGCCCTGCCCTGCAGCCAGTGTATTGTCTGAATGTGTGTATAGCATGGCAGGGGGCGTTATCACAGACAAGTGCAGTCGCCTGTCCACAGCCAATGTGGACAAACCTTACGTTTATTAAAATGAACCAGGCATGGATGCCACAGGAATTGTCCGTACCTTGGACAGAATAGACATATATGCCGGCCTTACCCAGCCATTGTTATACTACAGCATTTTTTATATTTCACACTCTTTTGGGGTGTATACTAATAAAAAAATAAAACAAAAAACCAGTGTTGGCTACCACATCCTCCTCCGCCGCCGCTTCCACTTACACCACTACATCCACCGCCTCAGCAACCTCCTACTCCATATGGACCTCCTGCTAATAAATCAAGATTTTTTTTTTTTCACAAACCGGATTCCCAAAAAGTTGGGACACTAAATAAATTGTGAATAAAAACTGAATGCAATGATGTGGAGATGGCAAATGTCAATATTTTATTTGTAATAGAACGAGATGACAGATCAAACGTTTAATCCGAGTAAATGTATCAAGTAGAAAAAGTTGGGACAAGTAGAAAAAGTTAATTTGAGCATAACGAAGAGCTGGAAGACCAATTAACACTAATTAGGTCAATTGGCAACATGATTGGGTATAAAAAGAGCTTCTCAGAGTGGCAGTGTCTCTCAGAAGCCAAGATGGGTAGAGGATCACCAATTCCCACAATGTTGCGCAGAAAGATAGTGGAGCAATATCAGAAAGGTGTTACCCAGCGAAAAATTGCAAAGACTTTGCATCTATCATCATCAACTGTGCATAACATCATCCGAAGATTCAGAGAATCTGGAACAATCTCTGTGCGTAAGGGTCAAGGTCGTAAAACCATATTGGATGCCCGTAATCTCTGGGCCCTTACACGACACTGCACCACAAACAGGAATACTACTGTAAAGGAAATCACAGAATGGGCTCAGGAATAATTCCAGAAACCATTGTCAGTGAACACAATCCACCGTGCCATCCGCCGTTGCCAGCTGAAACTCTACAGTGCAAAGAAGAAGCCATTTCTAAGCAAGATCCACAAGCTTAGGCGTTTTCACTGGGCCAGGGTGTGACGACCACCCGCCAATCCCGTCGTACTATGCCACAGTTGCCATACAGGTCTCCACTAGAGACTCCTGGAGGCGAATCCACTGTGAGCACAGAAGACGTTTAAGATTGGTTGGTGGGCCCAGAAAGGATGCAATCACGATTGTATGTACAATCGGTAAAAATAAAATGACTGATTTCACGCTGGAAATCAAATTAATTTGCTGCCACCACTCTTCGTATTGAATCGGGGCGAAGAGACCCCGGCTAGCTAATCCTAAAGGGACGAAACGGTTATTTGCAACCTAGCTAGTACATTAACAATTTATAAAAATAACACAATTTGGTAGTATGTCTTCTGAGGACAGAGTTCTTAGCATAGATCAGGTCATCAAGTAACAAGGGCAAAACTGGAACGATGAAATCGTTAGTTTTTATTCTAAAACTACACACAAAAATATATATATTAAAGCTGACAGATAAATATACCGGCCAGGTGAACAGATTGGTTTGGATAGAAATAGGTAAGAGGTGGAAGGGAATAGAATGTCTGTAAGTTCAGAATTACCGTGGTAGTGTCCAGTAATAGGCAAAGTCTTTGAAATAATAATCCAAGATGGTGGGGTGCCCGTGTCCCTGCGGGCGGTCGAGATGTTAGACGACGTCAGATGGTAGATGAAGGACCCAGGACCTGAGTGTGTCACTGTTTTTACCTCCTCTGAAGCGGGGAGTGGTTATGACACGTTCAGGTCCAGCCTTGGGTAATTGGAACAGGGGCAGTCCTTTGCCCCATAGGGAGAAAACCTGGCAGCATCTTTGCTTTGCCCATTTCTCCATATCCCGTAAGTCCAATCAAGAAATATAGTAGATATTGATAATCAGTACAATTTTACGCATCATCTGATAACAAATACGACTAGAAGATAATACAGGGTGCCCGAGAACCTTTATATCTCAGAGCGGGAATCTCTGATTTGTTCGCGGGTTTCCTAGAAGGTGGGTTAGGAGAACCAAAACCATCTCTGAAAAGATGGTTCCTTTCCCATTTCCATAACCCATGAAATATTAGGAAAATATGGGAAGAATATGAAGTTTATGGATTGGAGGTGACTTTCAGGTCATCTTCCCTCCTGTACCAACCAGCTGTGTGATAAGGATCTGTCCTTTTTCTTCTGAAGCTCGCTGCCCAGGCTAAAGGTGTGAGACCCCTGCTGGTATTGGAGACACTATGGCTGCAGAAAGGAAGTTTTTATGAGGTTCTGTCAAGAGAATACCAGATTGATGGCTACTCAACCTGGCATGGGGCAGGAAGATTCTTTGGCAAGAAGGTGCTAATTGTACCTCTGATCTGTGAGTTACTCCTTTAGTGAAAGAGAAGATTCTTAGTGAAGGCTCTTTTGTCTTTGTGATTGAGAAATATGGCGCATTTGTGATTTCCTAGTATCGCTGTGGATCGCAAAGCGTCACACCTCCCTCCTTTGGAAGATTGGGGAAGGAGTGGTCAGCAAGACTGGGACTGAAGCAATCCCAACTCCCTATTTGAGCTAGTTACAGCGGGAAAGTCCGTCAGCATTCTGATGGCGACTTCCCGGTTTGTGCTGAATCGTGAAATCGTACTGTTGGAGCGCTAAGCTCCAGCGGAGAAGTTTTCCATTGGTACCAGAAGTACGTTTCAGCCAGCTGAGAGGGTTGTGATCTGTGATGACCATGAAGGATCGTCCGTATAGGTACGATTGTAGTTTCTGTAGGGCCCATACGATCGCTAGGCACTCTTTCTCAGTGGTGCAGTATGCGGTTTCCCGCGGGAGTAGTTTTCGGCTCAGGTAAAGGACAGGGTGCTCATTCCCGGTTGCGTCCACCTGACTAAGGACGGCTCCCAGACCGTGGTCTGAGGCGTCAGTTTGTACTAGGAACTGACGGGAGAAGTCGGGAGCTTGAAGGACAGGAGCGCTAGCTAGCGCTTCCTTCAGGGCCCGAAATGCCTGTTCTAGTTCCGAGTTCCATGTGACCGTGTTGGGTTGTTTTTTGCCCGTTGCATCGGTCAGCGGTTTAGCCAGAGTACTATAGGATGGAACAAACTTCCTATAGTACCCTGCCGTTCCCAGAAATGCCTGTATTTGTTTTTTGGTGTTAGGCCGTGGCCATGCTACAATGGCATCGACCTTCCCTATCTGAGGTTTCAGGGTCTGGCTGCCTACTCTGTGTCCTAAGTACTGAACCTCTGTCATGGCAATCTGACATTTGTTGGGCTTAATGGTCAGATTGGCAGCGGACAGTCTTCCCAATACCTGTGACAGATGATCAAGGTGATCTTCCCAGGTTGGACTATATATGGCTATATCGTCCAGATAGGCTAGGGCATAACCTTGCATTCCTTCGACCAGTTCATTCATGGCCCGCTGAAAGGTGGCGGGCGCATTCTTCATCCCAAAGGGCATACGAGTAAACTCATAGAGGCCAAAAGGGGTGATGAATGCGGATTTCGCTCTCGCCTCTGGCGCAAGCGGAATCTGCCAGTATCCACGGCTCAAGTCCATGATTGTTAGATAGCTGGCGGACGCCAGCTGATCCAGCAATTCATCAATTCGAGGCATGGGATACGCATCGGTTATGGTGATGTCATTCAGTCTCCGATAGTCGACACAGAACCGGGTTGTCTTGTCCTTTTTGGGGACTAAAACAACCGGGGCGGCCCATGGACTAGAGGATTTCTGGATGACCATTAACTGTAGCATCTCATCAATCTCTCGTTTGATTTCAGCCTGCACTTCGGGTGAGGTGCGATAGGGGCCCTGCCGTAAGGGCTTGTGGGTCCCTGTGTCAACTCGGTGAGCTGCTAGGTTGGTTTGGCCAGGGATGCCTGAGAATATGGCGCTGTGCGCACTCAGGAGAGTGGTGAGCTGAAGCTTCTGTGGGTACGAGAGGTGGGGGTTGATGTTCCAATCCTCTGCCACGTCTCGTAGCTCTGCTAGCAAGTCTATCAGTGGATCTGGCTCTTCGGGTTCTAGCTGGCTACACACTGCTAATACATACTGCTCCCTTTCCTCGTGTGCTTTTAACATGTTCACGTGGAACAGTTTCTGTCGCTTACCCCCGAGACTCACTAGGTAAGTGACTGGGTTCACCTGTTTCAGAATGGTGTATGGCCCTTCCCAGGCAGCCTGCAATTTGTTCTGCCTGACAGGGAGTAGGGCGTATACCTTCTGACCTGCTGCGTATGACCGCTCTCTGGCATGCTGATCATACCAAGCCTTCTGTTTGGCCTGTGCCTTTGCAAGGTTTCCCGTCACTATGGTCATGAGGGACTCCATCTTGTCCCGAAATTTTAGGACATATTCAACCACAGAGACTTCTGAGGGGTCACCTTTTCCCTCCCAGGTCTCCCGAATCAGTTTTAAGGGCCCTCGGACGTCTCGTCCATATAGGAGTTCAAAGGGCGAGAACCCAGTGGACTCCTGTGGCACTTCTCTGTAAGCGAACAGCAAATGAGGCAGGTGCCGCTCCCAGTCCTTCCCCTGCGATTCCACGAACGTGGCCAGCATTTGCTTTAACGTTCCGTTGAAACGTTCGCAAAGGCCGTTGGTTTGCGGGTGATACGCACTGGAAGTGGTGTGCTTGATTTGCATCCTCTCACAGAGGGCTTCCATTAGCTCCGACATGAAGCAGGAGCCCTGATCAGAGATCATCTCGGCGGGGAAACCTACACGCGAGAAAATCCCGATCAAGGCGTCTGCCACCGTGGCCGACCTAAGGGAAGACAGTGCTACCGCCTCTGGGTAACGGGTGGCATAGTCCACGACCGTTAAGATGTAGCGCTTGCCAGAACTGCTAGGAATGGGACCAATTATATCCACTGCCACTCTCTGGAAGGGCTCTGTGATCACGGGCAGTGGCTGCAAAGGAGCTTTGCGGGGTCCTCCAGCCTTCTTAACCCTCTGGCAAGTGGTACACGATCGGCAGTACTTCGTTATGTCCGTTCCCATCGTGGGCCAGTAAAAATGGTTCTGAACACGTTTGTGGGTCTTTCTGATACCCAAATGTCCTGCAAGTGGAATGTCGTGGGTTGCTTTGAGCACCTGTGCCCGAAATTCCCTAGGGAGTACCAGCTGTCTCGTGTTCTCACCTGCGCCACCTTTTGTAGGCTGTACAGCTTCACAGTACAGTCGGTTGTTCTCCCAATAGATTTTATATGGAGTGCCCTCACCTGGAGGCTGGCCAGCTCGGGCCCTAAGTGCCTCCAGACTAGGGTCACCCTTTAAGGCCTGCACGAATGCAGCGCCACCGGTCTCCTCCAGCTGACCAGTGACGTATGAGGTCAGCTGTGGAGAGTTACCTTCAATGCTGGGGTCAGAGGTGGGTGGAGGGACGGCTGGTTCTGTCCCCGCAGCCCCATCTGAGCCCAGGTTACTGGCGACACTGGAAGCGTCTACCAGCGCAGTGACACAATCATCATCATCATCACATGAAAAGGTCTTTCTCGCATTGTCATCCGCCTGAGGGTCAGAATCGCCCGAGGGGGTCCCTTCGGTCGGTTCTGAGTTCCGGCGGCTGGCCATAGAACGTGTAATGGCCAGAACAGGTACAGCATCATTTATATCACCATTGCTAACACTAACACACGCATTCGGATCAACAATGACAGGTGCAGAAGTAGGCAAATGACATTCGGTTGCTTGTACATTTAAATCTGATACCTCCCTAGGTGCGTTAGGGACAGTAGGAATAGCAGGCAAAGTGTCCCCGTCTCTCTGTTTCCCCACAGGGCTGTACAGTACCTGGTTTTGGTCAGGGAGTCCTGCTTGGGCCTCCTGCGCGCTTGCAGGGTATTCGTAATGGGAAACAAGGGTGCCCAAATCAGTGCCAAGCACTGTGGCAACGGGAATATCATCCAGGACCCCAACAACTCGCTTTTGCCGTCCCATTCCCCAATCAATGGTGACTTGGGCTTGGGCCACATGAGTGCGAGTGCCCCCAACTCCGGTCAGAGCGAGGTACTTTCCTGGAAGGATATCCTTCTCCGTAACAAGATGTGAACGGACCAAGGTTACATCTGCACCGGTATCACGGAACCCGATGACAGTCTGGCCGTTCACAGTGACAGGCTGGTGATTCTGGGATCCACGGTGCACCTCGGGTCCTCCGACCAGCAATACAGCAGACAAGGTAGGTGAGGAAGCGTTGGCCCCCTTAGGGCTTGGCGTCGTCGCGGTGCTAGGAGGTTGGGCCGGCTTCCCTGCGTAACAGGTTTGCTTGGTGCGACCGGACCTGCGACAGCTCACACCAGGGCCTGGTTGTCTCACGGTTCACAGGTCCAGTGGGCCTGCCTTCTCTCCAGTTCTGGGACATGGCTCTGTCCTGGTTGGGTACTGGAGTTTTGCGGCTGTCAGGTACCAGGGGTTTGCGGATGTCTGATACCACCGGCCTGCGGATGTCCATCATCACAGGTTTGCGAATGTCCGGTACCCGGGTTGCGACAAACATGTCTGCCAGCTCAGCAGCTTCTTTCACAGACTGGGGCTTGCGCTCCAGCACAAACTGTCTCACATCTGTAGGGCATATCGCAAGGAGTTGGTCATGGATCATCAAATCCTCAAGGGTAGCATAAGTCTTTTCTTTAAGAATTCTAGTCCATTGGCGGAATGTGGTGCATAAGCGGCTAGCCACATCCGCGTAAGAGTCTGTGGATCCTTTCAGGATGGCACGGAACTTTCTCCGGTAAACCTCAGGGGTTAACTGAAACTTAGCAATTATGGCATCCTTGATAGTCTGATAATCGCAATCTTGGTCTGTGGGTAGTTCCGCAAAAGCATCCAGCGCTTTACCAGTCAGCTGAGGCGTCAGGTGTAGAGCCCACTGATCCTCAGGGATGCAGAACTGGCGGCACGCTCTCTCAAACGAGCGTAAATATAAATCAATGTCCCCGTTTTTCTCCATAACTGGAAACCTTGCTTTGGGGACCCCGGGTAGAGGAATGCCTCCTGCAGCAGGAGTGTTAGGAGAGGCAGACCGCTCGGCCTGTCTCACTTGGGCCAGTTCTAGTGCACGCTGGTGCTGCAGCGCTTCTCTCTGAAGCTGGAACTGCTCTATTTGCTGCTGTCACTCCTCTCTTTCGAGCTGCATCTGAAGCTGGAACTGCCGCTCCTCTCTTTGCTGCTGTTGCTGCATCTCCAGGTATAAACGTAAATCCGCGCCAGTCAGGCACGGTAACAACTGCTGGCTCATAGGGCCCAAGGCAGTGAAGTTCAGTCCAGAGCTGCTTGTTCCTTGCTGAGGGTTAGCAGGAGCTGTGGACATGCTGATATCCAGGGTACCTGCATCACCCGGAGCTGAAGTAGCAACATCAGCACTCCCATAGCTGGCGGTGCTGAGTGACGTTGAACGAAGGGGCAGCGAAGCCTCCCGCACGGGATTGGAATCCTCCATCGCTTGGCTGTCTCTCTCCGTCAAAGCTTTGATCAGCTGTGATCGATTTTTGTTCAGAATGGCAATGCCTTGCGACTCACACACGGCTTGTAAGTCGGCGACAGACCAACTTTGGTAATTTGGAACTGAATCAGACATTCAGAAAAGAAGAGGAAAAGAATAGGATATAGCAAAGAAAAGGTGGGGAAAATGTAAACCAATCTATTCCTATCAATGTGTACCGTTTTGCGCCCGGAACACAAGTTCCACAGGACAGGATACTAAGTAACCGCTGTCCTATTGTTATGATTGCGCAAAAAGCTGCACTTGTCAGTTCTTTGTGCTCTGATCTCCCAAAAGCGGACTTCTGCCTGGTTTTGGGTTCTGCTATCCCACTAGCTGCCACCAATGTGACGACCACCCGCCAATCCCGTCGTACTATGCCACAGTTGCCATACAGGTCTCCACTAGAGACTCCTGGAGGCGAATCCACTGTGAGCACAGAAGACGTTTAAGATTGGTTGGTGGGCCCAGAAAGGATGCAATCACGATTGTATGTACAATCGGTAAAAATAAAATGACTGATTTCACGCTGGAAATCAAATTATTTTGCTGCCACCACTCTTCGTATTGAATCGGGGCGAAGAGACCCCGGCTAGCTAATCCTAAAGGGACGAAACGGTTATTTGCAACCTAGCTAGTACATTAACAATTTATAAAAATAACACAATTTGGTAGTATGTCTTCTGAGGACAGAGTTCTTAGCATAGATCAGGTCATCAAGTAACAAGGGCAAAACTGGAACGATGAAATCGTTAGTTTTTATTCTAAAACTACACACAAAAATATATATATTAAAGCTGACAGATAAATATACCGGCCAGGTGAACAGATTGGTTTGGATAGAAATAGGTAAGAGGTGGAAGGGAATAGAATGTCTGTAAGTAATAGGCAAAGTCTTTGAAATAATAATCCAAGATGGTGGGGTGCCCGTGTCCCTGCGGGCGGTCGAGATGTTAGATGACGTCAGATGGTAGATGAAGGACCCAGGACCTGAGTGTGTCACTGTTTTTACCTCCTCTGAAGCGGGGAGTGGTTATGACACGTTCAGGTCCAGCCTTGGGTAATTGGAACAGGGGCAGTCCTTTGCCCCATAGGGAGAAAACCTGGCAGCATCTTTGCTTTGCCCATTTCTCCATATCCCGTAAGTCCAATCAAGAAATATAGTAGATATTGATAATCAGTACAATTTTACGCATCATCTGATAACAAATACGACTAGAAGATAATACAGGGTGCCCGAGAACCTTTATATCTCAGAGCGGGAATCTCTGATTTGTCCGCGGGTTTCCTAGAAGGTGGGTTAGGAGAACCAAAACCATCTCTGAAAAGATGGTTCCTTTCCCATTTCCATAACCCATGAAATATTAGGAAAATATGGGAAGAATATGAAGTTTATGGATTGGAGGTGACTTTCAGGTCATCTTCCCTCCTGTACCAACCAGCTGTGTGATAAGGATCTGTCCTTTTTCTTCTGAAGCTCGCTGCCCAGGCTAAAGGTGTGAGACCCCTGCTGGTATTGGAGACACTATGGCTGCAGAAAGGAAGTTTTTATGAGGTTCTGTCAAGAGAATACCAGATTGATGGCTACTCAACCTGGCATGGGGCAGGAAGATTCTTTGGCAAGAAGGTGCTAATTGTACCTCTGATCTGTGAGTTACTCCTTTAGTGAAAGAGAAGATTCTTAGTGAAGGCTCTTTTGTCTTTGTGATTGAGAAATATGGCGCATTTGTGATTTCCTAGTATCGCTGTGGATCGCAAAGCGTCACACAGGGATCATTGAAAATGGAGTGTGGCAAAATGGAAGACTGTTCTGTGGTCAGACGAGTCACGATTCGAAGTTCTTTTTGGAAATCTGGGACGCCATGTCATCCGGACCAAAGAGGACAAGGACAACCCAAGTTGTTATCAACGCCCATTTCAGAAGCCTGCATCTCTGATGGTATGGGGTTGCATGAGTGCGTGTGGCATGGGCAGCTTGCATGTCTGGAAAGGCACCATCAATGCAGAAAAATATATCCAGGTTCTAGAACAACATTTGCTCCCATCCAGACATCATCTCTTTCAGGGAAGACCCTGCATTTTTCAACAAGATAATCCCAGACCACATTCTGCATCAATCACAACATCATGACTGCGTAGGAGAAGGATCCGGATACTGAAATGGCCAGTCTGCAGTCCAGATCTTTCACCTATAGAGAACATTTGGCGCATCATAAAGAGGAACGTGCAAGAAAGAAGGCCCAAGACGATTGAACAGTTAGAGGCCTGTATTAGACAAGAATGGGAGAGCATTCCTATTTCTAAACTTGAGAAACTGGTCTCCTCTGTCCCCAGATGTCTGTTGAGTGTTGTAAGAAGAAGGGGAGATGCCACACAGTGGTGAAAATGGCCTTGTCCCAACTTTTTGGGGATTTGTTGATACTATGAAATTCTGATTCAACATATTTTTCCCTTAAAATGGTACATTTTCTTAGTTTAAACTTTTGTTCCGTGATTTATGTTCTATTCTGAATAAAATATTAGAAGTTGGCACCTCCACATCATTGCATTTAGTTTTTATTCACGATTTGTATAGTGTCCCAACTTTTTGGGAATCCAGTTTGTATTTGTACGTATTTTATTTTATGTCATTTCAATAATTTGTCTGTTACATTTTTGGGGTGAAATGCACAATTTTTTGGCTGTGATATACCCCTGCTCTACCTAGTAGACAGGTAAATAAATTTCACTAATTTGTCTGCTACAGTTTCAGGTGAAATTCACAAATTTTTGGCTGTGATATACACCTGCTCTACCTAGTAGAGAGGTAAATAAATTTCACTAATTTGTCTGTTACATTTTCGGGTGAAATTCACCAATTTTTTGCTGTGATTAGGGTTGAGCAAACCCAAACTGTAAAGTTTGAGTTCGTACCGAACTTCAGGATTTTAGGACCCTGGACCCTAACATTTCAGTAAAAGTTTGGGTTTGGGTTCAGTGTTCGCGATTTCTTAGCGCTTTTTGAAAGGCTGCAGAGCAGCCAATCAACAAGCATTTAACTGTCTGACCTTAGAAGCCATCACAGCCATGCCTACTAATGAGATGGCTGTGATTGGCCAGTGCAACATGTGACCCAGCCTCTATATAAGCTGGAGTCACTTAGAGCTGCACGTCACTATGTGATCAGAACTTGAATATAAGTCAACGATCTACAAACATTTAGTTGTGTGGGTGCAGTGCACAATCTTTTTACCCTGCCCTGATCCCTGAGTTAGTTAGGTGGGTGGCGGCGGCAGCCATTTTATGCAAGCTCAGTGCACCAGCACTGCATATGAGCTTTTGTGACATTCAAATCAAAGCTTGAAATACTGCACTAATAATCTGGTTTTAAAAAATTCACCCTTTTTTGGCAATATACAACATCTGGTGCATTTGTAGGATTAGTCAGTGTGCCATTTAAGCTAGAAATACAGCCATCATTTTCTGGGTTTTTAAAACACACTTTTTTGCCAAAATACACTATTTTCCAGCCCTTGCAGAATCAGTACAGGTGAAATTCAAGGGTTATATACTGCTTTCATTTTCAGTTAGTAAAAAAAAACACACTTTTTTTGGCAATATCCAACACCTGGATTAGTCAGTGTGCAATTTAAGGTAGAAATACAGCCATAATTTTCTGGGTTTTTAATAACACACTCTTTTGCCAAAATACACTATTTTACAGATCTGCACTAGAGTTGAGCGGACACTTGGATGTTCGGGTTCGACGGGTTCGGCCGAACTTGAGAAATTTGATCCGAACTTGACCCCAAACCCGAACTCCATTGAAGTCGATGGGGACCCGAACTTTTGAGCGCTAAAATGGCTGGAAAAATGTAATGGCATTAAAATGTGGTTAAGAGCATGGCAAGTGCTCTGCAAACAAATGTGGATAGGGAAGTGACTTTAAATAACATAAAAAAGGTAAAAATAAAAAATAATAATCTTGAAATAGGAGGACGAGGTCCATATGGAGTAGGAGGTTGAGGAGGCGGTGGATGTGGCGGTGTGGGTGGAAGCGGCGGTGGAGGTGGAGGTAGACTGGTATTTGGTTTAAATTTTATTTTTTAAATTAGGGTACACCCCAAAACACTGGGAAATATAACCTGTGATAACCCCCTGCAGTCGTGCTAAGCACACGTTTAGACAATACACTGCTAAAGGGCAGGCCAGCACCTTCAAGGGGTAAAGAGCAAGCTCAGGCCATGTGCCCAATTTGAAAACCCAGAAGTTGCAGGGGCTGACCCCTGTCAGTCAGTTCGTGTAGGCGTGTGCATACTTATTGCCCCACCATGTCGCACGTCCCTGTGATGTTCACGATCCAATTTGATATCTGCTCTATCAACTTTCTATGTTCTTTTATGCGCCTACCACGGTGATCACGGGTGGCGGGGAATCTGGATTCCAGGGTGGAGAGGGAGTGAGAGAAAAAGAGACCAAATTTAAGGGAGATAACATTATCAAACATTTTTGAGATCAAGCAGAAATGTGTGAAAAGCTATTGAGGCGCTAATGTGGGACAAATTAGAGAAGCCCAAATGTGGGCTAAAAGAGTCAAGCGGAAATGTGGGAAAAGCTATTGAGGCGCAAATGTTGTACAAATTACAGAAGCCCAAATGTCATCCTCCAGAACTGTGCCCTGGCTGGATAATTGTGTACCTGGAATTTGTGGGTGCAGGAACCCAACCTCGGAGCCACTTGGGAATGACTGGCCGGAAACCCTACGAAATAATCCCTCTTCCTTCTCCTGTGCCACATCCTCTTCCATCATCGCCAGGAGCGTTTTTTTAAGGAGGCATAAAAGTGGGATAGTAACGCTGAGAAATGCGTCATCGGCACTGGCCATGTCGGTGTAGTACTCGAAACAGCGCAACAAGGAACACAGGTCTCGCATGGAGGCCCAGTCATTGCTGGTGAAGTGGTGCTGTTCCGCCGAGCAACTCACCCGTGCGTGCTGCAACTGAAACTCCACTATCGCCTGCTGCTGCTCGCAAAGTCTGGCCAGAATGTGCAAGGTGGAGTTCCAACTTGTGGGCACGTCGCATATGAGGTGGTGAGCGCAAAGGCCGAAGTTATGCTGCAGCGCTGAGAGGCGAGCAGCAGCAGGGTGAGAACGCTGAAAGCGCGCACAGACGGCCCGCACTTTATGCACCAGCTCTGACATATCGGAGTAATTTTTAAGGAGTCTCTGCACCACCAAATTAAGCACACGCGCCAGGCAAGAGATGTGCGTTAAACCGGCTAGTCCCAGAGCTGCTACAAGATTTTGCATATTATCGCACACCACCAGGCCGGGCTTGAGGCTGACTGGCACAAACCACTCATCAGTCTGTTGTTCAAAGCCTGTCCACAGCTCCTGCGCGGTGTGGGGTTTGTCCCCCAAACAGATAAGTTTTAAAACTGCCTGCTGTCGTTTACCCCTAGCTGTGCTGAAGTTAGTGGTGAAGGTGTTACGCTGACCGGATGAGGTGCTGGTAGAGGATGAGGAAGCAGAGTAGGAGGAGGAAGCAACAGGAGGCAACCTGAAGCGCCCTGCAATCTTCGGTGGTGGAAGGACATGCGCCAAACTGCTATCCGCCTCAGGCCCAGCTGCCACTGCATTTACTCAGTGTGCTGTTATGGAGATATAACGTTCCTGACCGTGCTTACTGGTCTACGTATCCGTAGTGAGGTGCACCTTGCCACAGATGGCGTTGCACAGTGCACACCTGATTTTGTCCCCTACTTGGTTGTGCACGGAAGGGATGGCTCTCCTGGGAAAGTAGTGGCGGCTGAGCATGACGTACTGTGGGACAGCCACTGCCATAAGCCATTTAAAACTATCTGTCTCCACCAGACGGAATGACAGCATTTCAAAGGGCAGTAATTTAGAAATGCTGGCTTTCAGGGCTAGGGATCGCGGGTGGGTAGGGGGGTACTTCCCCCTCCGCTCCAGCGTTTGGGAGATGGAGAGCTGAACGCTTCCTTGGGACATTGTGGAGATGCTTGGTGACCCAGGCGTTGGTGTTGCTGGCAGATCCTCTGTTTGCGGGGTGGCAGGTGGCACTGTCACTCCAGAGGTGGATGAAGATGCCGAGACTGCAGCACAAGAGGAAGCAGGAGGAGCCAGAGACCTTTCTTGGTTTTTGAAGTGTCTACTACACTGCAGCTTGTGCTTTGCACTTAAATGCCTAGTCATGCAGGTTGTGCTCAGGTTGAGAACGTTTATGTCTCGCTTCAGGCTCTGATTGCACAGCGTGCAAACCACTCGTGTCTTGTCGTCAGCACATTGTCTGAAGAACTGCCAAGGCTAGGTGGATGGCCCTGGGAAACCCTGCTAACAGAGTCATCAAAAAGCAGAAGAGACTGCTGCATGACATGAGGCTCAGACTGCTTGGCTGATTTGCAAGGGAGTGAGGTGAAAGACTGATGGACATCGGCTGCAGGTGCCAACTGTGGTCTTTCAGCAGGAGACTGGGTCGGAGACAATGTGAATGAACTGGATCCACTGTCAGCAACCCAATCTACTATCACCTGTACTTGTTCAGGCCTCACCATTCGCAAAGCCACATTAGGCCCGACCAAATACCGCTGCAGATTCTGTCGCCTACTCGCACCTGAGGAAGGGGTTTCACTTGTGTGTGTAGCTGGCACAGATCGACCACATCTTCTTCCTGCAACAGGAGCTCCATGACCTGGGCCACGTCCCTTATTTGACGCTCTCCTCATATTTCTCGAATTTAGGATCTATAGTAGAATAGTAGAATAGAACAACAGTATGTAAAGGGTGTATCTCACAGAGCCTGAACTAGACTAGGCCTCAATTAAAGATTGCTTTGTTCAAGATGGCTGTATTTCAAATACCTGAATCAAACCCCTGTATTAAAAGGATGTATCTCACACGGCCTGACGCACAGTAGGCCTCAATTAAAGATTTCTTTGCCCAAAATGGCTGTATTTTCAAACCCCTGTATTTATAAGGTGTATCTCACACGGCCTGACCCACAGTAGGCCACAATTAAAGATTTATTTGCCCAAAATGGCTTTATTTCAAATAACTGAATAGAAAGACAGTATGTAAAGGCGGTATCTCACAATGAGAGGCTGCCAACTAATTTATTTTTAATAACTGAATTTGACAGCAGTATATAACCCTGTAAGTTCACACGTGCTGATGCTGCAAGGCCTGAAAATAGTGTTTTTTGGCTGTATTTCTAGCTTAAATTGCACACTGACTAATCCAGATGTTGTATATTGCCAAACATGTATTGTTTTTGGTAACAGAATATGAAAGCTGTATATATCAAACTTGAATTTAACACTTTCAGATCTGGAAAATTGTGTTTTTTGGCACAAAAAGTGTGCTTTTAAAACCCCAGATAATGATGGCTTTATTTCTAGCTTAAATTGCACACTGACTAATCCAGATGTTGTATATTGCCGCAAATGTGTTGTTGTTTTTTTGTAACAGAATATGAAAGCTGTATATATTAAACTTGAATTTAACACTTGCTGATTAGGAAAATAGTGTTTTTTAAAACCCCAGAAAATGATGGCTGTATTTCTAGCTTAAATTGCACACTGACTAAGCCGGCAAAAGCACCAGATGTTGTAAATTGCCCAAAAAATTTGGATTTTCAATGTGCCAACAGCTCAGATGCAGTGCTAGTGCACTGAGCTTGCATAAAATGGCCCCCACCGCCGCCCACCTAACTGACTTATTAAAGTTATTTTTTTTTCGGTCATTGTGTTTAGGGCATGATAAAAAAGTTGTGCCCTGCACCCACAAAACTCAATGTATGTAGATCGCTGAGTTAGATTCAGAGTTTGAGCAAAGATTCAGTCCTATTCTCTCCCTGAAATCACCAGCAGCATCCTCTCCCTACACTAAGCACAGCAGAGTGACATGCAGCGCTACGTGACTCCAGCTTATATAGAGGCTGGGTCACATGCTACACTGGCCAATCACAGCCATGCCATTAGTAGGCATGGCTGTAATGGTTTCTAAGGTCAGACAGTTAACCGCTTGTTGATTGGCTGCTCTGCAGCCTTTCAAAAAGTGCCAAAAAAGTGCCGAACACAGAACTTGAACCCGTACTTTTACTGAAATGTTTAGGTTCGGGTCCGGGGTCCAAAAATCCTAAAGTTCGGTACGAACCCGAACCTTACAGTTTGGGTTCACTCAACCCTAATCTGCACATGTGAAATTCTAGCTTAATATATACAGCTTTCATATTCTGCTTTTAAACAAAAATACACAATATTTTGGCAATATCCATCATCTGGATTAGTCAGTGTGCAAGTTAAGCTAGAAATACAGCCATAATTTTTCTGGATTTTAAAAACACACTTACAGCCCTTGCAGCATCAGCACATGTGAAATTCAAGGGTTCAAGGATTATATACTCAAGGGTTATATACTGCTGTCATATTCAGTTATTAAACACACACCCAGTTTGGGCAGAAAACTTAAATTGAGGCCTAGTCTGGATTAGTACATGTGAGATACACCCTTTGGTTCTATTCAGTTATTTAAAATACTGCCATTTTGAGCAAATACATTTAATTACGGCCTAGTCTGGATCAGTCGGTGTGAGATACAGCATTTAGATAATGTGGTTATATTCTTCTATTAATAAAACACCCTTATTTTGGGCAAAATACAAAAAATTTTATACCTTTGCAGCATCAGCACGTGTGAAATTCAAGGGTTTTATACTGATGTCATATTCAGTTATTAAACAAACACCCAGTTTGGGAAAAAAAAGTTTATTTTGCAGCCTTTGCTGCATATGTCATTGTCAGATACACCCTTTACATACTGTGGATCTATTCAGTTATTTGAAATACAGCCATTTTGGGCAATAATCTTTAATTGCGGCCTAGTCTGGATCAGGGTGTGTGAGATAAACCCTTTAGACACTGTGGTTCTATTCAATAATTTGAAAAACAGCAATTTTTGGCCAAAAACAAAAATGCGGCCTAGTTTGTATCAGGACGTGTGAGATACACCCTTTACATACTGTGGTTCTATTCAGTTATTAAACAAACACCCATTTTAAGCAAAAAACATTGTTTTTGTGGACTAGTCTGCATCTGTACGTGTGAGAACCAACCTTTATATACTATTCTGCTATTAATTAAACACCCATTTTGGGCAAGATCCTAAATTTGAGAAATATGAGGAGAGCGTCAAATAAGGGACGCGGCCCAGGTCGTGGTGCTGCTGGTGGAGCTCCTGCTGCAAAGAGAGGATGTGGTCGATCTGTGCCAGCTACACGCACAAGTGATACCCCTTCCTCAGGTGCGAGTAGGTGGCAGAACCTGTATTTGGTCCGGCCTAATGCGGCTCTATGAATGGTGAGGCCTGAACAAGTACAGGTGATAGTAGATTGGGTTGCTGACAGCGCCTCCAGTTTCTTCACATTGTCTCCCACCCAGTCTCCTGCTGAAAGATCAGAGTTGGCACCTGCAGCCGATGTCCATCAGTCTTTCACCTCACCCCCTTACAAATCAGCCAAGCAGTCTGAGCCCCAAGTCATGCAGCAGTCTCTTCTGCTTTTTGATGACTTTGTTAGCAGGGTTTCCCAGGGCCATCCACCTAGCCCTTCCCCAGAAGTGTAAGAGATTGAGTGCACCGATGCCCAACCACTTATGTTCCAAGATGAGTACATGGGAGGACCATTGCAGCACATCTCAGATGATGACAAAACACAGGTGCCAACTGCTGGGGCTTTTGAAAGTATGCAGACCGACAAGTAGGGCAGGGGTGAATACTGGGTGGAAGATGATGTGAAGGACGATGAGGTCCTCGACCCAACATGGAATCAAGGTCATGCGAGTGACCTATGTCGTTCCGAGGAAGAGGCGTTGGTCGCACAGATCCACCAGCACAGCAGAAGAGGGAGCAGAGTGCAAAAGCGGAGCGGCCATCCCCTAGACAGTACACCTGCTACTGCCCACCGCAGCAAGGGACCGAGCACACAAAAGTCATCTCCAAGGAGTTCCCTGGCGTGGCAGTTCTTCAGACAATGTGCTGACGACAAGACACGAGTGGTTTGCACGCTGTGCAGACAGAGGCTGAAGCGAGTAATAAACGTTCTCAACCTGAGCACAACCTGCATGACCAGGCATTTAAGTGTTAAGCATGAGCTGCAGTGGAGTAGACACCCCAAAAACCAAGAAAGGTCTCTGGCTCCTCCTGCTTTCTCTTCTGCTGCAGTCTCGGCCTCTTCATCCACCTCCAAACAGAGGATCTGCCAGCAACACCATCACCTGGGTCACCAAGCATCTCCACAATGTCCCACGGAAGTGTTTAGCTCTTCATCTCCCAAACACTGGAGAGGAAGAGGAATTACCCCCCAACCCATCCACGATCCCTAGCCCTGAATGCCAGCATTTCTAAATTACTGGCCTTTGAAATGCTGTCATTCTGTCTGGTGGAGACGGATAGTTTTAATGGCCTTATGGCGGTGGCTGTCCCACAGTATGTCATGCCCAGCCGCCACTACTTTTCCAAGTGAGCCATCCCTTCCCTGCACAACCAGTTAGGGGACAAAATCAGGTGTGCACTGCGCAACGCCATCTGTGGCAAGGTGCACCTCACTACGGATACGTGGACCAGTAAGCACGGTCAGGGAAGTTATATCTCCATAACAGCACACTGGGTAAATGCAGTGGCTGCTGGACCTGAGGCGGATAGCAGTTTTGTGCATGTCCTTCCACCACCGAGGATTGCAGGGAGCTTCAGTTTGCCTCCTGTTGCTTCCTCCTCCTACTCTGATTCCTCATCCTCTACCAGCTCCTCATCCGGTAGCGTAACACCTTCACCACCAACTTTAGCACAGCCAGCGGTAAACGACAGCAGGCAGTTTTAAAACGTATCTGTTTGGGGGACAAACCCCACACCGCGCAGAAGCTGTGGACGGGCCTTGAACAATATATGTGCGCGCATTCAGTGTTCTCACCCTGCTGCTGCTCGCCTGTCAGCGCTGCAGCGTAACTTCAGCCTTCTCGCTCACTGCCTCATATGCGACGTGCTCACAAGGTGGAACTCCACCTTACGCATGCTGGCCAGACTGTGCGAGCAGCAGCAGGCGATAATGGAGCTTCAGCTGCAGCACGCACGGGTGAGTCGCTCTGCGGAACAGCAGCACTTCACCACCACTGAGTGGGCCTCCATGCGAGACCTGTGTTCCTTGTTGTTCTGCTTCAAGTACTCCGCCAACATGGCCAGTGCCGATAACGCAGTTCTCAGCGCAAATATCCCACTTCTATGCCTCCTTGAAAAAACGCTGCTGGCAATGATGGAAGAGGATGTGGCACAGGAGGAGAAGGAGGAAGAGGGATCATTTTGTAGGGTTTCCGGCCAGTCATTCACAAGTGGCTCCGAGGGTGGGTTCCTGCACCCACAAACACCAGTTAGAAAATTGTCCAGCCAGGGCACAGTTCTGGAGGATGAGGAGGAGGAGATGGAGGAGGAGGAACCATGTTAACAGCAGGGTGTCACCCAGACCAGCATGAGCTGGTCTGAGTGCCACCCTGCTGTGAACATTGTTCCTCCTCCTCCATCTTCTTCTCATCCTCCACCTTATCATCCTCCAGAACGGTGCCCTGGCTGGACAATTGGGTACCTGGCATTTGTGTGCACATGGCCATGACTGGTGCGTGGCTGGGGGGATACTGTGGACACAGACGATACACCTCCCACAGAGGACAGCTTTTTCGTTGCCTCATCCTCATCCTCCACCTCGGCATCCTCCAGAACTGTGCCCTGGCTGGACAATTGTGTACCTGGCATTTGTGGGCAGATGGCCATCACTGGTGCATGGCTGGGGAATAGTGTTGATCACGAATATTCGAATTTCAAATTTTTATTGCGAATATAGGCACTTTGAAAATTCGAGAATTAGTTATATATATTCGTAATTTCGAATATTCTAAAAAAAAAAAATATTCAAATTTTTTTTTTAAAATCAGTACACATGATCCTTCACTGCTTCTAGCTTGTGGGCCAATAAGAAGGCTGCAATATACTTGACTTTAGGAGTAGTAGTTTTTGCGAATTTTGCTCTATATTCGTTTTTTTCGAATATTTGCTATATTGCTATATATTCTTGTTTTAGAATATTACGAATATTCAAAAAAACAAAGTTATAGCAATATAGTGAATATTCGAAAAAAAAATAGAATATAGAGCAATTTAGCTAATATAGTGCTATAATCTTTTTTTTATAGTTGTAATTTTTTTATTAGACATTATAGCACTATATTAGCTAAATTGCTCTATATTCTTTTTTGAATATTCGCTATATTGCTATTTATTCTTTTTTAGCAATATACCAAATATTCGAAAAAAATCGAATATAGAGCAATTTAGCTAATATAGTGCTATAATCTTCTTTGTCTAATAATTGTAAGTTGAAAAATTAGCAATAAAAAATTTGAATCCGAAAATTCGAATTACGAAAATATGCATTATACACAATCATTACCTTGCCGATTTTTTTTGTTAAAAGAAATCGCGAATTTTCAAATGTGAGAATATTTGACGAATATTCTACAAAATATTTGCGAAATATCGTGAATTCGAATATGACCACTGCCGCTCATCACTACTGGGGAATTCAGAGGACACAGACGATACACCTCCCACAGAGGACAGCTTTTCGTTGCCTCTGGTCAGCCTGGCACACATGAGCGATTACATGCTGCAGTGTCTCCGCAACTACTGCCGAGATGCCCACATTCTAACTTGTGCTGATTACTGGGTGGCCACACTGCTGGATCCCCATTACAAGGACAATGTACCGTCCTTAATTCCCTCACTGGAGCGTGATCGTAAGATGCGCGAGTACAAGCGCGCGCTGGTAGACGCGCTGCTGGTGGCATTCCCACCTGACAGCGGGGGCACAGTGGAAGCACAAGGTGAAGGCACAGGACGAGGAAGAGGTCGCCAACGCAGCTGGGGCACCAACAGCACCTCAGAAGGCAGGGTTAGCATGGGCAAAATGTGGAAAAGCTTTGTCAGCACGCCACAACAACCAGCACCACCAGCTGATATGGAACATCTTAGCAGGAGGCAGCATTTCACCAACATGGTGGAGCAGTATGTGTGCACACGCCTACACGTACTGAATGACGGGTCTGCCCTCTTTAACTTCTGGGTCTCCAAAGTGGGCACATGGCCTGAGCTTGCCCTTTACACCTTGGACCAGGCATGGATCCCTAAGGACTTGTCCGTACCTTGTGCAGAATAGACATGTATACCGGCACTAACCAGCAATTGTTTTACTGCAGCGCAATTGCTCATTCTTGTATTTTGGATATTTCACACTCTTTTGGAGTGTACCTTAATTTAAAAAAAATTTAATTAAAACCAAAAACCTGTGTTGACTACCTCGTCCTCCTCCACCGCCACTTCCACCTACACCGCTACATCCACCGCTTCCTCAAACTCCTACTCCATATGGAACACCATCTCATAAATCAATTTTTTTTTTTTTTATTTGCACGTGTTTTATTTTATATTATTTCACTACTTTGTCATTTACATTTTCAGGTGAAATTCACCAATTTTTGGGTGTATAGTACCACTGCTATACCTAGTAGGCAGGTAAAAAAAAAAATGTAATTTACATTTTCTGGTGAGATTCAACAATTTTGGGGTGTCAAGTACCACTTCTATACCTAGTAGATAGGTTAAAAATTAATAAATTGTCAGTTACATTTTCTGGGGAAATTCAACAATTTTTGGGTGTGATGTACTGCTTTACCAATTAGACTGGTAAAAAAAAATATATAATGGTCTGTTACAATTTTTGGGTGTAATAAACCCCTCCTCTACCTAGTTGACAGCTTAATAAATTTCAATAATTTTTCTTTAACATTTTCGGGTGACAATAAATTTTTTTTTTTCTGTTATAGACCCCTGCTGTAACAAGTAGACAGGTTAAGAAATTTCCCTAATTTTTCTGTTACATTCTTGGGTTGACATTATACAATTTTAGATGTGAATAAACCCCTGCTCTGCATAGGTGACAGGGAATAAAATTAAATAAATTCTTCAGTAATTAATGTGCGCCACATCCTTTTATTCAATGCTTAAACTTTAAAAAGTTGTCACACTTTTATGCTTTAATAATTTCTCCCATAATTCAACTCTATAATTTTAAATTTAAAAAAATGAATCCTACCTTGATGTGGTCTCGCTTTCTCATGCTCCCTCTCTGGCCTGGAACCCCTATTCCCCACCACCTGTGATCACCATGGTAGGCGCAGAAAAGAACATCTAAAGTTGATACAGCAGATATCAAATTGGATTGTGAACATCACAGGGATGTGCGACATGGTGGGGCAGTAAGTTTGCACACGCCTACACGAACTGACTGACATGGGTCAGCCCCTGCAACTTCTGAGTCTCAAAATTGGGCACATGGCCTGAGCTTTCCCTTTACCCCTTGGAGATGCTGGCCTGCCCTTTAGCAGTGTATTGTCTGAACGTGTGTTTAGCACGACTGCAGGGGGTTATAACAGGTTATATTTTCCAGTGTTTTGGGGTGTACCCTAATTTAAAAAAATATAATTTAAAACCAAATACCAGTGTAGGCTACCTCCACCTCCACCGCCGCTTCCACCTACACCGCCACATCCACCGCCTCCTCAACCTCCTACTCCATATGGACCTCATCCTCCTAGATCAAGATTTTTTATTTATTTTTTTACGTATTTTATGTTATTTAAAGTCATTTCCCTATCCACATTTGTTTGCAGAGCACTTGCCATGCTCTTAACAACATTTTGATGCCATTTGCAGCCCTCTAGCCCTTTCCATGATATTTTTACAGCCATTTTAGTGCTTAAAAGTTCGGGTCAAGTTCGAACTTTTTTCTGAAGTTCGGCCGAACCCGTCAAACCCGAACATCCAGGTGTCCTCTCAGCTCTGATTATGAGGCCCCTCTCTATCCCACCCACCCTTAAGCCACACCCACATATCGCACCGCCCACATCACCTATATCAATATGTAAATCCCAGAAAACCCTTTTACCTTATGTTATCTGTAGTGTTACATAGGACTGCAAAAATACCCAGGAGCCAAATTAAATTTTTAGTTGCCAAATTTTAAATACTTAAATTAGGGTACTTTTATACTAGTGTTTTTGCTGGATCCGGCAGGGTTCAGCAAAAACACTTCCGTTACTGATAATACAACCATCTGCATCCACTATGAATAGATCCGGTTGTATTATCTGTAACATAGCCAAGACAGATCTGTCATGAACTTAGTTGAAAGTCAATGGTGGACTGAACCATTTTCTATTGTGTCAGATCCGGGATGGAAAGCAAAATACAACATGTTGCGGTTTGCTCTCCGGTCTGGGAACGCAACTAAATGGAACGGAATGCATTTTGGAGGATTCCGTTCTGTTCAGTGTAGTTTTGACCCCATTGACAATGCTCACTCATAGATAGGCAGGCGCGCGCACACGTCACTGTGCTGCGTCCCGGCACAGGCGCGTGATGACATTATCGTGCCCGCCTGTACCGGGAACACAATAGGTAGTATCGCGATTCACGACGCTGCGCCAGCTGCCGGGCCCCGATTGCCATGCCCGGGTTAATAACTTTGCAGTCAGTGCACATTATGTTATATGCACGGCTGCGGCGGGCCCCCATCCCGGCCGGCCCTCGGACCACATCCAAAGTGCCCAACCGGTCAGTCTGCCCCTGGTCACAGCCCTATAAATATGGCAGCCATTTTAGATTCTGCCAATTTCCAGCGTTCAGAGTGCAGGGATAGTCGTGTGAAGGCGCTAGGAACAGCAATTGGAAAAACCTAATTGTGGACAAAAAAGACAGAAAAAAAGATTTATAAGTGCAGGGAAAGGATAAAGAGGAAGCATTTCAAAGCATCTTTTTTTTTATTTTTTATTTTTTTTATAAATTTTATTGAATAAATCAATATAAAAACAGAAATAGAGCGGAAGAGAAGAAACATACTCCTCTGCTCTTAATATAAAGAAACATAGTACAGGTCTGTCAGGTACAAAATATATGTCAGACAGGATAATACATGCTCTCAATGGCTAACCAGCAGTGCAAGACCTCCAACATAGAATATACTGAGAATAATCATGCTTAATGACTAGGTGGCACTTAATGTCATAGACATATCTAAGAAGCATCTTAATTCTGAGTGTTTTGATCCATCCGGGACAGCCAAAAATCAAAGTAACCTTACCATCTGAGCAGCTCTACGTCAAACAATGTAAGGGAGTTTAGAAGGTGAATGAATGGGGAGCTAGTTGTTATGAAACCTTAGTGTTGTAAGCTCAGGGAGCGTGCTAACTACATTATCTTTCAATTAATATTTTCTAAAGGAAATCCATTGGCTCCAGATCTTTAAAAACTGATGGTGAGATCTCAATTCCCATGAGGATAGCTCTTCTAGCCGGAAGATTTGATCAATCTTCTGGTACCAAGTGTCCACAGAGGGGACCTCAGTTGATAACCATAATATTGGAATCAACAATTTAGCGGCGTTCACTAGATGTTTGAAGAGAAGAAGATTATGGGGAGAGGGGTTGCGAGGGTAGAGATTTAGGAGAGCAACCTCTGGTGACGGGGTGATGTTGGTATTGCAGATCTTGTTACAGGTTAGGAAAACCTTCTCCCACCAGCTGAGTAAAATTGGGCAGGACCACCATATATGGATAAAATCGCCTCTTTCTTTTGAGCATCTCCAGCATGTGTCAGAAGCTGAAGTGGAATATAGGCATGTCTTGTCAGGGGTTTTATACCATCTTGAGATGACTTTATAGTTATTCTCTTGAATCCTGACACACCTGGAGGCTTTATGGGAAGAGTTAAAAATGATGCTAGTATCTTCTGAAGAAAGAGTCTTGTTTAGGTCTTTTTCCCAAAGTCTAATAAAGGCTGGCGTTAAAGCTTCAGGGGGAGTTCTTAATCTATTGTACCATTGTGAGATCATCTTTTGTGGGGTAGAGTCTCGACTGATAATGTGTTCAAACCAAGTAATAGGACGAAGCAACATATGTAATTGTATGTTTTGAGACATGTATGCTCTTAAGAAATGGAGCCCTGAAAAGTTAGAATGTGAGCTTTTTAAGTGTTCGCCCATTTCATTAATAGTAAGCAGTTTACCCTCTTTGTAGAGATCCGACAGCTTCAATGTAGACCGTGCAATTTCATTGGGTATGCTATTCTGTAGGGCCTGGGGGGCTAGATGAAAAATGTCTCCTATCTGAAGGATTGGAGATGGGAGTGGCGAGCCCAGGGGTGATTTTTGTAGGGTATACCACGCATTCAGAGTGGCTTTCATAACCAGGGTGATATCGGGGCAAGGGGGCAGTGGTGACATGCGGCCCAATAGAGCTGCTCTGAACGGAATACCCAGCAACGCCTCCTCCATTGAGACCCAGGATTTTTGCTTGGGAGCCGTCAGCCAGTCCACAACTCTAGTGAGTAAAATAGCTCTACCATAAAGTTCCGGGTCTGGCAAAGCTATCCCTCCCCTCTCTCTCGGAAAAGACAGAGACCTATAGGACATTCTGGCCTTTTTCTTGTTCCAAATAAAGGATCGGAACATGGACTTAAGTTTAGAGTAGTAAGTGGAGGGGATGGGGATTGGTAAAGCTTGTTGGAGGTACGTGAGTTTAGGGATAATGAGTGACATTAGTATGTTCTTCCTCCCAAACCATGAGAGTGTGGGGATATCAAGGGAGGTCAGATCATCTACCATTTTGTTTTGGAGAGGAATATAGTTCAAATTAAAGAGTTGGTTAGGATCTGCACTCATTTTGATTCCAAGATATGTAAGAAAAGGGGATGACCAGTTAAATGGCGAATCTGCTTCCAGCCGGGTCTTCAGAGATTTTTTAAGTCCTGTAGAGATAATTAGCGATTTATTATGGTTCACCTTGAAGTTAGAAAGTGAACCATATGTTTCTAGATGGCCATAAATTTTTGGAAGAGCTTTTTCAGGATTACTTGTTATTAAGAGCAGGTCGTCCGCGAACGCGGCTACTTTATGTTGTTGGTCACCTAGGTTTACCCCCTGGATGTCAGAATCTTGCCGGATAGTTTGTAGAAGTGGCTCTAAGGCGAGGACGAACAGAAGGGGGGAGAGGGGACAACCCTGTCGAGTGCCATTACTGATCTTAAATGGTTTTGATAGAGTATCATTGACCCTAATTGAGGCTGAAGCGTGGTGGTACATTGCTTTGATCGCTGCTATGAAGGGGAGGGGTAGGTTGCGAAATTGCAACGCCGCATACATGAAGGGCCAGTTAACCCTGTCAAATGCCTTCTCAGCGTCTGTGCTGAGAAGGACCAGGGGAAGGCTCTTTTTCTTAACATAATGTATAATGTTGAGGATCCGGGCCGTGTTGTCTTTTCCTTCTCTATTTTTGACGAAACCCACTTGGTCCCTATGGACTAATACCGGAAGAAGCTTTGACAACCTGTTTGCAAGCATCTTAGCTAAAAGTTTTAAGTCAATGTTAAGAAGGGAAATGGGTCGGTAGTTAGGGCATAAGGAGTGGTCTTTACCTTCTTTAGGGATTAAAGTAATGTGGGCATTTGTCATGTCAGATGATAGTGGGATACCTTGTAAGGCATTATTATACACTCTGATCATGTGCGGGATCAATATTTCATGGAAAGAATGGTAATAGGGTATTGGGAACCCATCTGGGCCTGGGCATTTGACTTTCGTGGAGTTTTTAATGGCTTGCAGGAGTTCTTCTGGAGAAAAAGGGGAGGCTAAGTGAACCCCATCCTGTTCCGAGAGAGAGGAGAGGGACAAGCCGCTGAAATATGAGGTAAGGAGTGGAGGAATCACCGCGTCACCAGAGGGAGGTTGCGTCGAATTTAGGTTGTAAAGAGATTCATAATAATCCCTAAATAGTGAAGCAATTTTATTTGTTTCAAAGGTCAATGGACCTTCTGGGGTCTTTAGTTTATGTATATAATTGTTCAGTTTCCTACGTTTTAGTCTAGACATCATATATCGAGAAGCTTTATTACCATGAGCAAATATTTTGTACTGGGAGTGTAAATATAATTTAGCAGAGGCTAAGTTCAATAAATTTTTGATGGCAGCCCTGAAAGCAGATAGTTCTAATAAATGTGACTCTAACTGAGATTTTTTATGGGCACTTTCCAGCTGACAAATTTTTTCATACAGGGTGTCTAACTGTTTCTGTCTTTCCTTTTTTAGATACGCCCCCAAGCTAATACAGTGGCCCCTGATAAATGCTTTGTGGGCATCCCAGACTACTTGAGGTGAAATCTCGGGGGAACAATTCGTGTGGAAATATTCTTCCAGGAGGTCTTTCAATTTAGATTTAGTGGATGATATACTGGTAAGCTCTTCATTAAAACGCCAGTGGCTAGAGGGTTTATGGTTTAGGGGGGCGTTTATATGAAGGAATATGGGAGCGTGGTCAGACAAGATTATGGAACCAATTTCGGCCTTTGCACACAAGTGAAGGTGTTCCTTTGAAATGAATAAATGGTCGAGGCGTTGGTATGACCTGTGTAGTGATGAGTAGAAAGTGTAGTCTCTAGAGTCTGGATGTAATGTGCGCCAGACATCAATTAGGTGGGCTTTGGCAAATGCCTTCACTAGGGAGCGAATGCCCCTTTGAGATTGGCCCGATTTATGAGACGAGGAGTCAATGAGGGGATTTAGGACCAGGTTCAAGTCTCCTCCAATAACTGTGATGCCATCTCTAAAAGATTCTATTTTTAGAAGAATCGACTTTAGCCAGGGAATCTGGCGAATATTTGGGGCATAGACATTTATAAAGGTGTATAGGTGTTGACCTATCTTGCCTTTAATCATAATGAAACGACCCTCAGGATCATTCAGCTGGTCATCTAGGATGAAAGGCAACTTACTCTGGAAGCCAATGCTAACTCCTTTGGAATTTGAATTGGGAGACCCACAGTGGAACCATGTGGGGTAAAATGAGAAGGATAGATTGGGGAAGTGCTGAGATTTAAAATGTGTTTCCTGTAGGAAAATTACATTCGCTTTGGCTCTCCTCAATACCCCAAAAATCTGGCTCCTCTTAGAAGGCGAATTACATCCCTTAACATTGTAGGAGGCAATACTAATAGCCATCATGGGGTTGATGAAGAGTGGCAGAGCGACGCTTCTGAAACATGAAATAGTGTTTGCGGTACGTGAGCTGCTCAGGGTACTTAGCTTTTGAGAAGGACGTATGAAATAAGAGCCATTGTCCCAGGGGAAGGAACGGCTGTCGCGGATGGATGCGCCTCATGATGATGGGAGACCTGTGCAAAACAAACAAGAACAAACATAAATTGAACATATAAGAACCTATCATGATCCTAATAAACCGGCCTTCAATGACCTATCTAGTGGGGGGGGGGAAGTGGCAGATGCCATTTATAGACCCGGGTCACATTTATAGCTTCATGCTTGATTATTAGGTTAATTATCCTTTAAGGGAAAATGGGTTTGAAGGAATGTATGGTGTCTATGGTTACATCTCTCTAGAATACCACATTGAAGCCTGGGGCCTCCGGATACATAGAGCTGGTACAGAACTTAAGTATTTCAAAGCATCTTAGTGTAGGGAGAGACAACAGAAGGCGCTATTGACATTGATAGGAAATTGATTTACAAGTGCAGGGAACGATTATTTGGGAATCCAATTAGTCATTCCAGCTTTTTGTTATTGGGCTGCAAGTGTTATGTTGAAAAGCCCTTAGAGGCTTATGTCTTAGTATATTATTCAGTACTGCAAGAAAAATATATACACATTTATTTCTGTAGTTATTTCTGGTGAAAGCATATAGGGGCGTATTTCAGTGAAAATATATACGCACTGCACTGTTATTTCTAGTGAAAGTGTATAGAGGCATATTTCAGTAAAAAAAGATAAATATATACGCATTGCACTGTTGCAGTTATTTCTGGTGAAAGCGTATAGGGGTGTATTTCAGTACAACAAGAAATATATATATACGTACTGCACTGTTACAGTTATTTCAGGTGAAAGCGTATGGAGATGTATTTCCGTACGACAAGAAAAATATATACGCACTTCACTCTTTATTTTTTTTCTGGTCAAAGCATACAGTGGCCTATTTCAGTCCAACAAGAAATATATATTCTCAGGTCACTTCTGCAGTTATTTCTGTTGAAAGCGTTTAGGGTTGTATTTCAGTAAAAAAAGAAAAAAATCCGTACTGCAAGACTCTTCCCTCTTAATTTTTTTTCTGGTCAAAGCATGTAGTGGCCAATTTCAGTCCAACAAGAAAAATATATTCTCAGGACACTTCTGCAGTTATTACTGGTGAAAGCGTATAGGGGCGTATTTCAGTACTACCAGAAAAATATATTCTCACTTCATTGTTGCAGTTATATCTGGTAAAGCCTATACTGGCGTATTGCAGTAGAAAAAGAAAAATACATTCGCCATTCACTGCAGCTCTTATATCTTGAAAAACCTTTATTGATGTATATTAGTAGAAAAATAAAAATATATTCAGTGTACACTGTTGCAGTTATATGTAGTAAAGTCTTTAGTGGTGTATTTCAGTAGAAAAATAAAGATATATTCAGCATTCAGCGCTGCAGTTATATGTGGGAAAGCCCTTTTTATGGTATGGACCAAATTACATCGTGGTGAAATTTTGTATTTACGTTTCAAACACTGTGCGCTTACGTGACGATGTCCATACGAGCGGCGCACCAATACAGGTGAATACACTATGCACTAACCCTGCACAAACATGCAAACTAATTCAAAGCAGCCAGCAACTATCTGCGGTATTGCTTACTGGACACTACGGGGATTTCTCTGCAGTACAGAAACCACACAAGGACCACGCCTCGCTCTTCCAGCGCGGACCTACTTCCTCCACTACATTCCTTTCACTTCAGATCACTCCACCTCAGGTGCCGTTGATTTTTTTTTTCAAACTGACAGCCTATAACCTTCTGTTGAAAAGCCTTTAGTTGCGTATTTACGTGGAAAAATAAAAATATACTCAGTGTTCGGTGGACAAAAAATCTTGTATTCAGCATTAAGCGCTGCACTTATATGCGGTGAAATCTTTTTTTAATTATTTCAGTGGATGCATCAGACTAGATCATCCATGGTGCCACACCAACAATTTGACAAAAGAGACTGGTTTCTTCTGGCTACCTGCCTCAGCTACTATTCTGATGCTGTTAGCCGCCTGATGACTGACATCTGATACCAAGTGCTCCTTTTTTCACCCACCATCTTCAGCAGGTACTGGTATTGACACCCACCTCCACAGTATGTAACCTTGCCACTCTGTGGCCCCTTGATGCTGCTGCCACCTCCAGGCTCTGTCATTGTGCCACTCTGTTGTCTCCTCATGCTGCTGCCACCTCCAGACTCATTCATTGTGCCACTCTGTGGCCTCCTGATGCTCCTGCCACCTACAGACTCTGTCATTGTGCCATTCTGTTGCCTCCTCATGCTGCTGTCTCCTCCAGACCATGTCATTTGGGCCACTCTGTGGTCTCCTCATGCTGCTTTCACCTCACCACTATGTCATAGGTCCACTCTCTGGACTTCTCAAGCTGTTCCCACCCTCCCCACTTCATGACTGGTCCACTATTTTGGCTTTTGGCTTTGCTGACATCATCATTAATTTGACCTTTCTTCTGAAGGAAGGAAAATACGAGATGCACAACGAATCCTGTCTGTGTAGCAGCTTTAAGGACTGTATGGTCCCATCAGTATTGGCTTATGATTTGGTAGCCAAAAGCAGGAGTGGGTACAAAACACAGAAGACATGCAAATATTCCATTCACGTGTCATCTATGTTGTGGATCCACTCCTGTTTTTTTTGGCATTAGCAATACTGATGGATTACTGACCAAATGCTGACTGAGTGAAGGTGGATCAGTTTTTTGGGGGGGTTATTGTTCTGACGGATCAGAGGAAGGGCAAAATAATCAGTGACGTCAACACAAACTTACTGCTGACACCCTCTCCACTCTGTCCGGGGCTCTACTTGTATAAGCGTTTAATAAAACAGGTTCTGTAGACATCAATGTGGAATCAGCTGACGAGGGTGTAAAAGGAGTGTGCTTCTTCTTGACGCTAACATCGACCTGTAAGGCTGAGTTGATACTTGAGTTATTTGGTCAGTTTTGGCCCCGTGACTGCCCAAATAAGTGAAGTGTGCAGTGATTCTAAGAGCGACGCCTGTCATCTGCATGTCATATGGACTCACAGTATTATTTCACTACCAAAGTAGACTCCCTATGCGTGTTACTACAAGGAACAATGTTCTACACCACTACAAAGGCCCTCAGCAGCCAGGAAATAGCTGTTTTTTAACGTAATTTGCCGCAAATGTATTCATATCGAACCAAATTTTTCCCGAAATCACATTTTTGAAAAATTTGTTCATCTCTATTTAGAACTTGTAACAAAAAACATATTTTCTCAGAGGGCCTATGGGTGAAGGCTGTGGTACAACTGCATGGGTCCAGCACCAAAACATCAGCGTTGGCCATGTGGCGTCTGGTTCACATTGCTTTGAATTAGAAGGAGGGCTGCAGTTGGTTTGTTGATGGTTTAAAGCTGCAACTGCACCAAAAAGGGACATGGCCATTATTGGTGTGTTGGGCAGACAGCTTCCACTTCAAGCTGAGGCGGGTGTCCACTAATGGTTTATCTCCATTTAATGGAACTAAGCCGTGAGTGGGTCTGTGGCATCCAAATGAACAAATACAGCAGAAACTGCTTTGGTTTGTGCCATGGAATATGCAGACGATTTGACTATGCCAAAATTGGCTGTGTGAATGGGCCCTTTGCCTCAATTTAGCCTATGTCAACCTTAACATAGGGAAAGTCACCACATTATAAATCAACCTCCTTAGGCTTTAAATAAAAACTAATACTACACTGACATGGGTTTTTGAGGTTTTATTAAACTTTTTCACTCTGTTTAACACATATTTCATATTTTAAATAACCCCCTAATTTGGTTTAGCGATAAGGTGGGGGCTGCAGGCACCTGAACTCCTCTTTGTTGTTCTGCATGCATGTCACTATCATATTTTCAGATCTCTCCTATATGAAAGCTTTGTAGCGTGAGATAAAATGTTATTGCAATCAGAGGATTAGCTCAGGCAAAGCGAATCATCCTCGATTATACTATGAACTGTAGAGACGGATGTGGGAAGCTAAACTTCAGGTGGTAAATTACATGACAAAGATTTAATAGAGAAAAGTCACATATTGTGAAGGATTAATAGTGACATTATGTGAAGGGTCTTTGAAGTTTGCACTGGAATGATTTTTTTAGTCATTCAAACATTGAACTGATTTTAAATAAAAGTATCATAGGTATATTGTAGGCAAAATATATACCGTATATATATTTTTTTTTCTTGAAACAATTCGACATATATGTCTAATAATATTTGCATTGCTGTTATACAGGTGTTAGGGCCATAATTCACTCTGGTGGGTATACGGTATGTGTTTTATTTGTCATCCCACTGATTTCATGACTGGTTGTTATATTGGATTGTTTCTCAGCACCAATGAAATCAGCAGAAGCAGTATTCAGTGTGTGTGCAGTGGATCACTGCTAAAGTGTTCAATATGTAATATGCTGCCACATTTTATGTTTAGTTATAAATTGTCTACTGTTTTTCACCTGTAGGCTGTGTACATGGAGTTAATCCTTCCTCCCTCGATGTGATTGCAAAGAAGCGTAGGAACCAACACCCTGGGTTCGGCTTCTTCCTGTCTAAGCAAGCCAAAATGTAAGTATTTCTGGAGGCTGAAGCAAGCAGCCTAGGCAGCTTTGTGTGCATCCGGGACAGATGGTCCAAGGGGATCCAAGGAAAATAGACCAGGAGGCACAGTTTTGAGAAAAAGGAGTATAGCATTTATAAAAAAAATAGAGCAGCCACTGTGCAAGAAAATAAGCCTGTGGAAGTAACACTCATCTATGCCTTCTAGACTCCACATCTTTGGCTGGGTTACATAGTAACATAGTACATAAGGCCGAATTTGTCCATCCAGTTCGGCCTGTTATCCTGCAAGTTGATCCAGAGGAAGGCAAAAAAAAAAACTGTGAGGTAGAAGCCAATTTTCCCCACTTTAGGGGAATAAAAAATTCCTTCCTGACTCCAATCAGGCAATCAGACTAACTCCCCAGATCAACGACCCCTCTCTAGCAGCTATAGCCTGTAATATTATTACACTCCAGAAATACATCCAGGCCCCTCTTGAATTCCTTTATTGTACTCCCCATCACCACCTCCTCAGGCAGAGAGCTCCATAGTCTCACTGCTCTTACCGTAAAGAATCCTCTTCTATGTTTGTGTACAAACCTTCTTTCCTCCAGACGCAGAGGATGTCCCCTCGTCTCAGGGTACTGTAGTTGCCCCATTCCAGTTATTACTTTAGTTGCCCTCCTCTGGACCCTCTCCAGCTCTGTCTGCCTTGTTTACAGGAGTCCAGAACTGTACACAGTACTCCATGTTTGGTCTGACTAGCGATTTGTAAAGTGGTAGGACTATGTTCTTACCACGGGCATCTATGCCCCTTTTGATGCAACCCATTATCTTATTGGCCTTGGCAGCAGCTGCCTGACACTGGTTTTTGCAGCTTAGTTTGCTGTTTATTAAAATTCCTAGATCCTTTTCCATCTCAGTGTTACCGAGTGTTTTACCATTTAGTATGTACGGTTGACTTGCATTATTCCTTCACATGTGCATAACTTTACATTTCTCAGTGTTAACCCTCATCTGCCACTTATCTGTCCAAGCCTCCAATCTATCCAGATCCCTCTGTAGTAGTATACTGTCCTCTTCAGTGTTAATTACTTTACACAGTATAGTGTCATCTGAGAAAATGTATACTTTACTATGCAAGCCTTCTACAAGATCATTAATAAATATATTGAAGAGAATAGGGCTCAATACTGACCCCTGAGGTACCCCACTAGTGACAGTGACCCAATCTGAGTGTGTACCGTTAATAACCACCCTCTGTTTTCTATCATTGAGCCAGTTACTTACCCACATACAGATGTTTTCTCCCAGTCCGAGCATTCTCATTTTATATACTAACCTTTTATGTGGTACAGTGTCAAATGCTTTGGAGAAGTACAGATATACGATACGACATCCATTGATTCGCCGCTGTCAAGTCTAGAACTTACCTCCTCATAGAAACTCATTAAATTAGTTTGGCATGACTGATCACTCACGAAGCCATGCTGATACGGTGTTATTTGCTTTTTTCCATTGAGATGGTCTAAGATAGCATCTCTCAGAAAACTTTCAGTTTACCCACAACAGATGTTAAACTTACCCGCCTATAGTTTCCAAGCTCTGTTTTTGGACCCTCTTGGAATATTGGCACCACCACGCCATGCGCCAATCCTGTGGGACATTCCCTGTCAGTATAGAGTCCTCAAATATCAGACATAAGGGTCTGGCTATGACATTACTTAATTCCCTTAGGATATGGGGGTGTATGCCATCCGGTCCTGGCGATTTGTCTATTTTACTCTTTTTAAGTCGCTGATGAGGGTTGAAAGATCTTAGCTCCCAGTTATACTTGAGGGAGATGTACTGTAGTAAGGTCTGCACCCCACAGCTGGGAATTGTAAACACTACTTTTCAGAGAATTGCACCCCTCACCTGGATTGAGATTTTAGTATTTAAAGGTGACTCAGAAATCTACTGAATTGAACTCCATAAACCATCCTCAGGACCATTTGATAATTTTCAAGTACTGTGCCTACATTTCTTTTGAATGTATATAAACCCTGCTAAAGTATCAGTAAAGACTTCACTATCTCTAGACTAATCAACTGCTGCACCAGTATGTTTCTCACCTTGTACCTCACAGCAGACACCAAGGTTGCGGTCTTCTAAAAGTCAGGATACTGCAAGCAGGGTATGCTTCTTTAGAACAATTGCTGCACCCCTTCTTCTCTGTGCTTGGCCCAGGGAGTTCTGGAGCAGGAAGATCACCACCGTAAGTAAAAAATAAATCTCTCACAAGACTATCATTCCCATCCTTTCTGCCACATTCCTCCTGTGCGGGTCTTTGCATGTGCCCAGGGGCAGCTTCACGCAGTAGTATTCCCAGCCATTCTCAATCTTCTGCTCTCCTTGCAATGGGTGGCATTTTACAGTGCTCTCCATCCATGTCACACTGTGCAGTGGACTAGAGTGCCTCATACTGATGATCTCAGATTCTAGTCGAGCTTGGAGGATGAGACCGAGCTCCAGTCTGACCAGTAACTGATGTAGCTACAGGGCGGTCAGAGTGACTAGATACAAATAAATACAACTCTTATGCCTAGTTGCCTGGGTACTGAACAGAGCCAGGGGCAGACTGGGAACTTAAAGTGGCCCCACATAAAAGGGGCCCTATGTGATAGACAAATCACGACGTTAGGGCAACAGAAGTATGCAGGGACTATAGAAGTTGGCAGAAGCCAGCAATATCTTGGTGCAGCACAAAATATCACCCCATCAAATGCAAATACCTAGGTGTAGCACAAAATGCTGATGCCCCGCTGTAGTATTCAACTATATTTCCATCCTGAGGATAGTGATACATTTGAATTCAGGAGGTCACATGCGGCCGCCGACCAGGTGCATATGTACCAGGTGCTACTAGCCTTAATTAATTCTCAGAGGATCAGATTATGTATCCAGCTGGCGGCAGTGAGGAGGGCTAAAGTGGCCCCATGAGCATGGGCCTACTGGGAAATTTCCTTGTATGATTTATGGCCAGTCCACCCCAGCAAAGAGCCAGAGTTCTTCTTTAAATGCAGTCAAATTATGACCATATGAGCCTAAGGCATCATGCACACTTTTCAACCACATTTCAATCAAAATTGTATTGAGCACCATATTGTTAGATGTATTTTGTGTATCGTTATGACAGATGTAGGACTTTGCCTAAAGACTGTTTATTTAGGACAATTGGTTTCATACATGTCATCTGGAATTCTTTTGTGCTATACAAGCTCTGGTGACTGTATTCAGGATCCTTATGACAGGATATCATATCATGGTTTTGTGCATGAGACCCAAGTCTGAGTTTGCAAAGTATAATTTCCATACATTCCAAATGCATCATGCATGTTTGCTGAGCAGGTATGTGTTCTCAGCCAGTAAAGGGGATTAAACCATTGCTAGGCACCTCTGGTAGCGGCTTATCTACCTAGAGAACAAAAGATCTGGCATGTTGAAATCCAATATACCCAGGGCTTCTTTCCTGTGTTATATGTCTTCATAGAGGGAAGTTGGGACACTCCCATACACATTGATGTGGTAGGTTGCCATTCACTGGAGGGATGCTATGATTAAAACTAATCTTTACTGAATATACCTTAAAACAAAAGATTAAAAAACAAAAACAAAGGAAGAACCCCCAAACAAAACCCTCAAAGAATATGAATCTACCTACAGCACTCAGTGACCAATATTAACATGCATACTGGTCTGCTGTGTCGCTATTAGACCCAGCTGCGCAGTCACAGTGGTGCGGATTAATAAAAAAATAATAATAATAAAAATAAAAAAATTTAAAAAAAATGGGTTCTGTGCACCCACATGGTAGGCTGCCTTGAAATTTGCAGGTTTACCCAATGATCACCAAATGTGTATTACATTGTAACTCAAAGAGTAACCTGTACCCAATGAACAGGAATCTCATCAGGGTAAGACTGGTCTACAAGAAGATCCTCTGTTGAGCTTAAAACTAACACAAAGGTATTCTCCAAATCATCACCAGAAGATGTCCACATTTAAAGGTGAATTGTAAGCCAATGACTTCTCATTATAATCTAATTTCTATTGATTGATTCACAGATAACTATTAGCTCTTATTAATGGCAAGTCAGGTTGTAAGACACTCTCCTGTTTTGCGGTCCACTGGGGCCCCCAGGAATTCTCGTGGCGCTCGGCCTGCGGGGGACTCCATTGGAGTAGCGGGACAGGTCACACATGTGCCTGCATAATCTTTGGTTCTGACTCCTTTGTGTGTGGACGTGGTTCCAGCAACCGTGCTGACGCAATCGCATATCCATGCTAGGCCGCTTGAGCGTCCGCATGCACGCTTGAGAGGAGGTTCTCAAAGGGTTATGCGGCCGAACATACGCACATCTTATTTGCTACACCGGCCGCTGACGGGGAATATACCTGTACATAAGCTCTAGTAGATTAGAGTGAAGTGAAAAGAAGGAGCATCCCTCGGCGCAAGGAACCAACCAAAGGCGGATGATGAATCTTCAAAAGTATATATTGCAATCACACAACGCATTTCGGGGAAAGGGTCCCCTTCATCAGGTGAAAAATATTGCATAACAGATAGACAAACATGCTGGATATATATACACAAAAAATGGTCACATGCAAAAGAGGTCAGGAGGAGGTGGGCGTCACCTCAAAAACTCCCCAAACTAGAATCAAAGTAATCAATATACAAACTGGTGAAATAGGATATATACATATATAAACTAGCCCATTGGGCTTACAAGCTACTACATGAATGTATTTTAATCATTGACAGACAAAAACATCGCTTTGAGGTGCAGCCCATCGCTGAGGAGGAGGAACAGCGTCACACAAGGTCACATGATCGCAGGTCCGACCTTGTGACTTATGATGCAGATCTGTTGCTGGGTGACGTGACGCTTCCAGGCCGGCATGAGAGGAGGCTTGGCAGACTGAAGAATCAAGCGCCATGCTGCCTTCATAATGCGATCGGTAGCACTATGGGAAGGTGCTTGTGAAGCCCTACTTCACTAGAGATAAACGATCCTCAGAGCAATATAATATATTACAAGAACCAGAGAGGGGGGTGGGGTGGGGGGGGGGGGTGATGAAAAAATGTTCCTACATAACTTCTGAAGGACTAAAAGGTATATTAAAAGTGACATCATTATGAAATAGAAACAGATCAATAGAAAATAGATAAATAAATAGACAATGGGATCCAAGATGCATGATTATACATATACTTATAATACACATAATTAATTAAATATAATTAGTTCATTGAATGCAAAAAAATGCACTCTAAAAGCGATAAGGCAATCAAGTTTAAAAATCCAATACATTTCGCGTTTACGAAGGGTCTGGATGGCATTACGGCAGCTGTCATTTACCTGTTCAATGGGTGTGACCTTAAACCCAGAGAAGCACCCATCGTGATGTTCTGTCACACAAAATATTCTAGATATTGTTATCCGCAGTGCGGATAAGGGAGTGGGAGTGGTGATTCAGGATAGGGAGACCTACACCAAGGAGACACTTCACATGTTATCTGATACGGAATACTATCTACCTCTAGTTACAGACCCCACTAACATATTTCAGAGTTTATGGACCTTATTCAATCAGCATCCCATATACTAGACAAAAAAGAGAAAGAATTCATCTTAGTATCCAATCCAGTCATAGCACTATTTTATCACTTACCCAAGATACATAAGGATGCGAAGAATCCACCGGGGCGACCGATTATTTCAGGTGTTTCCTCCCTTACATGTAATCTTTCAAAATATGTAGACGTTTTGTTACAAAAATATGTCACCACACTACCCTCATATTTAGGGGTTCAACAGCCTTAATACAGTCTATTAAAGATATTGAGTGGAGGAATACATATAATTGGGTCACCTTGGACGTGACAGCTCTGTACTCTAATATTCCACATACCAAAGGAACTGAATGCATTAAGTGATATCTAGATAATGATCCCCTATTACCGGCAGGACAAGCAGTTTTTTTTACAGGACTGCATTAGATTTATATTAACACACAATGTATTCACCTTTGAGGACTCACTCTATCTGCAGAGGAAGGGAACCGCAATGGGGACGAAATTTGAGCCCAATTTCGCTAATCTTTTTATGGGGCGTTTTGAGGATCAGTACATCTATGGATCTAGGTATTGGACTGACAATATTGTCTTCTACCATAGATACATAGATGATTTGATCCTCATATGGAATGGTGATGATGCTTCAATCACCTCCTTTTTTGAGGAAATGAGGTCCACTAATTGGGGAATCAATCTGATAGTGACGGCCAATAGCGTCAAGATTTAATATATTGATCTAGAATTGGAAGTCAGTGGAAAGGCTATTATTACATGCACCTTTTTTAAAAGGGTGGATTGTAGTAGTTATTTGGACTATTCCAGCACCCACTACAAAAAATGGAAGGTGAATATTCCCGTTAGCCAGTTTAAAAGAGTAAGACGTAATTGTTCCCTTGACAAGGATTTTATTTGCCAAAGTGAAATCATTCGTGATAGGTTTTTGAAGAAAGGATATCTCCCAAAGATTATTGAAGCTGCATATGAAAGATCCAGGGGCCTATCCCAAAGTTTATGTCTCATCAAGAACAAAAAAACACAAGACAACAATGAGCATTTCTGTATGAATTTTTTGACGACATATGGGAATAATCATGACGCCATTAGAGATGTATTGTCCCAACATTGGCACATATTGAAAAGGGATCCACATTTGAGACAAATGTTACCAGGACAGCCCAGATTAACTTTCAGGAGGGCCCAAACCCTTAAGAATGCTCTGGCCCCCAGTAGACTTAGACGCATACCCTCACAACATGTGAAGCCGACTGTGAGCAATTTAGTCTCAAGACCTTTAGGGAGCTACAAATGCAATTTATCCAGGTGTTTGTGTTGTATGACCATTAGTACTACATTGTCCTTTTGCAGTAAATCCACTGGGGATTCCTTTTCCATAAAAAATCATCTCAGTTGTGGCTCACAGAATGTCATTTACCTGCTGGAATGCCCATGCGGCCTACAGTATGTAGGTCGCACCATCCAAACGCTACGTAATAGGCTTAACAAGCATAGATCTAATGTAAAAAAGACATTTTTACAGCATAGTATATCCCGCCATGTGACAAAACATCACGATGGTGCTTCTCTGGGTTTAAGGTCACACCCATTGAACAGGTAAATGACAGTTGCCGTAATGCCATCCATACCCTTCGTAAACGCGAAATGTATTGGATTTTTAAACTTGATTGCCTCAATCCAAACTGTCTGAATGAGGCATTCAAAATAAATCTTTAGGGTCACAACACTGAAGATTTTTGTACGGAGAATGGATTGAGTGTATTATTGTTATTATTACTATTTATCATCAATTTTTTTCATCATCAATATTGCTATTTCTATTAATTTTTTATAGAAATGTATTTATTTATTTATATATATATATATATATATATATATATATATATATATATATACTTATACATTATATTCTCTTATTGTGTTATCTTTTAACTAATCACTGAATCAAGTAATCATTTATCCAACATTTTTATGGTAAGGAAGGACAGATTTGATATCTCCTGTACTAATTTACGGTAAATTCCTGCATGATTTTTTTTATATTTTAATAATATTTTATACTTATACCAAATTTATCGCTTTTAGAATGCATTTTTTGCATTCAATGAACTAATTATATTTAATTAACTATGTGTATTAATTTATAAGTATATGTATAATCATGCATCTTGGATCCCATTGTCTATTTATTTATTTATTTATCTATTTTCGATTGATCTATTTCATAATGATGTCAGTTTTAATATACCTTTTAGTCCTTCAGAAGTTATGTAGGAACATGTTTTCATCAGATCGTTTATCTCTAGTGAAGTAGGGCTTCACAAGCACCTTCCTATAGCGCTACTGATCGCATTATGAAGGCAGCATGGCGCTTGATTCTTCAGTCTGCCGAGCCTCCCCTCATGCCGGCCTGGAAGCGTCACGTCACCCAGCAACAGATCTGCATCATAAGTCACGTGATCGGACCTGCGATCATGTGACCTTGTGTGACGCTGTTCCTCCTCCTCAGCGATGGGCTGCACCTCAAAGCAATGTTTTTGTCTGTCAATGATTAAAATACATTCATGTAGTAGCTTGTAAGCCCAATGGGCTAGTTTATATATGTATATATCCTATTTCACCAGTTTGTATATTGATTACTTTGATTCTAGTTTGGGGAGTTTTTGAGGTGACGCTCACCTCCCCCTGACCTCTTTTGCATGTGACCATTTTTTGTGTATATATATCCAGCATGTTTGTCTATCTGTTATGCAATATTTTTCACCTGATGAAGGGGACCCTTTCCCCAAAACGCGTTTTGTGATTGCAATAAATACTTTTGAAGATTCATCATCCGCCTTTGGTTGGTTCCTTGTGCCGAGGGATGCTCCTTCTTTTCACTTCATTCCAATCGTCTGTGTGGGCCTAGGCACGCTTATCCGAGGATATCTGCATCCGTGGCTGCATACCAACCTCTATATTGGGGATTGAACTTATCTCCGACATGTCTACAATAGCGTTGTGCCTATAATTGCGCAACCCTATAAGGTGAGCCTCGTAATTGGAGTAAACTTTAAATTTCCAAACGTTTTTACCCTATGGTTTGTCCTGTTTTTCTGTCTATACAGTAAACAACTTGCCTTTACATGCACTAGTAGATTAGAGGGCAGGCATGGCTTAAGTGATCAATGACCAGCCAAGGTCACACAAGTGTCAGGAATTAGGATAATCATATGGCCTATGAGGAATAGACATATGGCACTCTGTGATTGGCTAGCAGGTGTTTAAGAGGTGATCTTCCTGGCTGGTCAGTGCCCACTGTTGTTATGACAACCTGGGTGTATGTTGCTGTTCACATTCTTCCAGACTACCTGTGCATGAACTCTGACTTCCTCAATCCATCTCCAGAGACTTCCTTTGAGAAACTTCTATGCAGAACAGTTTGTCTCGTGCTGGACCTCGGATCGGACCCTGTAAATGTCTCGTCCCTAGGTACTACATTACAAGGACTATTTATGTGCATATGAACTTTTGCCTGGTCTGGCTGTCCTTGTGAGTTTCCCTGCACAAGTTATTATTTGGATTGATTACCTGCATATGATTTCTGGTCTGGACTGTACTGCAGTCATTTAAAAAATCCACCATTGTTTAAACTCTGTCTGATTGTTTGGGGTTCTGCGCCATTACAGAACAGTGGGCCCCAACCTCCAGCCAATCTCTTAGTCCAACAAAGGATGAACATCTCTGCTGTAAATCTCAACAAGATCCATGCACAACTGTTGGGGACGAGCTTAAACTCCTCCTTCAGGGAGTTCAGGGTTTGCCCGATCCGACTCCAGCAAAACCCTGAGTGAAACCCAAGATGCCACTACCTGAGGTTTTTTCGGGAAATCGGCAGGAGTTTCTCAACTTCCGTGATTCTCATTGTGAAAGGTACATACCGTATGGTAATAAAAGGTTAAGGAACAAAAATAAACCAATGTGGATAAATGGAACTGCAAAGAAAGCAATAAATGACAAAAAGAAAGCATATAATTCACTGAAACAGGAGGGTAGCACGGAAGCACTGCAAAACTATAAGGAAAAAAATAGAACATGTAAAAAACAAATAAAAGCGGCCAAACTAGAGACCGAGAGATTAATTGCCAAAGAGAGTAAAACTAACCCTAAAATGTTCTTCAGTTATATAAATGTTAAAAAGTATAAATCTGAAGGTGTCGGCCCTTTAAAGAGTAATGAGGGGGAAGTCGCAGAGAGCGACGAGGAGAAAGCAAAGCTGTTAAATAGTTTTTTCTCCAATGTATTCACTGACGAAAATAAACTGTCAGATGACATGCAGAATGCAAAAATAAATTCCCCATTAAAAGTGTCCTGTCTGACCCAGGAAGAAGTACATCAGCGACTTAAAAAGATTAAAATAGACAAATCGCCAGGACCGGATGGCATACACCCCCGTATCCTAAAGGAATTAAGTAATGTCATAGCCAGACCCTTATTTCTGATATTTGCAGACTCTATACTGACAGGAAATGTCCCTCAGGATTGGCGCATGGCAAATGTGGTGCCAATATTAAAAAATGGGCCAAAAACAGAGCCTGGAAACTATAGGCCGGTAAGTTTAACATCTGTTGTGGGTAAACTGTTTGAAGGTTTTCTGAGAGATGCTATATTAGAGCATCTCAATGGAAATAAGCAAATAACGCCATATCAGCATGGCTTCGTGAGGGATCGGTCATGTCAAACTAATTTAATCAGTTTCTATGAGAAGGTAAGTTCTAGACTTGACAGCGGCGAATCAATGGATGTCGTATATCTGGACTTCTCCAAAGCATTTGACACTGTACCACATAAAAGGTTAGTATATAAAATGAGAATGCTCGGACTGGGAGAAAACGTCTGTATGTGGGTAAGTAACTGGCTCAATAATAGAAAACAGAGCATGGTTATTAACGGTACACACTCAGATTGGGTCACTGTCACTAGTGGGGTACCTCAGGGGTCAGTATTGGGCCCTATTCTCATCAATATATTTATTAATGATCTGGTAGAAGGCTTGCATAGTAAAGTATCAATTTTCACAGATGACAGTAAACTGTGTAAAGTAATTTACACTGATGAGGACAGTATACTACTACAGAGGGATCTGGATAGATTGGAGGCTTGGGCAGATAAGTGGCAGATGAGGTTTAACACTGATAAATGTAAAGTTTTGCACATGGGAAGGAAAAATGCAAGTCACCCGTACATACTAAATGGTAAAACACTCGGTAACACTGACATGGAAAAGGATCTAGGAATTTTAATAAACAGCAAACTAAGCTGAAAAACCAGTGTCAGGCAGCTGCTGCCAAGACCAATAAGATAATGGGTTGCATCAGAAAGGGCATAGATTCCCGTGATAAGAACATAGTCCTACCACTTTACAAATCGCTAGTCAGACCACACATGGAGTACTGTGTACAGTTCTGGGCTCCTGTAAACAAGGCAGACATAGCAGAGCTGGAGAAGGTCCAGAGGAGGGCATCTAAAGTAATAACTGGAATGGGGCAACTACAGTACCCTGAAAGATTATTAAAATTAGGGCTATTCACTTTAGAAAAAAGACGACTGAGGGGAGATCTAATTAATATGTATAAATATATCAGGGGTCAGTACAGAGATCTATCCCATCAGCTTTTTATCCCCAGGACTGTGACTGTGACGAGGGGACATCCTCTGCGTCTGGAGGAAAGAAGGTTTGTACACAAACATAGTAAAGGATTCTTTACGGTAAGAGCAGTGAGACTATGGAACTCTCTGCCTGAGGAGGTGGTGATGGTAAGTACAATAAAGGAATTCAAGAGGGGCCTGAATGTATTTCTGGAGCTTAATAATATTACAGGCTATAGCTGCTAGAGAGGGGTCGTTGATCCAGGGAGTTATTCTGATTGCCTGATTGGAGTCGGGAAGGAATTTTTTATTCCCCTAAAGTGGGGAAAATTGGCTTCTACCTCACAGGATTTTTTTTTCCTTCCTCTGGATCAACTTGCAGGATAACAGGCCGAACTGGATGGACAAATGTCTTTTTTCGGCCTTATGTACTATGTTACTATGTTACTAATTACATCCTACATCTTCGGGGAATACCAAATAGAAAATCTGCATTGTTATGTTCCTATTGAGGAAGGATCCGCAACGTTGGGTCTTGAATCTCCCGGCAGAAGATCCCGCGTTTGGCCCAGTAGAGACCTTCTTTCATGCCAAGAGTGTATTATATGATGATTCGGACCGCACTCATACTGCTGAGATCCAGCTGGAACATCTCCAACAAGGACAACACCCAGCGGAGAAATTTGCTGCAGAGTTCCCTTGCTGGGCCACTTTTACCACCTGAGGAGATGCCGCTCTCCAGCATCGGTTGGGACTATCTGACCCTGTCAGAGACTTGTTATTATCTCTACCATCACCACCATCACTAGATGTGGCAATCGACGCTGATCTTCGAATTCGGGAACGTCGTCTGGAGCAGGCTTCTCGCCCAGCTTCATCCAGTCCATCTCCAAAACCCAGTAAACCAGCTAAGCAACCCATAGAACTTGGGTCCTCTCGTCTTACTCCTACTGAGAGGGCTAATCGCCAAAATGAGGGTCTTTGCCTATATTGTGGATGAGTTGGTCACCAGCTAAAGAGATGCCCATTACTCCTGCTAGGAAACGACGAAGCCTAGTGGGAATCGAGGAGAACCCACTAGGTGCTCTGCTGCTTCCTCTTAAAAGAAGTCAGCTTCTCATACCCCTTTATATTGAATGGCAAAGGAAGGACCAACCTTTTTCCGCCTTACTTGACTCGGGAGCTGCTGGAAATTTTATCGACTCTTCCCTGGTTCGACAGTTACAGATTCCAGTCGTTAAGCCGTAAGCAGCAATCTCCATCAGCACTGTGGACGGGTTTCCCCTTCAAGAAGGCCGGTCGTTGTGGATGACACTCGGGTTGCAGGTAACGGTGGGGGCTGGTCACCGGGAGGTCTTAAACCTCCTAACCCTGGACATGCCATCCACTCCTGTGATTTTTTGGTATCCACTGGTTGAGACTTCATAATCCAGTAGTGGACTGGCGCGCCGGCCAAATTTGCCAGTGGAGTTCTGATTACCTCACTAGGTGCATTTGTCCGGAGTTGCCACTGGTATCCACGGAAGTTCTGAGTGTGTTACCTAAACATTATCATCACTTCCAGGATGTGTTCAGCCCACAGGGGGCTTTTGTGTTACCTCCTCATAGGCCATATGATTGTGTCATGTACCATGCCACCCAGAGGACATCTGTATAATCTCACGGGGCCTGAGATTCATGCTCAGTGGGATTATATAAAAGAGAACCTCAATAAGGGTTTCATTTGATCGCCTACTTCTCCCGCAGGAGCGGGATTCTTCTTCGTGGGGAAGAAGGACAGCGGATTGAGACCCTGTATCAATTTCCGTGGCCTCAATCGAATTACGGTGAAGAATCGGTACCCTCTTCCACTTGTTGAGGACTTATTCTCTCAGGTGGCGGAGGCCATAGTCTTCACCAAACTTGATTTGCAGGGTGCATATAATTTGGTACACATTTATAAGGGTGAAGAATGGAAGACTGCATTTAACACCAGGGACGGGCATTACGAGTATCTCGTAATGCCTTTCGGTCTCTGCAATGCCCCTGCGGTCTTCCAGGAGTTCATTAATGATGTCCTCCGGGATTTCTTGGGTAGATTTGTAGTAGTCTAGTTAGACGATTTACTAATCTATTTATCGGAGACGCAGTCTCACCGGGATCATGTGTGTCAGGTTTTCCAAAAGCTGAATGAGAATCGCCTATATGCCAAACTCGAGAAGTGCCTGTTTCAGGTGAGAGAATTTCCCTTCCTAGGGTATACTGTCTCTGAATGAGGTTTGGCGATGGATCCATCCAAGCTCTCAGTTGTTCTGGATTGGCCTCCGCCTAAGGACCTGAAGAGATTTCAGAATTTCTTAGGTTTCACCAACTTCTACAGCTAATTTATTAAGAACTTCATTAAGAAGTGGGCAAACCTCTGCGGTTGGTGTGGGGGCGGTTCTCTCCCAGTATTCTGTAAATCCTGAGAGGCTTCATCCTTGTGCCTTTTTCTCCTGGAAACTCTCACCAGCCGAATGCAATTATGACATTGGCAATAGAGAGCTTCTGGGAGTTAAGGGCTCTTTCACATCTGCGTTATTGTCTTCCGGCATAGAGTTCCGTCGTCGGGGCTCTATGCCGGAAGAATCCTGATCAGTTTTATCCTAATGCATTCTTAATGGAGTGAAATCCGTTCAGGATGCATCAGGATGTCTTCAGTTCCGGAACGGAACGTTTTTTGGCCGGAGAAAATACCGCAGCATGCTGCGCTTTTTGCTCCGGCCAAAAAAACTTGCCGCAAGACCGGATCCGGAATGAATGCCCATTGAAAGGCATTGATCCGGATCCGGCCTTAAGCTAAACGTCGTTTCGGCGCATTGCCGGATCCGACGTTTAGCTTTTTTACAGTGGTTACCATGGCTGCCGGGACGCTAAAGTCCTGGCAGCCATGGTAAAGTGTAGCGGGGAGCAGCATACTTACCATCCGTGCGGCTCCCGGGGCGCTCCAGAGTGACGTCAGGGCGCCCCAGGTGCATGGATGACGTGATCGCATGGCACGTCATCCATGCGCATGGGGCGCTCTGACGTCACTCTGGAGCGCCCCAGGAGCCGCGCGGACTGTAAGTATACCGCTCCCCCGCTCCCCGCTCCTACTATGGCAACCAGGACTTTAATAGCGTCCTGGGTGCCATAGTAACTCTGAGAGCATTTTTAAGACGGATCCGTCTTCAAATGCTTTCAGTACACTTGTTTTTTTCCGGATCCGGCGTGTAATTCCGGCAAGTGGAGTACACGCCGGATCCAGACAACGCAAGTGTGAAAGAGGCCTAAGTTGGCCTTTCAAGAGTGGAGCCATTGGCTAGAGGGTGCGGAACATCCCATTACGGTTTACACCGACCACAAAAACCTCAAATACATTGAAGGTACCAAGAGGTTAAATTCTCATCAAGTTCGTTGGGAATTATTTTTCGCTCGTTTTAATTTCCGGTTTGTAACCGGAACCCAAAAATGTCAAAGCAGATGCTCTCCGAGAGGTCATTTCGGTACATGACTCTGAGCCTGAGCCCATTATTCCTGTGAGGTGCTTTGTAGCCGCTTTGAACACCTCAGATATAATGGAGAATTCGTCTTCTCTTCTTCTGCCTTTGCAGGCAGAGAGCCCTCCTAACAAACCTGAAGATCGTCTGTTTGTGCTTGTAAACTTCAGGCTCAGAGTTATACAACAGTTACATGATTCTAAGTCGGCCGGGCATTTGGGGATATAAAAGACCATGTCCCTTTGTAAACTTCATGTCTGGTGGCCTAAGATGTTTTTTTATATCAAAGCCTACATTCAGGCATGCAGTATTTGTGCTCGATGTAAACCAGCTCGGTCCGCACCTCATGGTACTTTGCTTCCGCTGCCTATTCCTTTGCCTCATGGTCCACCGTGTCCATGGACTTCATAACAGATCTGTCTAGGTCTTCATTTGTACGGTAATTTGGGTAGTGGTGGACCGTTTTAGTAAGATGGCCCATTTTGTACCACTCCCCGGATTGCCATTGGCTGGAGAGCTGACAGATCTGTTTGTCAAACATGTCTTCCGATTCCATGGGGCGCCGAAGGATATTGTTTCAGATAGAGGAGTCCAGTTCATCTTCCGGTTTTGGCATTCTTTCTGCTCTGTCATTTTAATCTGGTTATCACACAGAGACCAACGGGCAGACAGGGAGAACGAACCAGACTCTGGAGCAACATCTCTGGAGGAATGCCAGGAGGAATGGGCAGCTCACCTTCCCTTTGCGGAGCTGGCTTATAACAACTTCGAACATGCCTCTACCAAGATGTATCCGTTCAGGTGTGTGGAAGGCAAGAATCCAAGACTCTCCTCTCTGGTAGGGGCCTCCATTGACTCACCGGTGGCGGACCAATGGTTCCAGGATAGGCAACCCATTTGCTTGTTGGCACGGCGGAATCTTCGTAGTGCGGTGGCACAGAAAAGATTTTCTGATCGTCATTGCACTACGGAGCAAGAGTTAAAGGTAGGAGATCAATTGTGGGTCTCCACCCGGAACATTCCCTTGCGCCAACCGTCGGCCAAACTGCGGCCTAGATTCATTAGTCCATATCCGGGGACACAGACAATCAATCAGGTGACTTACAAGGTTGCTCTTCCTCTATCGATTTGAGGAGTAAACACCTTTCATGTTTCACTGCTCAAATCTGCAGCCAAGTCAGCTGCCTTCATTCAAACTTCATCACTGGTGGAGGTTCAAGGGGAGCCTGAATTCAAGGTTAATAAGATTTTGGACTCCCGTTTTGTCCAGAGGTCCCTCCAGTATTGGACTGGAAAGGATTTGATCCAGAGGATAGATGTTGGATACCTGCCCGCCAGGTTCATGCGGATGAATTAGTGGCAGCTTTCCACCGTGAGAATCCTGGGAATGCCCGTTTGGAGTCTTCTGAGCAGCCTCCTCAAGGGGGGTAATGTAAAAGACTCTCCTGTTTCTCAGTCCACTGGGGCCCCCAGGAATTCTCATGGGGCTCAGCCTGCAGGGGACCCAATTGTAGTAGCAGGACAGGTCACACATGTGCCTGCAGAATCTTCAGTTCCGACTCCTTTGCAGGTGGAAGATGTTCTGGCATCCATGACGTATGCATGCTGGGCCACTTGAGAGGAGGTTCGCCAAAAGGTTACACGGCTCAACGTACGTGCAAATTATTCACTACGCCGGCCGCTGACGGGGAATATACCTGTACATAAGTTTATTTTGTTGGACTGTGCTGTCTCAGGATTCATAGAAAATCCACATTCGAAACCAGTCAGATAATGATGAACATGGGAAAGCATACAGGCCAAATAAAACCCTTTCTCCTCTCCCTTCCAGGCTTCTATGGAACACCAAGGATGCAGCAAATAGTGAAATACCATCACATGAATTGGAGTAAAACAGGGTTTATTATACTCACAATACACAGGTAAAAACGAGCAGTGCATAAAAGGATCAATCACCCGACCCGGGTTTTGCTCAGCCGAGTTTCATCAGGGGTATTCGTCCCGCTGTATTATAAGAGATCAGGTCGGTCTGCACCCACCTCTCCAAAAAATCATGATCCAATCACATTACAACATTAAAACTTCAGTGTTAAAACTTCCAAGAGTACATAAATACATATTACTGTCACAATAGGTAGGTAAGCAGGGAAATAACCAAACACGGGAAAACAAACAGAACAAACGACTAGGCCCAAAAGCTAGGGAGTAAAGGGTCACCTCCTAGAGATCCCTAAAAGCTTTCCCTAAACGGCTGTGCCCATGTGTATACCCTTAGGGTGGATATGCACATGCCTCATGCCTAAACCTATAAACCCTGGGCAACCCTAAGCAGCAGGGAAAAGGGAAGAGGCAACCTGCTTCTTCAAACCAGGAGGAAGCAAGTGTCTTCCTAGAGGTCTAGATAAAGCACACAAAGGGAAATGAAGGAGAAGACTTATCTTGAACAGAGCTGGAGCAGACGATCCACCACAAATCAAGAGCTCCCAGGAAAGAACTATAACCTGCACAGGCCACTGAGGGAAAGGAGGGATAAATAGCCTCACTAACAATGAAACCCAGTACACCTGAGGGAAGGTGGATCCAGCTCAAACCAAAATCAAAACAAACAAAGAAGTCAGACATGTGCAGCCAGTCTGACAGATCTCCGCACATTCACAGGGCAAGGCGTGACAGTACCCCCCCTTCTACGGGTGACCTCCGGACACCCCAGACCAACATTATCCGGGTGTGCCCTGTGAAAGGCCCTCACCAGGTGGCTAGCACTGACATAAGCAGCTGGAACCCACATTCTTTCCTTGGAACTGTATCCCTTCCAGTGCACTATGTACTAGAGGGAACCCCGAAGAACACGTGAGTCGAGAATCTTAGAGATTTCAAACTCCAAATTGCCATCAACCAGGACAGGGGGAGGTGGCAATGGAGATGGTTCGACAGGGTCCACGTATTTCTTTAATAAAGACCTGTAAAACACATTATGGATCTTCCAGGTCTGCGGAAGATCCAGACAAAACACCAGCGGGTTGACAATCGCAGAGATTTTGTAAGGGCCAATAAATCTTGGACCTAATTTCCAAGATGGTAACTTAAGCTTAATGTTTCTAGTGGACAACCACACCGAATCACCCACACACAGGTCCGGACCAGTCATACGTCTCCTGTCAGCCATCCGTGTATATATTTTACCCATCTTTTCCAATTTAACGTGGATCTTCCTCTTCTGGCATCCCAGAAGATCCAGTCCCAGAAAAAGTACCAAACTGTGGTTGAAATCCATATGCGCCAAAAAATGGCAACATATCTGTGGACTCCGGTCTATGGTTATTCAAGGAAAATTCGGCTAGAGACAAGAACGAGGACCATTCATCCTAGTTCTCGGCAACAAAACACCTCAAATAGGTCTCTATGTTTTGGTTAGTGCGCTCTGTCTGACCGTTCAACTGGGGATGAAAAGCCGAAGAAAAAGACTGTTGAAATCCCAGACAAGAGCAGAATGCCCTCCAAAACCTGGAATCAAATTGCATCCCCCTATCAGACACCACAGAGGGAATACCATGTAGTTTCAATGTTATCAATTAAAACCTGAGAGAGAGTTCTGGCATTGGGCAAGCTAGGCAGCGGTACAAAGTGGGCCATCTTACTGAAGCGGTCCACTACCACCTTTTCCCAAAGGAACTCGGTAAATTGTTAATAAAGTCCATGGACCAATGCGTCCAAGGACGAGATGGGATGGATAAAATAAGTAGGGATCCTGAAGGACGAGTGTGAGCCACCTTTGCGCGTGCACAGGTCTCACAAGCTGTCATGTAACCCTCCACACCCTTGCGCAACCCTGGCCACCAGAATCTCCTGGAAATAAGATCTATGGTGGATTTGCTTCCACAATGTCCCGTATCATGACGTTCCTTGAACACCTTGTATCACAGTTCAGCAGGAACAAACAACTTGTCTGGATGACAAGAATCAGGAGCCTCCTCCTGGGCCCCCAACACCTCCATCTTCAACTCAGGGTACACCACCCCATCAGCCAAAATCAGAGCGGGATCCTTCAAACCACTCCCCCCAGGAAAACTTTGTGACAATGCATCTGCCTTGACGTTTTTAACCGCAGGGCGAAAGGTGACTACAAAATTTTACCTAGAAAAAACAGTGACCATCTAGACTGTCTAGGATTCAGGCGCTTGGCAGACTGCAAGTAAGCCAAATTCTTGTGGTCAGTATATACCATAATAGGATGAGTAGCACCCTCCAACCAATGATGCCATTCTTCAAAGGCCAATTTAATGGCCAGCAACTCTCTATCTTCTACATCATAATTTCTTTCAGCGGCCGAGAGTTTTTTGGAGAAAAAAGCACACAGACACCATTTGCTAGGGGATGGACCCTGCGACAGAACTGCTCCGGCCCCCACTTCTGATGCATCAACCTTCACGATGATTGGTTGATACACATTAGGTTGCATCAGAATGGGAGCAGACGCAAAACATTTCTTAATAGCAGAAAAGGCATATAATGCCTCATCCAACCAGACAGAAAAGTCGACACCTTTTTTAGTCATATCTGTCAAATTGTAGAGTGGTAATATTACATCCCTGTACTGCGACTACATGCCTCGTTTAATATATGACAATATCCTGTTAGCATAAGAAGCAGCTTATTGCCATTGTATGCTGTTATTTAATCCATGATCTACAAGTACACCCAAATCCTTCTCTATAAGTGACTCTCCCAGTGTTACATCCACTAGGACATTTGATGGTTGGAGATTATTACTACCAAGATCCATAATCGTTAATTTCTAACGATAATTTGTTTTCCCTTAGTCCTAACAGCAGCACAGATGGGGTTAACTGCCCCCCGTGGACTGGTAGGACCGGCGGAATTTTTAATGAGCCCAAAGACCTAAACCAATAAAAGAACTCCAGCTCCCTTAAAGGGAGGGGTTCATCCCCCAGCCCACCGTGTATGTCACAAGAAAAAAAGTACTTTAGGGCGGGAAATTTGTGTGCTGCTGTTAGGACTAAGGGAAAACAAATTATCGTTAGAAATTAACGATTCCCTTACGTCCTACCAGCAGCACAGATGGGGAGATAGCAAGAAGAATCCCCTAGGGAGGGTCCTCATGCTCGGCAGAAGTAAGGACTGTCTGCCCAAAGGCCGAGAACTCAGATATCCTAGCATCGATCCTATAATGGGAGATGAAGGTAGACTCCGAGCTCCAGGAAGCTGCCTTGCAGATCAACTCTAGGGGGAGAAGATTTCTTTCCGCCACAGAGGTAGCTACGGCCCTTGTAGAATGGGCCCTCACAAACTCCGGAGGATCTAAGGCTTGGGAAATGAAGGCTTCCCTAATGGCTTCCTTAACCCAGCGACTAATGGTCGTCTTAGACGCTTTACGGCCTTTTGACTTACCGGCAAACAGGATAAAGAGATTTTCATCCATCCTGAACTCTTTGGATCTATCCACATAGATCTGAAGGCATCTAGCTATGTCCAGTGGATGTCGGACAGGAGCATCTGGGGAGGAGGCAGAGAGTAATACAGGAAGAGAGACTACCTGATTAATATTTTGAAAGGTAGAAACCTTAGGTCTAAAGTAAGGTAGAAATTTCAAAAGGACCCTATCTTGTAAAAACATGGTATAAGGGTATAACGCGGAGAAAGCTTGAAGCTCCGAAACTCTTTTGGCCGAAGTTATGGCCAGAAGAAAAACCATCTTAAGTGTTAAGAGTTTAAAACTTGCCTCCTCCAAGGGTTCAAAGGGGGGAGATGCTAGCCCCTAAGAACAACTGACAAATCCCATTGAGGAACGGGTCTCAGTATTGTAGGCTTCAATCTTTCCGCTCCTTTAAGGAAGCGCTTGATGAGCGGGTCCCGAGAATATGGTCTGTTAAGACAGGCCGAGATGGCAAACACTTGGACCTTCAGGGTAGAAGGGGAGAGACCTCTGTCTATCCCATCCTGAAGGAACTGTAGGATCGCTGCGAGGGGCGGATCTGCAAACGCCACCTGATTGGAGCTACACCAAGAGGTGAAGATCCTCATAATCCGGGAGTAGGCCTTTCTGGTAGACTCTGCTCTGGAATGCGATAATGTTCTCAGGACCGACTCAGAGAGCCCTTCTACTCTGGGAAGGGACTGGTCAACCTCCAGGCTGTCAGGTTGAATCTGTGCAGATCTGGGCAGAGATGAGTGTCCCACGACACCAGGGTCTGCTCCGGGGGGAGTCTCCAATATTGTCCCCGACTCATCTGAATGAGCTGGGTAAACCAGGATCTCCTGGGCCAAAACGGTATGATGGCTATTACCGAGGCCTGATCCTGACGGATTTTCATCAATACCCTCGGAATCATGGAAAAGGGAGGGAAGATGTACGCCAGCCTGAACCTCCACGGTATTGTCAGAGCATCTATTGCCAGGGGGTTGTCCTCCCTGTAAAGGGAACAGAACCTCTGTACCTTGGCGTTGAACTTGGTTGCCATGAGATCCACCTCTGGCATCCCCCACCTGAGGACTAATTGTTTGAAGATCTCCGGATGTAATGACCATTCCATGGTCGGTAGGCCGCGACTTAGACGGTCCGCGATGACATTGAGGGAGCCTCTGATGTGAGTGGCGGATAGATGGGATAGGTTCAGCTCTGCCCACCGAAGAATTACCCCAATCTCTAAAAGAAGGGGTACGGATCTTGTGCCTCCCTGCTTGTTTATATAAAGCACGGCAGTCATATTGTCTGACTGGACTTTCACTGCTTTGCCCCGAATCCGAGGGGCGAAGTGAAGGAGGGCTAGCCGGATAGCACGCATCTCGCGGAGGTTTGAAGAAAGATGCCGCTCCTGAGGAGACCAGGATCCCCGAACTGGGGACCCGTCTAGATGAGCGCCCCAGCCTACAAGGGACGCGTCCGTGGTCAATATGAGCCAAGCTGGTTGGGTCATAGACTTCCCTTCTGGTAGATGGAACCACCATCTGAGGGAATTCCGGGTTTGGTTGGATAGGGAGCACAGGGAATCTAGCCCCTTGGGGCTGCCGTTCCATTTGCTTAAGACCTCCGATTGAAGAGGTCGGAGGTGCCATAAAGCCCAAGGGACTGCATCCGCAGCCGCTGACATGAGCCCCACCATCTTCATGAGGGTCCGTATGGAGACTCGTCGTGGTACATAAAGGAACCTTGCTAGGTCCTGAATCCGCATTCTTCTTTCCGGTGTCAACTGGAGGGACATCTGCAGAGAGTCGATTATGAATCCCAGATAATGGATAGAAGTCGAAGGGCTCACGTTCGACTTCGACCAGTTGACCATCCAGCCTAGGCGGAGCAGAAAAGAAATTGCGACATGAAGATGGTGGGAAAGTAGCGGGACTGAAGGGGCTAGAAGAAGCCAGTCGTCCAGGTAAGGGACAATGGTCAGACCTTGGAGTCTCAATGCTGCCACAATCGATACTACCACCTTGGTGAAGATCAGGGGGGCAGACGAGATTCCAAAGGGAAGGGCGGCAAACTGGAAATGTTTGCACACTCCTAATATCTAGACCGCGATCCTGAGAAACTTCCGGGAGGAAGGATGGATCGGGATGTGGAGGTAAGCATCTTTGAGGTCCAGAGTAGCCATCACATCCCCAGGGTTGAGGAGGTGGCTGACTGACCTTATGGTTTCCATGCGGAACCTGGTCCTCCTTATGAAACGATTGAGAAATCTCAAATCTTTTTGGGTACCAGGAAAACTGGAGAATAAATCCCTAGACCCTTCTCCCCTGCCGGTACCTCCTCCAGGGCTCCCTTGGAAAGGTAGTCTTGGATATAGGCTTCCAAGACTCTTTGCCTGATTGGCAAAAAACTGCGTGTGGCAATGAATCTTCCTGGGGGGGGGAAATAAGGTCTATTAGATAGCCGACGGCTACTATATTTTGGACCCAGGGGTCCCGGATTTCCTGGGCCCATACGTGGCTGAAGTGGAGAAGACGCCCCCCCACAGAAAGGTGGGGGAGGGGTACGGGAAAATCCAGAGGCGTAACGGCAGGGATAGCAGGGTTTATCCAAGAGCCTCTGAGAGGCCCATAGTCAGGAGGGCTTTTCCTCCCTGGTGGGTTTGCGGGAACGCCTAGAAAACTTTCTAGGCGGCCCCCCCCCAATCCTTACGTCCCTGCTGTCCTGGTCGGCCTCCGCGGGCTTGTCTTCCCCTGCCTCGAAAGGGCTGTTGGGGAAGGCTCTTCCCCTTTTTGTCTGATAGACCCTCCATAATGGTGTCTAGCTCAGATCCGAATAGACGGTTCGGTTCAAAGGGGAGCCCACAGAGGTTGTATTTGGACGCGTTATCCGCGTTCCACGGTTTGAGCCACAGAGGTCTCCTGGCGGCAGACACTAAAGCCATAGTCTTGGCCGCCAACTTTAATTGGAGTTGGGCTGTGTCACAGAGAAAATCCATGGCTAGGTTGTCATCCCGAGAGACACTCTGGTCAACATCCGTCTGGATCTGGTTCAGCTTGGTTCTGAGGAAGGAGGAGACCTCTGTGGCAGCAATAGAAGTCGAGGCCGAGGCTGCGGCCGCCGAGTAACCTCTTCTGAGGGTGCACTCTGCCCTCCTATCTAGGGGGTCCTGCAGGCTAGACCCATCATCTGCAGGGACCAGAGTGCGCCTGGACAACTTGGCAATCGCCATGTCCACCTTAGGAATGGAACCCCATGATTCCACTAAGGGTATAGCCATAGGAAACATTAGTTTGAACTTCCTGGTAAGGACTGGGCCTTTTTCTGGCTTTTTCCACTCCGTGCGCATCACAGAGAGAAGGGTCTCATCCGCCCTAAAGACCCGCTGGGTCCGGCAGGCGGGATCGGAAGACTCCCCTACGTCAACATCATGGTCCCCCGACCTGATGGACCTTAGAAGCTTCTGGGTCTTTTCCGGCGGAAAGAAGCCAGAAGTCGCTTCTTCCTCATCCGAGGAAGATGACCCCACAGAAAGGGGCATAGGCCTATCGGTGGGGGCGGGCACCTCCATAGGTATATAGGAGGGAACGGGTAGTCTCTCGTTAAGGAGACTTACGACCCCCTTGATGGAGTCGTCGACATAAGTCTTAGCCCACTGGTACATATCCTGCATTGAAGGCTCAGTAGCAGTGGCGGAACGACAGCTGTTACATCTGCTTTGAAAATGGGCAGCTGTCCTCAAGAGGCGTATTGCAATCATAGCAAGCCAGGTGTCTCCTCTTGGTGGCTGATTTCCGTGGCTGATCGGGCTCTGCAGGAGAGGCCATAGCTACAAGGAAACAAAAGGAGAGGAATTTTAAACATCATAAAAAAATGGAAATAAAGAAAAAACCCTCCAGATTAGCACGAACCAGAGGAGAGAGCAAAGATAGCTGTTAAAGCAAAAAAGACCGGTCTGAAGGCAATGTCTCACAAATGACAGGAGACTCTGGAGCTAGCTTGTTAAAGCAGCGCAACCAGAGACCGACTGAGGGAATCAGGGAGCTTAAATAGGATAGCTCCGCCCAGGGGAGTGGTGAAGCTCAGGGCTAAACCTCCCCCTGAAAACAGCCATACGAACACAGCCTTCCCTTGTTAAAAAGGGGAAAAGAAGGCCTAAGCCTAAGTGAGAGTGTCCCCCACATCCCTATTCCCCCCTGCGCAAGAAAAACAACAGCCGAAAAACCCGTTCGGCAGACGCCGGGGAAACCGGAAGTGGACGGAGACCGGCTAGGGCCGCGTCACTTCCGGTTATGGCGGCGCCCAGGCAAACTTTCTCAGCGGAGCGCTGCCGGCAATCGCAGGGGAGAAGACGGAGGGACGACATGTGAGCATGGAAACCACACTGCAATGGGGCGCAAAAAGTAAGCGCATCCCCCATAAGGGACTAAAGGAGACCTTCTCAGGTCACACGGTAACGTCCCAAAACACCCTGTCTAAAATAAATAAACCAGGGAGAAGACTCGCCAGTCCACCTGTCCAAAGGACAGAAAAAAACACGGTGGGCTGGGGGATGAACCCCTCCCTTTAAGGGAGCTGGAGTTCTTTTATTGGTTTAGGTCTTTGGGCTCATTAAAAATTCCGCCGGTCCTACCAGTCCACGGGGGGCAGTTAACCCCATCTGTGCTGCTGGTAGGACGTAAGGGAACTTTACATTTATCCACATTGAACCTCATTTGTCAAGTTGGTGCCCAAACTCTCAATGTTTCCTAGTTAGCTTGTAGTTTTTGGACATCTTTCATAGACTGCACAGTACTACGTAGCTTGGTGTCATCTGCAAAAATAGAAACAGTGCTATTAATCCCATCCTCAATGTCATAAATAAATTAAATAATAAGGGACCCCAAACTGAATCTTCTGGTACACCACTTAAAACTCGGGACTATTCAGAATAAGAGTCATTGACCACAACTATATGGACTCAGCCCTTCAGCTAGTTTGCAATCCAATTCCAAATTATGCTTTCTAAGCCTGTAACCTACTAAAAATATATGACGGACAGTATAAAATGCCTTGGCAAAATCCAATAGCATTGAACAGAAACAAGGCAATAATTAAGTTACCCTATCTGAATGTCAGCAAATAAGCCAGACTAATACAACAGCAACAAACAAATTTCAAACGCATCAATAAAGACCGTGGAACTACAAATACCAGAAGACACAGAAAAAACACAAGACTAGAGCAAACTGCAACTGTGGAACTAGAGATCCTAGAATACAAAAAAACTAAGTTCAAACTAATTAGACTGCACCTTGCAAACACTAAACTCAACAGCCAGAATGGAGTAAGGCTACATAATCATCAACTCCACCCTAATTAACCTGGCAAAGCTATGCAATAACTAAAACCAGATTCAGATGCAAGGCAATTTCAAAGCAACTGCTCCAACACAAAATAGTGACTAAGCAAACATGGAGTAACAAGGAGACCCCTATTGCTCTTATTAACAGCCAATTTATCGATTGAGGGATTCATTGCTCATCATGCTTCTTACAATGACTCTCTAGTCAATCTGCATCCGAGTCCTTCAGAAATTTTATTTAGGCCTACACTGGTTCAGGCCCTGTGAGATACACCGTCTACATACAGGGGTTTGATTCAGGCATTTAGAAAACAGCCATTTTGTGCAAAGAAATCTTTAATACAGGTCTACACTGGTTCAGGCCCTGTGAGAGACACGCTCTACATACAGGGGTTTGATTCAGGCATTTGAAATACAGCTATTTGAAATACAGCCATTTTAGGCAAAGAAGTCTTTAATTGAGGCCTAGTCTGGTTCAGGCCATGTGAGATACAACCTTTATATATTGTCGTTCTATTCTACTATTACACACCCATTTAGGTCAAGATCCTAAATGTGAAAAATATGAGGAGAGCGTCAAATAAGGGATGTGGCCCAGGTCGTGGTGCTGCTGGTGGAGCTCCTGTTGCAGGGAGAGGACGTGGTCGATCTGTGCCAGCTACACGCACAAGTGAAACCCCTTCCTCAGGTGCGAGTAGGCGACAGAACCTGCAGGGGTATTTGGTTGGGCCTAATGCGGCTCTACGAATGGTGAGGCCTGAACAAGTACAGGCGATAGTAGATTGGGTTGCTGACAGTGGATCCTGTTCCCTCACATTGTTCCCACCCAGTCTCCTGCTGAAAGACCACATTTGGCACCTGCAGCCGATGTCCATCAATCTTTCACCTCACCCCCACCTCCTTGCAAATCAGCCAAGCAGTCTGAGCCCCAAGTCATGCAGCAGTCTATTCTGCTTTTTCATCACTCTGATAGCAGGGTTTCCCAGGGGCATCCACCTAGCCCTGCCCTAGAAGTGGAAGAGATTGAGTGCACTGATGCCCAACCACTTATTTTTCAAGATGAGTATGTGGGAGGACCATTATAGCACGTCTCGGATGATGACGAAACACAGGTGCCAACTGCTGGGGCTTTCAAAATTGTGCAAACCGACAAGGAAGGCAGGGGTGAAGACTGGGTGGAAGATGATGTGAAGGACGATGAGGTCCTTGACCCCACATGGAATCAAGGTCATGCGAGTGACCTATGTAGTTCGGAGGAAGAGGCGGTGGTCGCAGAGAGCCACCAGCACAGCAGAAGAGGGAGCAGGACGCAAAATCGGAGCGGCAATCCTCTAGACAGTACGCCTGCTACTGCCCACCGCAGCAAGGGACCAAGCACACCAAAGCTAGCTCCAAGGAGTTTCCTGGCTTGGCAGTTCTTCAGACAATGTGCTGACGAGAAGACACGAGTGGTTTGCACACTGTGTAATCAGAGCCTGAAGCGAGGCATAAATGTTCTCAACCTGAGCACAACCTGCATGACCAGGCATTTAAGTGCAATGCACAAGCTGCTGTGGAGTAGACACCTCAAAAACCAAGAAAGGTCTGTGGCATCTCCTGCTTTCTCTTCTACTGCAGTCTCCACCTCTGGAGTGACAGTGACACCTGCCACCCCGCAAACAGAGGATCTGCCAGCAACACCAACACCTGGGTCACTGAGCATCTCCACAATGTCCCATGGAAGCGTTTAGCTCTCCATCTCCCAAACGCTGGAAGTGAGAGGAAGTACCCCGCTGCCCACCCGCGATCCCTAGCCCTGAATGCCAGCAATTCTAAATTACTGGCCTTTGAAATGCTGTCATTCTGTCGGCTGGAGACGGATAGTTTTAAAGGTCTTATGGCGGTGGCTGTCCCACAGTACGTCGTGCCCAGCCGCCAATACTTTTCCAGGAGAGCCATCCCTTCCCTGCACAACCAAGTAGGGGACAAAATCAGGTGTGCACTGCGCAACACCATCTGTGGCAAGGTGCACCTGACTACGGATACGTGGACCAATAAGGACGGTTAAGGACGTTATATCTCCATAACAGCACACTGGGTAAATGCAGTGGCAGCTGAGCCTAAGGCGGATAGCAGTTTGCAGGGCGCTTCAGTTTGCCTTCTGTTGCTTCCTCCTGCTACTCTGGTTCCTCATCCTCTACCAGCTCCTCATCCGGTCAGCATACCACCTTCACCACCAACTTCAGCACAGCCAGGGGTAATCGACAGCAGGAAGTTTTAAAGCATATCTGTTTGGGGGACAAACCTCACACCGCACAGGAGCTGTGGACGGGCCTTGAACAACAGACCGATGAGTGGTTTGTGCCAGTCTGCCTCAAGCCCAGCCTGGTGGTGTGTGATAATGGGCAAAATCTCGTAGCAGCTCTGAGACTAGCCAGTTTGATGCACATCCCTTGCCAGGCGCATGTGCTGAATTTGGTGATGCAGAGATTCTTAAAAAATTACCCCGATATGTCAGAGCTGCTGCATCAAGTGCGCGCCATCTGTGTGCACTTTCGACGTTCTCACCCTGCTGCTGCTCGCCTTTTGGCGCTGCCGCGTAACTTCGGCCGTCTGCTTACCACCTCATATGCGATGTGCACACAAGGTGAAACTCCACCTTGCACCTGCTGGCCAGACTGTGCAAGCAGCAGCAGGTGATAGTGGAGTTTCAGTTGCAGCACGCACGGTGAGTCGCTCGGTGGAACAGCACCACTTCACTACCAATGACTGGGCCTCCATGCGAGACCTGTGTCCCTTGTTGCACTGTTTTGAGTATTTCACCAACATGGCCAGTGCCGATAACGCCGTTCTCAGCGTTACTATCCCACTTCTATGCCTCCTTGAAAAAACGCTCCTGGCGATGATGGAAGAGAATGTGGCACAGGAGGAGAAGGAGGAAGAGGGATCATTCCCAAGTGGCTGCAAGGGTGGGTTCCTTCACCCACAAACCTAAGGTACACAATTGTCCAGCCAGGGCACAGTTCTGGAGGATGAGGAGGTGGAGGTTGAGGAGGAGGAGATGGAGGAGGAGGAACCATGTTCACAGCATGGTGGCACCCAGACCAGCTCATGGCCATCATTAGTGCATGGATGGGAGGATACAGAGGACACAGACGATACACCCCCCACAGAGGACAGCTTTTCGTTGCCTCTGCGCAGCCTGGCACACATGAGCGATTACATGCTGTAGTGTCTCCGCAACGACCGCCGAGTTGCCCACATTCTAACTTGTGCTGATTACTGGGTGGCCATGCTGCTGGATCACTATTACAAGGACAACGTACCATCCTTAATTCTGTCACTGGAGCGTGATCGTAAGATGCACAAGTACAACAAGAGCATGCTGGTAGACGCGCTGCTGGTGGCATTCCCACCTGACAGCGGGGGCACAGTGGAAGCACAAGGCGAAGGCAGAGGACGAGGAAGAGGTCGCCAACTCAGCTGGGGCACCGCCAGCACCTCAGAAGGTAGGGTTAGCATGGCCAAAATGTGGAAAAGCTTTGTCATGGTGGAGCAGTATGTGTGCACACGCCTGCACATACTGAATGACGGGTCTGTCCCCTTTAACTTCTGGGTCTCCAAATTGGGCACATGGCCTGAGCTTGCCCTTTACGCCTTGGAGGTGCTGGCCTGCCCTGCAGCCAGTGTATTATCCAAATGCGTGTTTAGCACGGCAGGGGGCGTCATCACAGACAAGCACAGGCGCCTGTTCACAGCTAATGTGGACAAGCTCACGTTCATTAAAACGAAAAAGGCATGGATCCCTCAGGACTTGTCCATACCTTGTCCAGAATAGACATGTATACCGGCACTAACCAGCCATTGTTATACTGCAGTGCAATTTCTCATGTTTGTATTTTGGATATTCTCTTTTGGAGTGTACCTTAATTTTTAAAAAATAAATTAAAACCAAAAACCTGTGTTGGCTATCTCGTCCTCCTCCACCGCCGCTTCCTCCTACTCCACCACCTCCTAAAACTCCTACTCCATATGGAACTCCACCTCATAAATCAAATTTTTTTTTTGTACATGTTTTATTGTATATCATTTCACTACTTTGTCATTTACACTTTTCGGGTGAAATTCACCAATTTTTGGGTGTATAGTACCACTGCTATACCTAGTAGGCCGGTTAAAAAAAAAAAAATATATATATATATTGTTAGTTACATTTTCAGTTGAAATTCAAAATTTTTGGGGTGTGAAGTACCACTGCTATACCTAGTAGACACTTTAAACAATAAAAAAAATTGTCTGTTACATTTTATGGTCAAATTCGCAAATGTTTGGGTGTGATGTACCACTGCTATACCTGGTAGGCCGGTTAACAAAAAAATAAAAATTTGTCTGTTACATTTTCTGGTGAAATTCTGAATTTTTTGGGTGTGATGTACCACTGCTATACCTAGTAGACCGATAAAAAAAAAAAAAAAAAAACATTTGTCAGATACATTTTATGGTCAAATTCACAAATTTTGGGGTGTAATATACCCCTCCTCTACCTAGTTGACAGCTTAATAAATTTCAATTTTTATTTTACATTTTCGGGTGACAATAAACAATTGCTTTCTGTCATAGACCCCTGCTCTACCAAGTAGACAGGTTAATTAATTTCTGTAATTTTTCTGTTACATTCTTGGGTTGACGTTATACAATTTTAGATGTAAATAAACCCCTGCTCTGCATAGGTGACAGGGAATACAATTTCTGAAATGCTTCTTTAATTGATGCGCGCCACCTCCTTTGATTTAATGCTTAAACGTAAACAAGTTGTACCACATTTAAGCTCCAATACTTTGTCCCACATTTTCCCTATACTCTTTTGGCCAACATTTGTGCCTTAATAGCTTTTCCCACAATTCTGCTTGACTCTTTTGGCCCACATTTGGGCTTCTGTAATTTGTCCCACATTTGCGCCTCAATAGCTTTTCCCACATTTCTGCTCGATCCCAAATGTTTTAAATAAATTTATCTCCCTTAAATGTGGTCTCTTTTTCTCACACTCCCTCTCCGGCCTTGAACCCTGATTCCCCGCCACCCGTGATCACCGTGGTAGGCGCATAAAAGAACATCGAAAGTTGATAGAGCAGATATCAAATTGGATCGTGAACATCACAGGGATGTGCGACATTGTGACGCAGTAAGTATGCACACGCCTACACAAACCAACTGACAGGGGTCAGCCCCTGCAACCTCTGGGTCTCCAAATTGGGCACATGGCCTGAGCTTGCCCTTTACCCCTTGGAGGTGCTTGCCTGCCCTGCAGCTGGTGTATTGTCTGAACGTGTGTTTAGCACGACGGGAGGGGGTTATCACAGGTTATATTTCCCAATGTTTTGGGGTGTACCCTAATTTAAAAAAATCAAAATACATTTTAAACCAAAAAGCAGTGTAGGCTACCTCATCCTCCTCCACTGCCACTTCCACCTACACCGCTACATCCATCGCCTCCTCAACCTCCTACTCCATATGGACCTGGTCCTCCTAGATCAAGATTATTATTTTGTATTTTTTACGTATTTTATGTTATTTTAAGTCATTTCCCTATCCATTTTCCATATCCTATTTGTTTGCCACATATTTGCGACATTTGCAGCCCTCTAGCCCTTTCCATGACATTTTTACAGCCATTTTAGTGCTCAAAAGTTTGTGTCCCTATTGACTTCAATGGGGTTCGGGTTCGGGGTCAAGTTCGCTCAATTCTAGTCCCAACCAATCAAATGGGAGGGTTTATGTTCTAGTCAGGGAATATCCATATGACTGCAATAAAACAGAAAAATGCTATGTGGCTGTTCATTATTTATTATCTTATCTGCTTTATTTTATATTTCTTACAAAGGAACCTTGATGTGACTTGGCTGCTGCATGTTACATTAGTGATGCCTCTCTTTTGGTCGTGAGATGCTTCCTACATATTGACATCACCTACGTCCATTTCTTTATATTTGTGTTTTGTCTTTATAGATTGCTCATAACACATTTTCTTTGTGATTGGTTTTGCTGGCCTTGTTTACAATTGTGTATTATATCATGTAGAGCTAATTATATGGATGCTTTCCAGTCACAGAAGGAGAAAGAAGAATAAACTGCGGTTGGATGATGATATATTTATATATATATATATATATAGTTTAGCATTTCATGTCCACATAGAATTTAACAGCTATTATTAGGCAAATATGCCAAACCTATAATGTGGCTGATAAAACCTGACAGTTTGTTTGATAAAAATAATGGGAGCACTAGAAGAAAGGAAAAACATTTACATATTTCATTATTACATGCGCCTTAAGCAATCTCTTTCACAAGGCTTTTCTATTTTTTTACATTACTGCTTGTCTGCCTATGAAAGCCACAATAGTTCCCTGTGACAACTCGGGGTCACTTAGCTCTCCAGGATTGCTGTCTTCTCAGCTTAGATGGTTGGCATACCTCAAGAAGCCACTCCAACACTGCAAATTTGGGTGCAAACTGGCCACCACCAGCTTTATTATCACTTTTACACAGTGGCGGATCCAGGGGGGGGGCAACGGGGCAATTCCCCCCCCCCCCCCCGAGTTGGCGGCAGCAGCGATACAGATGGCTATGCTGCGGCAGGGGAGGGAGAGGTGTGTCCCTTTCCCTTCCTCTGATAGGCTGCAGGCACTAGGCCGGCAGCCTGTCAGAAGCCAGTGCAGGCGGCGCGATGACGTCATCGCGCCGCCTGAGCAATACAGCGCGGGACACAGGCTGGAAGAGGCCTGCATCGCATCGCTGACATGGAGGTAAGTATGTGTTTTTTTTTTTTTTTTTATATATACAATACTTTTAGGGCTGTTAATACTGGCATTTTGATATTGGCAAAGGGGGGCTGTTGATATTGGCACAGGGGGGCTGTTGATATTGGCACAGGGGGGCTGTTGATACTGGCACAGGGGGGCTGTTGATACTGGCACAGGGGGGCTGTTGATACTGGCACAGGGGGGCTGTTGATACTGGCACAGGGGGGCTGTTATTGATACTGGCACAGGGGGGCTGTTATTGATGCTGGCACAGGGGGGCTGTTATTGATACTGGCACAGGGGGGGCTGTTGATACTGGCACGGGGGGAGCTGTTATTGATACTGGCACATGATTGGGGCACTATAGGGGCATCTACTGAGGCCACAAAGAAGGGGTATTTTATATGGGCGCTCTGTACAGTACAATTTTATACTGGGACACATTATGGTGGGTACTATGGGGAAGGGGCAGAGGAGTACTATGGGGTCATCTACGGGGGGCACTAAGAAGGAGTATTTTATACTTGCAAATTATGGGGGACACTGAGGGCATCTACTGGAGCATTTTATACTGGTACATTATGGGGGGCATTAGGAGAAAGGAGGGTGTTGAGCACTAGGGGGGAATTTACTGGGGGCACTATATAGGTGTATTTATACTGGCACATTATGGGGGCACTATGGGGACATTAGCTCAACTGGTGGCATTACAAGGGGGTATTTTTTGCATTATAAGGAGAATTATTTCTACTGGGGGGGGGGGCATTATGGTGGCCTTTATTACTCCCCCATGGTATGACCCTCTGCTCCTTCTATAAATCCTTATTATGAAATCTTTCTCATTAGGATAAAACACAACATCAGCTCCACCGAGCCCCCGGCCAAAGTGTGGAAGTGGCGTCCGAGATCCCCAAGGGCCAAGCCAAGTAACTGTAAGTTTTCATGTGAAATATGTTTGTTATACTGATATAGCCTACACTGTGCCACACAATATACAGTATACCTCTACACTGTGTAGTCTGTTCTATTAGCACCATTGTTTTGTGGTGGCGGACAGAAAATAATCTGAAAGTGCCCCTCCCGAGACCAGGCTCTGGATCTGCCACTGCTTTTACAGAAGACCAAACATAAATCATAAACATAAATCCTAGGCCATATGGCCACTGACTCCACAGTATTTCTCCCTCTCTATCTGGATCTACCACCCAGCCCCCCCAAACACAGCACGGCACTTACCTCACAGAGGATCCCACAGGCCTTGATGCAGCCTGCTCCTTCCCCAGACAGGGAGCCCTGCTTGCGGTGCTTAGCCCACATTTACCTGAGCTCCTCAGTTGGCTGCTAATTATCTAAATTACCGTCCTAGCTGCTGCAGATAGTGGGGAAAAAACTATTTTCCCAGCCTTTTTTGTTCTCACCCAGCTTCCTCTGGGTAAGATACACCATTTTAATGGCCCTCATATAGCCCTATGGCAGCTCCACTGCCACATCCCATAGTACACAACACAGAGAATATGTACAGTGCTTTCAAAAAAGTCTTCGTAACCTTTCACTTTTTTTTATATTTTATGTTCCGGGTTTGTGATTAAATAAAATACAAAGTTTTAGAGATATTTGAAAATGTATTAAAAAGGAAAAACTGAACTTTTGCATGGACATACATATTCAGAGACCCTTTGCTATGTATTATGTGAGCTGCAAGCATGATACCAATGCTACTCACCATGCTGTTGCCTCTATACTTCTATCTTATGCTCCAGCCTCTGTCTATTTAGGGCATTCATGAACTCACCTCTAGTGCTGGACGAACATCAGCCGGTACGGTTCGCAAAACTGCTCGTTCGCGGAGGGTCCCATTGACTTTAATGTCAGGGGAACCTGAAAAACCTTAAGGTCATATTTGCAGCCACCAAATACTTACTAGAAGTGCACAAATAGTCCCACCACATGGACAGTGACATACCAGAGGGGGATCGGTGGCAAAAATTCCCACAAAAAATATGTATTTTAATCAGGGGCCATTTTTATGCGCCTTAAAGGGAAACTCTAAAAGATGTGCCCTGCTGGAGCCTAGAGAATTTTTATTTTAGGCCACGAGATTACAGGCCCCAAAAATTTGGCATTCACCTGAAGAGAACTTGTGATTATGTGTCTGGAGGTACATTAGGCGGTCAATGGATACAAATTTTACTATAGGCCAGTACAGGCCCCAAAAATTTGACAGAAAATAACTTGTAATTATGTGGCTGGAGGCACATTAGGCGGTCACTGGATAAAATTTTTACTGTAGGCCAGTACAGACCCCCAAAATTAGGCATTCACCTGACAGAAAATAACTTGTGATGATGCGGCTGGAGGTACATTAGGTGGTCACTGGAAACACATTTTACTGTAGGCCACTGGAGTAGATGCCCCAAAAATTAGGCATTCACCTGACAGAAAAGGCCTTTTATGCCGCTGTATATACATAAAACAAGGACCATTCTTTGTTCAGGGTGGTGGCAGATATGTGTGGGCTGGCATGAGGAAATTCAATTACACATGGTCGACACAGGTGTTGAATTCCTCCGAGATCCATGCCTCATTCATTTTTAGAAATGTGAGGTAGTCCACACTGTCGGTCACGATCCCCCAGGCTGTGCTGAGCGTCCTTTCGGGCAGGACACTCAGCAAGGGGCAAGCCAAGAGTTCCATGGCAAATTGTGCCAGCTCTGGACATAGGTCAAGCCTCCACAACCAGTAGCCCTGGGGTTCCTCACTTCTCAGAGCGTCCACATTGGCCGTTAACCTGATGTAGTCGGACACCAGTCGGTCAAGCCGTTCCCTGAGGCTGTATCCGGAGGGCGTCGGTCGATGGGTTGCCTGCAAGAATGATGTCATATCCGAAGTGACCAACAAATCTTAAAACTGCCTTCTTCTTGCAGTCACGCTAGGATTGGTACCCACATCTTTTTTGCTGTGGGTGGAAATTCCTCTGCCAGCGCC